>NW_012118188.1:498052-538190 GCF_000951035.1 Colobus angolensis palliatus | reverse complement strand
CAAGAACAGAAAACCAAACACCACATGTTCTCACTCATAGGTGGGAACTGAACAATGAGATCACTTGGACTCGAGAAGGGGAACATCGCACACCAGAGCCTATCACGAGGAGGGGGGAGGGCGAGGGATTGCACTGGGAATTATACCTGATGTGAATGACGAGTTGATGGGTGCTGACGAGTTGATGGGTGCAGCACACCAACATGGCACAAGTATACATATGTAAGAAACCTGCATGTTATGCACATGTACCCTAGCACTTAAAGTATAATAATAATAAAATAATAATTTAAAAAAAAGAAACCGTTGTACCTAAGAGTGAAGTTTCTGCTTCATCAGAAATTCTTGTTTTCAGCTTTAATGATGTCACAAAACAGGTTTTAATAGTGTTTATGTCAATATTCACTCCTTGTAGCAATGTATGAGAGGTTTAGTGGCTCCACATCCTTGCCTACATTTGATATTGGAAGGTTCTTTTTTAATTCTTTTTTTCACTTAGCCATTCCCGTTAGCATGATATGGATTTACTGTGAATTTAGCTCGCATTTTCCTGTTGATTAATGATGCTGAGTACATGTATATGTGCTTAATGGTATTTGGATATCCTCTTTCATGAAGTTTCAAGCTTTGGTATACTTTGTGCTGATTTTTTGAAGATTTTGTGTATGTTGGAGACTGGATTTACCTTTTGCTGCCTTATTAGTTACATCTGATGAACAGAAATTTTAGTAAAGTCTGGTTTGTCAGAAATAATAATAACAAAAAACCAAAATGTGATCCCCAGTGTTGGAGGTGGGGCCTAGTGGGAGATGTTTGGGTTATGGGGGTAGATCCATTATGAATAGCTTGGTGCCCTCTTCATGGTAACACGTGAGTTCTTGCTTTGAGTTCATAAAAGATCTGGTTGTTTAAAAGAATGTGGTACCTTCCCACTTCTCTCTTTCTCTCTCTCATCATGTGATGTGCTGAGCACCCCCTTTGCCTTCCTTTGTGATTGAAGATTCCTGGGGCCTTACTGGAAGCCAAGCAGATGCTAACACCATGCTTGTACAACCTGCAGAACTGTGAGCCAAATAAATCTCTTTTCCTCATAAAGTACCAAGCCTCAGGTATTCCTTCATAGCAACAGAAATGAACTAACACAATGAGTTGCAGAGATGGGTTCTCCAGCAGAACCTTAGCATGATTTGGAGTTTTACTGAGTGTCTTCAGGCTGTGCACCACAGAAGAGCAGGTGTACAGCCAGCCTAGCCTGCTCTGCAACCACATGGAATAAAGCCTGTTTGCTCCTCATGCCTGCCAAGGTAGCCAGTACAGAGACAAACTCTGACTGTGCAGTGGCATTTAATTGAACCAAAAAGATCAGCTTTTAAAGAAAACACATATTTTACAGAGGGCCTTTTGCACATAGTGACTGAGGACTGATTCAAGAATAACAGGAGCCCCAGACTTCAGATAAACAGAAGGTTTTGTCACTCTAGACACAGCTTCAGTCTTCTACCTCCTACTAGTAAGCCCATTTATATCAAAACAAATGAGAAACTTAATCTCAGTACTTTGTAAGGAAACCTTTTTTCTTTCGGTCTTGGATTTGGTTTGCTGTGCGTGTCCTTTTTAAATGGCAGTGTTTAATAATGTTTATATTGCCTTTGACCTTTCACTGACTGTTGCAGTTAAGTTCCAAGATGTGATTTCAAACCCAGTATTTGCAGGCTTCCCCTCCCTCCTTTGAGACTACCAATTTCCTCTTCTTAGAAGGTCTAATTCTCTTTCCAACCATCTTAATCAGTTCTAAGAAAGGAGCCTGTGGATTAGTAGGTGGGAGTCGTGGTAGTAATAATTTATATTTACTGGAGGCTGTGTGCCAGGCACTGTGCTGTGTAATTCATTTCTAATGTTACATCTTCAGAACAACCTAATGAAGCAAAAGCTATGATTATATATTCCTAAATCAGGTAAAGTACTTTCCCCAAATTGGCCCTCAGAAAATAGGACATGACTTTATATTTGAGTCTTTACGAGGACTACCCTATTGTGGGGATTATGTCATTTGAAACCGCAAAGTAGTTTAACCAATTGTCCCAATGTTATGCACATGAATGGCTGTGATATAGGATTGTCTAATATTCAGGCATTTATGGTGTTGTTTCCATTTTACAAATGAGGAAATTGAGACTTGGAGAAGGTGAATAATTTGCCCAAGGTCATACAGCTAGTAAGTGGTACAGCCTGGATTGAAACCCAGGCATATTATCTTATTCCCACATCCTTATTATTAATCCTCTTGAGATTCTGTCTTCTGCCTTTAAAACATTTTCAATCTATGGAGTCACTGATTTTTTTCTTCCTTATTATAGAAGTTCCATTCTAAGAATAGAGAAGAGCAGAAAATGTATAAACATTCAGTTTAGAACCATGCTTTTATGGATAGCACTAAGAGGGTCTAGTCTAGCTTACCTTCCAAGCCAGAGCGGCAGAGGGTTCTCATTGCGTCATCTTCGGCAGATGGCCACCCTGCGTCTCTTCACCCTGCGTCTCTTCGCCATTGATGCAGACTTTACGGCTTCTTGGGTCAGTCCCTTATCTTGGCTGATGGCTCTGGTTGTGAGGAGTTCTTCCTGACCACGAAGTCTTTATTTCTCATCCCTGCCTTCCTTCCCCTTCCTTTCTTCTTTTTCCCTTCCTTCTCCCTCCTTTACCTTCCCTAAGCATTTTATTTGAGAATAGTTTAGATTTACAGAAAAGTTCCCAAGATAGTACAGAGAGTTTCTATATATTCTTCACCTTATTGTTAGAATCTTGTATTACTGTGGTGCATTTATCAAATATAATAAACTAGCATGGGTACATTAACTATAAACTCCAGACTTCATTCAGATTTCATTAATTTTCCCCTAAAGTCCTTTTTCTATTCCAAGAGCCCATCCAGGATACTACAATTGCATTTAGTCTTGCTCTGTTGCACAGGCCAGAGTGCATTGGCACAATCATAGCTCACTGCAGCCCCAAACTTCTGGGTTCAAGTGATCCTTCTGCCTCAGCCTCTTGAGTAGCTGGGACTGCAGGCACATGCCACCATGCTCAGCTAGTTTTTTTATTTTATGTAGAGACTGGAGTCTCGCTATGTTGCCCAGGCTGTTCTCAAACTCCTGGCCTCAAGTGATCCTCCCCTATTGGCATCCCAAAGTACTGGAATTATAGGCATGAGCCCACCACACCTGGTCTTTTTTGAGCATTTATGTTTTGCTAAGTAGCCAGCAGTAAGAGTATGAATTCCTGCCTTCACAGCAATGGTAGAGTTTTTAAAAAAGGAAAAGGGGAAGAAAGTGAAAATGGAGACCTGGGCGTAACATGACTTATTGCCCAGCCATCCTCTGGTCGGATCATGTCAGTTTAGAAAGAAGAGATCCTGAGAAGTTAAGGAGTTAGAGGAATAATCAGTGTTGGAATCTAGCTTCTTTGAGCTAGAATCTCTTTATTCCACCATCTCTGATGGCTCTTTAAGACTGGTCAATATTCCTGCCTTTGTATTCAGATCAGTTATAGGCTTCTTGGGATGCATGAAACAGATTTAGAATGTAATTTTAGAAATTGGTATGTACAACAGAATACTGATAGGGTATCATTAATGAGAGATTTTATTCTCTCGCACATATCATAGACCAATGACTTGAAAATTAAGCTCTGAAGGCCAGATGTTAGTGAATGAATCTTTACAAATGATCATGATGATTATTCTGTTTTATAACTATATAAACTTTTTGTAACTGTATTTTAAAAAATCATGTTGCTGGCCGGGCGCGGTGGCTCAAGCCTGTAATCCCAGCACTTTGGGAGGCTGAGACGGGCAGATCATGAGGTCAGGAGATCGAGACTATCCTGGCTAACACGGTGAAACCCCGTCTCTACTAAAAAATACAAAAAATTAGCCGGGTGAGGTGGCGGGCGCCTGTAGTCCCAGCTACTCGGGAGACTGAGGCAGGAGAATGGCGTAAACCCGGGAGGCGGAGCTCTCAGCTCACTGAGATCTGGCCACTGCACTCCAGCCTGGGCGACAGAGCGAGACTCCATCTCCAAAAAAAAAAAAAAAATCATGTTGCTCTGAGGGGAGACCCAGAGGGCTCCTGTAGAATAGATGCTTTATGTATACACCTGGTTTCTAGAAATGGGACATAAAGCAATGAAAGAATCTGTTTATTGTCATCCAAGGAGTTAGTGATAGAGTAAACAGCAAAAATGAAAGCTGCAACCTTCATGACCTTCTTTTAACAGGCCAACCATAAGACTCTTTTAAATTACTTTTGGCAGCTTATAAAGCAAAGAAACACTTGAGGGTTCCTCTAGAGCAAGTTTGCCCAACCCACGATCCATGGGCTGCATGTGGCCCAGAATGGCTTTGAATGCAGCAGCCCAAAAGGAATTCATAAACTTTCTTAAAACATTATGAGATTGTTTTGCAATTTTTAAAAAACTCATCAGTTATCGTTAGTGGTAGTATATTTTATGTGTGGCTCAAGACAGTTCTTCTTCCAGTGTGGCCTAGGGAAGCCAAAAGGTTGGACACCCCTGCTCTAGAGAGTCCTGAAGCTATAGGGCAGCCGTAGAGTGTCTTCAAAACTTTCGGCCCTCTGGTCCTTTGGAAGCATGTGTGTGTTCACACTTGGTAAATTGTGTCTTGTCACCATGTGACAGTAAAATCTCTGTTCTGTTCTTTTCCATTTTTACCTCATCCATTCCAAGGACTGAACATTTTATTTTTCTATGGTACATTGTGAACATCCAAGATTTTTAGTGGAAATAAATGGTAACAGCTGTTTTTTGTGTATGAAATATAATCATGAACCTTAACGTTGAGATGATCTATCCAAATTTTTCCAGGTGTGGAAATGGCTTGACTAGAAAAGCTCATTTTGGGTAATCATTTCAGCACAGAACAACATTGAGCTGTTTGCTGTTAACTTTCTCTTCAAAAAGAGGAAGAGTTTCTACTGGTATTTCTTTATTCTAATATTTCCTTTTAACATGACTTTTTCTACGTAAACTGTATCCACAATAAAGCTTTTCTTCTTTGAGCATTAAAAAGAACTTTTTTTAGAGACAGGGTCTTCCTCTGTTGCGCAGGCTAGAGTGCACTGACACAGTCATAGCTCACTGCAGCCCCAAACTGTGTGTGCGTATTCATACACACAGACGCACACCCTAAGATGTGTTTCCTTTCCTGCTTTATTTTTCTTTATAGCACTTACCACTCTAATATACTACAGTAGTCCCTGCTTGCTTATCTGCATGGGATATGTTCCAAGACCCAAGACTGTCAGTAGACTCCTGAAACTATGCATAGTCCCGAATCCTGTATATACTGTGTTTTTTTCTATACATACCTGTGATAAAGTTTAATTTGTAAATTAGGCACAGTAAGAGATTAACAATAACTAATAAAAATTAGAACAGTTCTAATAATGTACAATACTAAAAGTTATAGGAATGGGGTCTCTCTCTCTCTCTCTCTCTCTCTCAAAACATCTTATTGTATGTAATATTTTTGGACCACAGGTAAGTGAAACCATGGAAAGCAAAACCATAGATAAGGGTGGGCTACCATTTATGCTTTACTTCTTTTGCTTTTGCCTTTTAATTGTTTTCTCTAACTACAATGTAAACTCTATGAAAGCAGGGAATTTGTTCTGTGCACTGCTGTATTCCTAGACTAGTGCCTACAACATAGTAGGTGCTCAATGAATGGTTAATGTAAGTTGCAAGTTGTGTTAATTTGGCCCCTGATTTGAATGTAAATATAAAGTGTAGAGTTTTATCTTATAGGATTATTTTATATTTTAAGAGGAATTAAATCATATTATTTAAGATGAAGATGTATTCACCAAAGTCTCAGAATTTATGATAGAAATATGTACAGTTTCTGTACATATTACAGTTTCTCCAGTAATACAGTGCTATTATCACATTCAAAGAATTTTGAAATCCTCTGCTAAATATCGCTCAAGAAGTTGGGGAAGAGCTAAAGGCATTTTTTAAAATTTAATGCGAGTTATCTACTGACTCACTCAAAGAAATTTTGAACCCTAAGTGACATTACCCTGTTTGATTCCGTATTTTATTCATCAGATTTAGCAGAAAGTGACTTTTTGTTGTTTTAAAAAGTATTCTGGCTAATATTTGCTGATGTAGAGACCATTATAAAGAATATGCTGGAAAATCCAAGGTGATTCCTTTGAAGCAGTGTCAGCATTCATTTGGATATATAGATGTTTCCATGTTTTTTTTTTTTGTTAAGTAATATTATCTTACAAATATACCACATCTCTTTAAAAAAATTTCAAGTATTTGAAGTACTTACATTTTTTTTCTTTAAAATTAAAGGACTCCTATTTGTTTAAGCAATATTAAGATAATATAATGGAACCTACAACTTGACAAGACATTTTATAAATTAGGACTTTCAAAACAAAAACTCTAATGCCAAACTTCTTGTAGTATTCTCTTCAGGACAAGAAACACACAAATAAAAAGCAATGCAGCCAGTAAATATCACATACAGACTTGTTTGAAAACTATCATTAGACTAATGTAGTCCATAAATTATATCTTTGTACAAGATTGACATATTTTCATGTCATTTTTTATTTTAGAGTATTGGGGAGTCAGCAGTGTCCGTTGTGTTAAATCAGCTGTTGCCCATGATTAAGCCTGTAACCCAGAGAACCAATGAGGACTACAGCCCTGAGGAACTGCTGATCCTTCTCATATATATTTATTCTGTCACTGGAGAGCTCACAGTAGACCAAGACCTGGGTGAAGCAGAAGAAAAAGTCAAGAAAGCATTGGCTCAGGTCTTCTGTGAGGAACCCGAATTGTCACCTTTGCTGCAAAAAATTACAGGTGAGTGTGTAACAAAGATATGGGACATAAACATCACTAATACACAAAACAGGTTTCAAAATAAATACTGTTTTGGGAAGAGGAGGTAACTATCTTCACTGGAGTTGTTTGGAATTTCATGAGGCCTAATGAATGCTAGCCAGTCTATAGCAATGGTCCCCAACATTTTTGGCACCAAGGGCAGCCATCAGGGGACAGGGATGGAGGTGCGTGGTTTCACAATGAAACTATTCCACCTCACATCATCGGGCATTAGTTGGAGTCTCATAAGGAGCATGCAACCTAGATCCCTCACATGTGCAGTTCACAGTAGGGTTCATACTCCTATGAGAATCGAGTGCTGCTACTGATCTGACAGAAGGCAGAGCTCAGACAGTAATACTGGCTTGCCCACTGCACACCTCCTGCTGTGCCCGATTCCTAACAGGCCATGGACAGGTACCTGTCTGCAGCCCGGGGTTGGGGACCCCTGGCCTATAGGGTTAGAGGTTTCCACTGCAGTATTTTTCCGCAATGGCATGGTAGTGACATGGCCTCCCTTCTAATTGCTTTTCAGAATTAATATTTCTTAGAGCCAAGACCTTGTTAAAATAGCAAAATACAGAGCGTATAATCTGTAAGGAAAAATAAAATGTAGTACATCCTATTCAAAGAGTTTTTATTGATATATTCTCTGTGAGATTGTCATTTCAAACTTTAAAAACTGTTTATTTGAGATGTTACACAATATTATAGGATTGGAAATGGCCATTTTCAGTAGTGTTTTTTATATATATGTATTATATATATATTCCAATTTCCAATTTATATATACCTGTGTATATATATACATATAAGTCTAGTATATATATATGTGTGTGTATATATAATATATGTAAGTCCATGTATATACAGGTGTGTGTATATATAGCATATATACTTATATATACACATATATATATACACACATATATTATGTGTGTGTGTGTGTGTGTTTAAAATTAAATACAGATGGGGTCTCACTATGTTGCCCAGGCTTGTCTCAAACTCCTGGGCTCAAGCGATCCTCTCTCCTTGGCCTCTCAAAGTGCTGAGATTACGACTGTGAACCACCATGCCCAGCCTTATATTTTAATTTTTCTTATTTTATTTTGAATTTGAATTAATTAGTATTATCTAGAATAATACCTAAACATCCCAGTAAAGTAGGTTCTGCTAATTTTAGGGAAATATGATTAAACATCATAAAATCTAACTACCTTCACTTCCAATAATAACTACAGTATAACTCATGAAGGCATTCGTGTTATTTTGTATCAAATTCAATATTATTATTTATATTTTGTGTAAAGCTAATTTCCATGAGTATGGATTGAGCCTGTGTCTATCTGAAAGTAAGAAGTTATTAAAAGTTCTATATGAAATGTGAGTACTTTAAAAATGTACCAAATTTCCATTCATTTGCTGGTATGTGTGTGTGTGCATGTGTGGGTGTGTTTAGGTGTATGAAGACTTCTTCATTCAGGAAGTTGCAGTGGAGGTAGCTTGTATATCCTCCATCTTTTCATCTTGTCCTCTGTTGGGCCTCTCTGGGAGGAGTGTCCAGACTTCTCGGGAGCCGGATGTGCAGCTGTAAGCATTAGTCTCCCGTGCATGTGAACTTTGCTTTGTGCCCACTGATGACCTTTCTTATGATTGGTTATAGAAAATGAAACCCTGTCAAGATGGAAATTGAATGAAGTTTCCACAGAAATGAAATCTTTTCTTGCTTGGTATAAAACCTGTTTGCCAACTTAAAATCCATTTAAGAAAAACTTAATGCCTTTTCATTAAGTATAACACTATATGTGATTGCATGTGTTTGTTTGGCCATAAATAAATTTCCACTTAGAAAGTTTTAGTATGATTTATACAGTGCTTGGAAGCATGCTGGGATTCAAAGTAAATTTGAATACTAGGAGAATTTAATTAAAATTATTCCTAAGAAGCATAATTTCGGAAACAGGTTAACGAGATGACATGTTTTAACCAAGGTTATTTGGATTGCTTTTTCTAACATTTATATGTTGCTATGGTACTTTTGGAACTGAAATCATGCTGTGAGAGTATTCATTTGATTGTCACTCAAGGTGTTCATTGGCCCAGCACTTCATTTTTTAAGTAGTTTCTCTATTTATGGTTGCTTAGGATATGCATGTTCTTGCTTTTAAAATACTTCTGTGCATTCATACTAATATTAGGAAAATTTGTAAACTCAGATTAAAGATTAAAAAATAAGAGTTTGCGGAAATTTTAGCATATTTTTAAATTTTAGAGACATAATACTAAGTACACATTGCTGCTTAGATTAACTTTGGATATACACTTTAAACAGGGTAAAGAAGATGTTACTTAAATTTGACATGTTCAAACTTACCACTGGAACACACACACACATTTTTTCAGCCTTTGTGAAGACCAATAGGACTTTATTTCTTGGCCAGTATAGACATATCTCTTGCTAAGTATGTCAAGAAATCAAAAATGTACTAAAAAGAAGGGTTTAGGTTTTCAGTTAGCTGCTGAAATGATTATTGATTTACATCTCAGGATAAAAACTAATAGCATAGTGTTGGGGCAGTGGTGACTCTGACTCGGTCTTGTAGAATAGGAAAGGATATTCCAGTACATATTGAAAGAACTGAATTGCCTTCCAAATATGCTTTGTGTGTGGTGGAACTAGGTTAACCTGGCTTTTACAGTGAACTTGCCTACAGTTTGCTGTTGGCAAGTTGGCATAAGGTTTGCACTCATGTTATTCTGATGTATAGTTTTGGTTTTCTTGTTACTGAGTGTCTAAATTTATTTTTTGCCTCATGCACATTTTGTGGTTGATGAAAATTTGGTTAAAATGAATTATTGAAAATAAGGAATCGATTAACAATCGAATGACAGTTCTACTTTTCATACAGTGCTTTAGTTTTACAGATTTGGATAATCCTAAAAGACACATTTCTGAACACCAGTTCGAAGTGTTGATATCTGAAAGATCAAAATCCCTAAAGCCTAAGTTCCTAACATCTAAAATCCTGAAAATCACAAACACAGGATAGTTGAATCATGTTTGGTGGAGCTATTATCTTGTTATTGTCTTTATTTGGAAATTAAGTATGGTTTAAGAAGATATGCATGATTGCCAAGTTGACACGGATTGGACTTATGGACTTAATTTTACTTGTCAACTTGACTGTATTAAAGAATACCTGGACATCTGGTAAGACATTATTTTGGGTGTGTCTGTGAAGGTGTTTGCAGAGGAAATTAGTGTGTGAGCCTGAGTGGATTAGGTGAAGAGCTGCCCCTCAGTGTTGGTGGGCACCGTCCAAACAGCTGGGGCCAGGATAGGACTATAATAATACAGAAAGCAAATTGGTCTCTCTCTGAGAGCTAGGACATATTTTTCTTTTGCTGCCTTAGACATCAGAACTCCAGGCTTGCTGGACTTCAGATTGCAGAACTTACATCATTGATCCCCAGAATCCTGAGGCTTCTTCAGCCTGAGCCATGTTACCAACATCCAGTATAAATTGGAGATATAAAATGTGTAGAGACTTTCAAAGAGTTCTAACTCATTTAATGTTTGGTTTTTTTTTTCACATTTGACTCCACAGAACTACATTATCACAACATTGACTTTGTGTGTAAGCACTGTGCATGTATATAAAAACATCGAAACTTCCTCAATAAATGAAGAGGTGTCCTTTTCATACATCTGCACTTGTGAAAGACAAATTTTCTCGAAATCTTGGCTCTTGTGGGTGGTGACTTGTTGTTTTTTGTTTTTTGTTTTTTTTCCCTGTCTGAGCCATCATGGTTTTTGATCAATCTTGTCAAAAGACATAGGTTGTTCATCATGGTAATTCAGATGATTGCAGTTATATAAAGCTGGATGCATGCAATTACCAATTAGAGAGATATATATTTATACATTTCCCTTTTTGACCCTATTTCTCTATAAATATAGTTCCTCTCATCTTAACTGTTATACCCCTCTGACTGTTATTATTATACCTGAGTGTTTATGCTTGCAAAAATAGGTATTATTGTTGGCTGTTTTATTGTGTAAAGTGGCTTTTGGAGTGTTCTGTCATGTTGTTTATCAAATAAATCACCTTTTAAAAATGTAAATATCTTTAAAGATTAAAAACTTTTTTTTCCGGAATTATACTTTAGGATTGCAATGTTTAGGATTTTAGCTTTAGAGGTTCTGATCTTTTAGGATTTCAACATTAAGTATTAGGGAGCTCAGGATTGCATCTTTTGGGTGTATGATTATCTACCCTGCATTACCATCTTAACTGTTCATAGGATCAAGAAAGTAACCATTTTGTATACTAAAAATTTAAGTGTGCTAACGTCACCCAACTGATAAACAGTAGAGCCTGGAATTGAGCCCAGGTATTCTGGATCTGTAGCCCATGTCTTTAAACATGATATTCTAAACCTGCCACAAGCTCACCACCTCTGGTTACCATTTCATGTATTATATTCTGTAACTCATGTTTGCTTACATATATCATTTTATACCATGCACGCTCAACCATCCCATTATGTTCTTGTTTTCTGAACAGAGAATTAATATTCTGGTTAATACGTTAGATATTGCCTATGCCTTTTAATCTGTCTATATTAGCTACTTAGAGATATTGCCATACCTCCCTATTTTTATGAATGTATCCTCTTTGTTTCTGCGTTGTTATAAAGAAATTAAAGTATTACTTCTAGCCTTTGAAATCTGTTGGTTGCCCAGCTTTCTAAAACAAGGCTAAGAAACTTAAATTTTGTCTATTTCAGTAATATCTCTTGACAGTGATTGCCCTGTGGATTAAAATTTATGTTTTCTTTTATCTGTTAAATATGTAGTTTACTTTTGACAGTTTCTTTCGTTTCTCTATATTCTTCCCTTGTATGGAAAGGCAATAAAAATATCTGACAAAACTAAGCAAAACAAAACAAAAATTTAAGCATACTCAATGGTAGCATACTATTTTACTTTTATTCTGTTCACTTTTTAATAGATACTTTTGGGGAGGTTTCTAGAGTGATGGGCAAAAATTCACTTTTCTACTCACACAAAATAACAAGGGTTGGCTTTCTGCTTTTCGAGGGTAGGAAACTGTAAAAAGAAAATTGGTACAGCCAAGTATGTTGATTAGTGTTATGCTTTCTCAGTCCTGCTAAGTTCAAGGAGAGTATCAGTTTCCACATACGTTAGTGTTTGCATGGCAGTCACAAGAGAAAACAAAGAAAACTGTTTGAATTTTCTTCACAGAACGAAATCAAAACACTATTTTTAAAGATCTGTGTAAACTTGGAATGTCATCATATGAGAGGTATATCAAAAAATGTATAGTGTTTTGATGTAGAATTCTTGATTTGAAAGTCTGGGCTCTGCTGTTTTTCAGCAGTGAGTGTTAGTGGGCAAATCATCCATTCTTGAACCTTGATATAAACATAACTGCCCTATTGACCATTCTTGATTTTGCTGAGAATAAAGTGATGTTATGTGTGTTAACTAATGTTTGGTCCATCTAGTATTATAAATAGGCTATTTTTCTCCCACCACCATTATGATTTTGATAGCATCTAGCTGTCATATAGGGTAGTGCTTCCCCAGCCTTTTCTCATCATGTGCACATAGACAGTGAGAATGTTTGCATAATAGATTGAGGTAAGTGGACGAGACTCTTGTGATCAAAGGCAACCAGCCCTGGGGGCTCTGGCCAGTCTAGGTCCTACCTAGTTGACCTGTGGACTGAGGTGAAGCAGCAGCTTGGCACACCTCTGACCTATTAGGAGCAAACCAGTAGTACTTTAGGGTGTTAATCAGAAGGCTCTGAATCAGGAGACAAAGGAAAACAAGACTTTAATGTTATTTTTTGACACAAAAAACTACTTTGGAAAAATTTGTTTTTCTAAACATGTTTTGTTATTACTCATTGATTTACTCACATTATTACTCATTGATTTTCACTGTATTTCTATAGTATCTTTAAAGTCCAGGTCAACAAGGGCTAGATCTGTTTAGGCTTAGTGTAAAGCTAGAGAATGAATAACTCAAAGTATCTAAAAATGCAGTGATTCATGACAGAGGCATGATAATACCCTAATAACTGTAATTTACATTTATCAAACTCTTATTTTACTGTTGATAATTTGATTTGATTATCAATTACTATACCTTTATATGCATTAGGATACCCAGTTGTATGCAATGAAAAATTTACCATATTAGCATAACAACTGGGGTTTATTTTTCTAAGCAAGAAGTCCAGGCAGAATTCATGCTCTTTCTGACTTCCTTCTTCACTGTCTTAAGTGTGGTTTTTATCATCATGGTCATGAGCTGGGCACTTCTCCTCCTGGGAGAAGTGTCCATGCTTTGGGCAAGAAGTGAGGAAGGATGAAGGTAAAAGGCATATACTAGCCAAATCTGTCCTTTTTTATTAGGAAAGCAATAGCTTTCTTGAAAGCCCCACTCAGAAGACTTGCATCCTTGGCTAGATCTGGGTTTCATGGCAACTTCTGACTGCAAGATAATATGGTAAGTGCATATTTTAACTGGGTGTATGTTTGTCATAAACAAAGTAAGGATTCTGTTAGAAGATAGAAGGTGAGAATGTACATTAGGTAGGAAACTTGTATTTGCTACAATTACAGACTTCTCCGACAGAGGAAATTCTAAGGCAAGATACTGTGAGTTGGAGTGATGTCCAGTGTTTTGATATTACAGTTATAATATGAAAATTTTTTACAGTATATACTGAAATAATGATCTATTGTGTGCTGTATCACTGGACTTATATCATAAATATTCTCAGATTATCAATATTTATTGACCACATTTATGTACCTAGCATTAGCTCTCTCAGCATCGAAACCCTGGGCAGTGGTAATAGAACACACAGGATTTGGAGTCAAGTGGATCTGGGTTCTGGTTTTGACTCTGACTCTTAGTAGTTTTGTGCTCATTTCCATAAACTTGCATGTCTAATAATGTAGCCCAAATATCTGAATTCAAGTGAAATGTATCTGTAATACGAACTTCTCTTTGGGAGAATTTATTTGTAGATATACTACTAGTTTTTCAAACATGGTTTGGTATAGAAAATATGGTATTGTGTCTAAATCTGGAAATGGTAGAGTTAGTTTTCATTGTGTTTTCAGGTTTTCCATGGCAATTCTTTCCTTTAATCCATCAAAGTATACTTTTTGGGAGTTTTGTAGATATCTGGATTTTTATGGTAGGTAAAGGGAGTCATAAGGCACAATATCATTGTGTTTTATTGATGGAAATGTTCTCAACAATTATCTAGTCTATTCACTTTGTTCATGAGGACATCAACGTTAATTGAGGTCACAAAAGGTTATTTGACTTGCTTCGTATCACCAATCATAGCCTGTTCAATGAGGGGATAGGACTAAGGTTTGTGTCTTCCAATTCCCAGTCCAGAATTCCTTTTACTAGACCAGTGATTCCCAACCTTTGGCTCGCAGATCCCTGGGAAAACATAAGACAGTGCAAAGGGTCACTGCTTCACGTGTGCTTTATGTATCATCCATGAACTAGATATTACTCTTCACATATAAATATACAAATATTTGTAGATACAGTTGTGATTTATAAAAGATAAATTTATTTAAAAATAGTGCTGAAGTTACATAATTTTTTCCCATTTTTTAATTAACAGATATCAAAAGCATAATTATATTGTGTCTTCATACTTTAAAAATGGTTGAAACCATGGGTTAACACAGGAATCTCAAACTCAGATATTTACAGAGGCTAGCAAGAAATATAAATAACTAAAGTAGGTTAAGTTTCGGGCAAAACAACAGTGAAAATGCAATGATAAATGGCAGGGATGTATAGTCTTACTAAAATGGGCAATAGGGAGTGGTGGAGACTGTGTCAAACTAGAGATCTTCTTTTTTTCTTTTTTTTTGATACGGAGTCTTGCTCTGTTGCCAGGCTGAAGTGCAGTGGCACGATCTCGGCTCACTGCAACCTCTGCCTCCCGGGTTCCAGTGATTCTCCTGCCTCAGCCTCCCAAGTAGCTGAGACTACAGGCACGCACCACCTTGCTCAGCTAATTTTTTGTATTTTTAGTAGAGATGGGGTTTCACCATGTTGGCCAGGATGGTCTCGATCTTGACCTTGTGATCCACCTGCCTTGGCCTCCCAAAGTGCTGGGATTATAGGTGTGAGCCACCGCGCCTGGCCTGAGATCCTCTTATTTTTGCCAGGGAAGCATGAGTCTGATATTTCCAATCTCTCAAGAAATCAGGAATCTGGATTTTTAAAAAATTGAGATCACCAAAGTTTAAGAAAGTGGTTTATTTTCAAAACATTACATGAGTCAAAGAAATCTTACTGGTGGACAGAATTCAGCTTGTGGACTTAACAATTTCCAGTCTTTATTCTAGAGCCCTGGCCTTAGGCATTGATTACAGAAGAATGCTTTTGAATCTCTAACTCTAGAAATTATTAGAAATCTAAAAGATCTCCAGATGGATAAAATGATGTGCTGCACTTTTATCAGAAAGCAAGGGCAAGTACCCTATGATCTCCTTTTTTGATTACTTTTAACTAAAACAAAAGAGTTACATTTGTTTATATTTTAATCTGGTTTAAGTTTACTAGTGATATAGAATAGATTTTTCTTTCAAATACATTCTATAAAGTTACCATTTAAGTGGAAGTAGGCTTCTCATAGAACTCTGTCTGTTGAACAGAAAAGGCTGAGAGGCAGTTTTGGGTTAAATACAAGGCAGACATCTCTGGAAACTAAAGCCAGCCAGAAAGTCTGATTTACTCCATGAGAAGAGCTTCCCAGTTTGAGGAACTGATGCTGGGACTTCTGCACTGGTAGGAATTGCACTAATTGAGTTCTTGGACTTTAAGAAACTAGAATGTGAAAAGTAAGTTTTATGGAAAGCTGCGAGGCTCTCCTCATGTTCTGTCAAGATAGTATTTTTTCTAGCTACATCTATATCTGTGCTTCCTTTGCTATTTAATTCCCAAAACTTTGACATAAAATAGTGATATAGAGATTCCTGTTATTCGAATGGGAATAATCAAGAGCTTCACATTGCTTTATATAAAATGTATAAATTACCTTTGTAACGAACCACACTTTTTAAAAATTATCTTCAGCTGTTTAAAAGTTTTGATTTTAGGTCTTTCCTAAATTTTTTCTTCTCTGTTTTTCTCACCTGTTCATTACCTTGTTTAAAATCAACCATGTTTAAAATCAACCATGTTAAATGAGGACAGACAGGTCTGGTTTAAAAAGCTCTGTTATTTTTTTAAATTTTATTTTATTGTGATAAGAACACTTAACATGAGAACTACCCTCTTAACAAGTTTTGAAGTGTACAATACAGTATCGTTAACCATAGGTACCATGTTGCACAGCAGAATAAGTAGAATAAGTTCTACTCTTTCACCTTGCATAACTGAAAATTTATGCCCGTTGATTAGCAAGCAACTCCCCAGTTCACCTTACCCCAGCCCTGGGTAACCATCATTTCACTCTTTGTTTCTATGAATTTGCCTATACCTCATATAAATGGAATCACACAGTATGTGCCTATCTGTGATTGGCTTATTTCACTTAGTGTAACGTCCTCAAGGTTCATCCGTGTTGTCACATATTACAGAATTTTCTTCTTTTTTAAAGTTGAATAATAGTCCATTGTTTCAAAGAGATATTAGCATTCTGGTATTCCCTGAAGCACACTATTCATAATAGTCAAACTATGGAAACAACCTAAATGTTCATTGACAAACAAATGGAAAGCAGTGTTCTTAAAGACACAGGGAAGGTAGGCATAGTCTAGTGAGCTCTCAATTGGGGTTCTCTTACATTCCCCACTAGAAATCTAACAGAGCAGAGTCTTATCAACTGTGAATGAGGAAGGAGTTGAGGATTTGTTTTTCCTTGGGTTGTGGAAGGCAGCTCATGGTACTGCCTTCAGCTCTAGTTTCCAAAGGAAAGCATGTATGTATTCTTATCCATAGTAAAACAAGGTCACATTCTACAATCAGTAGTAAAAATCTATTTGCAATGATTTGTTTATGTTATCTCTCTTCATTGGAAAAGTCCGAGTCTAATGTAGACCATATAAAATTATTATTGTTCCTCATGGCTACCACTTAATTATAAAAGCTTGCATCTCCATTAGCACAAGGCATGGAACTTTTGTTTATTATGTTTGAGAAGTTGTCTTTCAAACAAAGCACTTTTCATACTTAGCCAAGTAATTTTCTCCAACCTTGTAGAAAGTAAGTCTTCTTTATAACATATGAAGTACTTCCCAAAAGAGAATTTTTTGTTTTGTTTTGTTTTGCTTTTGAGACAAAGTCTCGCACTGTCGCCCAGGCTGGAGTGCAGTGGCGCGATCTGGGCTCACTGCAAGCTCCACCTCCTGGGTTCACGCCATTCTCCTGCCTCAGCCTCCCGCGTAGCTGGGACTACAGGTACCCGCCACCATGCCCGGCTAATTTCTTGTATTTTCAGTAGAGACGGGGTTCACAGTGTTAGCCAGGATGGTCTCGATCTCCTGACCTCGTGATCCACCCGCCTCGGCCTCCTAAAGTGCTGGGATTACAGACATGAGCCACCGTGTCTGGCCTCCAACAGAGAATTGTAAAAGACAAGGAGCTAATAACAATTTTTCTTCTTATGCTTCCCTTACTATCACCTCTGCATTCTTCTCTCATCCCATAGTTTTTCCTCAGTAATTCATCAAATTTCAGGATATGTATAGCTGCATATTTCTGCTCCCCAGGACACTATTCCAATTGAAAGACAGTTTTGAGGATTTCAAAAATCTTTTCCTTGAAGAATTGTCCCTTAAACCTTGAGCATACCTCCTGGCTTGGTGATGACAACGATGTTGCTATGGTAACTAGAAGAATGATTCTACACGTCCATCACCAGCTTTCATGTCACCCACACTTGAATGAAAACTTTAGCTCATTACAGTAAGTGAAAGTGTATAAAACAATGACTGTCAAATTCACCCACTCAGCTAAAGGAAAACCTCAGGAGTAGGGGGAACACTCATTTCAGAAAGGATTTTACCTAATCTCTTGTTTCTAATTTAAATATTCTCATTTATTGTGTCATGCCAGTATTAGACTTTTCCATTACAAAATACGCTTTCATTTCTAGTGTTTCAGATTTGTTATTTCAAGGCTGCCAAAACAAAACAAAACAAAACAAAACAAAAAACAGCTTTAAATATTTGTTTTCTATTGTGGTTTGCAAGGTTGTTTGGTATAATAGGATCTATTTTTTCTCTTAATTTCTAAGATTTCTGCTGGAAACTCTGATGAAAAATGTATGTCTGCCAAAATCACTCCCAGGAGAAATATTGGAACCGTTACATTTAGTTTTACTATCCAACATATTAAAATAGTTACTCATAGCACATATTACTAGACACTATGTCAGTGAAGTTCAAGATGTTTAATACATGTTTAAAATATATCACAAGCTATGTAGATAGATACTGAGAGCTTCCTATTGAGGTAGCTAACTAGTTAAGTAATTTTGCTAACATATTGAAGGATCACTACAAATTACTTTCTCAAGTACTTAATTTTTCCATGCCACGTCACAAAAATGATTATTCTTATCTGAGACACTGGAATGAATCTTCTTGTACTAATATTTATTTGTGTACAAATGCATGACACATACTGTCCATGTCACCAATTTTTATGACAATGCTGGCAGTAATAATTGTGTTTGTAATTATTCAATGAATTGTGTAAGAGATTAGCTATTACTGATTCTTGTTAACTCTACATTAGAGAGAAGAGATGGAATGCATGGAACACAAGAGTAGTTTTCTCGAACACAAAGCTGTGGATCAAATTGGAGAGATGATATGATGTGGTTGAAAACAGCACAGTGGGGAGGAGGCTGAATTTTCACTCCTAATTATGCCCATAGTTGTATAACCTGCAAGTCACTTAGGTTGCTCCAGACTCAGTGTACTTATCATAAAATGAGAATCTTGTTTTAGGCAAATCTAAGATATCTTCTTTCTCTGCCATTCTATGGTTCTAGCTTCATATACTTTTTATTTTTATCTGAATCAATATACTCCCTCATCCACTTCCAAAGTAGCTCTTCCTCAGTACTATCTGTCTTTTTCAGGGTCACACCATCGTCTCAAGAGGGAAGCAATGGAGTCATTGACTCACCTTCACCCCCATGGTAGGCAGCACCTCCCTGCAACCCATTTTTGTTTCCTTTGGTATGCTGTTTAGATCTCTTCAAAGATGCCTCTTTATTCCTGGACGCCCATTGGCCCATGGCCTTCTGTCTGACATCTCTGACTCCTTGCATACCCAGCCATTCATCCTGCATACTGATCCCAGGGAACATTCTTAAATTTAATTTTATATTTTAATGTCTTTAAGCTTTTTTTAGATCGAGACCATCCTGGCTAACACGGTGAAACCCTGTCTCTACTAAAAAAAAAAAAAAAAACTATTATTACAGTAATAAATTAGAAAATTTGGAATCATAAAGAGCAAAGTAGAGTCCACATATAAATTTCATTTTGTTGATACTGCCTTTTTCCTTTTTTTCTGCTGAATCATTCATTTTATGCTTAATGATTTAAAATCAGAGCACTTGGATTATTACAATTATTAATTCTTAGTCATATATTTTGCTAATCTGTTTTTTCCAGTTGGTGTTTGCCTTTTATATTTACGTTTAGATACAGATATTTGCCAGAGATAGCGCTATATTTAGGAGAGTTGGGGCAGGCGCCCAACAACATGATCAGTATTCTCTGCATCTTCTAAGATGTTCTTCCTTTTAGTTATTGGCGTCATCCTTTCCTATCACAATTGCCTCTGTGTAACCCCTCATCACCCCCAGCCACTTTTGGTTTATGTCATTCTAGAATAGCAACCCATGAAAAAAGAGGGTTTCTTCTTCCAGAGGTTGTAGATCAGTCCCAGGAAAGGAAGCTGACTGGCCTTCAGTCACTTGCCAGGGGGATGGGGTACCCTTTGGCCAAACCAAAGTCATGTGGCCATAAATGTGTGTGTGTAGAGGGAGAGGGAGATGGGGGAAGGGATTTGAAGAAAAGGTCAGTGGGGTAGCACTGCAATTGGCAGTCCCACAACTGCTACTTAGATTGAGAGTTGGAGTGATTCCACAAAGGAAGGGATACCAATATACAAAAACTAGATATGTCTACCATAAGAGCATTCGTTAAAGAACCAGGTTTATATCTCTGTATTTTAAAAATAGAGGTATCTTGTCTTCTCTCACAGTGAGTTTGATATTTTACTTATAAAGAGATGAAAATGTCACTGACATCTGTACAGTTGCTTCAAGATTTTTTGTATGCCTAACAATAATTGTATGGAATTTCCTCTAGTGTCTTAAAAACAGCCTCAGAGCAACTATTGACTACAATAACTCTTAGAACTCTTAGCTGCTTTCACCATGTGATTGCCCTTCAACTCTCAAATAATGGTAATTGTGCCTATCATGTGTGGCTGTGTAATTATATACAATTCTTTAAATATAAGCTTTAGAAGGGCAGGGATTGTCATTTGAATGAAATTTACATCTCTCTTTATGTTTATAATTTCCTTTACAATGAGTTATTTATAATTGGATTTTTCCTTATTACAGAAGTCATACTTTTTTATTTTAGAATACTTGAAAGATCTTTTAGTTCTTTTTAAACATTTTTATAAATTTATGGGATACAAGTCTAATTTTGATACATGGATATATCATATAGTGGTGAGGTCAGGATTTCCAGCGTGATCTTTTGCTCTTTAATAAACACAGAATAAAATTTAAAATAATTTGTAAACTCACTACACAGAGAAAACCAGTTAGTATTTTGATATGTACTTAGTGCAAAGTCTGTTGGTAAATAGAAAGCCTGATCCCATATATGCTTTCCAGGTGAAGGTATCAGGTAGGATTTTGTTTTGCATATGTTTTGCAGTTGCTGTATTAAGTTCATAGTGCATAGAATAAAGAAGACGTGGATATACTGTCAACATTAAGATATTAAAACTAACATTGGAAAGGAAGTTGTTGACAATGTTGATGCTGAGTTTATGTCCCACATTCTAGGAGACATTATTGCATAAAAGTAAATTTATCCTTAATCAGAATGTAAAAAGGATCCTCTAATTTCCAAATGAGGTTCATTAGGATCTTGAATGGGAGGAAAAACATTTAGTTACAACCATTTCAGCCTAAAATTGCAGCAGAAAAAATACTAAAAGAGATGCAACAGGCTCTAGGCTTTGACTTACATTATTTTACGATGTGAGAATGCAAGATTAACATTTTTAAAGCCAGAAGGAGAATGTATGCATGCAACCATGCTGATATTGATTCATATTTTAAAATTTAGTTTTAAGTGTAACCAAGAATGTAATTCCCATAGAAGCCCGACTTTTTCTGCCTTCATGTGTTGCCTGTTCATTCTGTCCTTAGCACCTGGACTGAATTGGTCCCAAATGGAGTGTTAATTTTCACTGAAGTGTTTACAAAATGAAGCCCCTTTCTCTATTTTTTTTCTTTTCATTCCCCCTCCCCCCCCCCCAGGATATATGCCTGAACTTTCCTGTCTGGCTCTTGAGTTGTTGCCAACCTGACAGAGAGCCAACTGGCAGAGGAAACTGATGTGGTGCAGTGTTCATTAGCAATTTACATTTCCCAACATGCAAAATGCTTTAGAGTTCTAATTTTTGAAACTTTTTTAAAGCCAAATTATACTGTAAAATGACTAAACTCTTTATTTCCTTATTTGTGTTGTGGTATTTAAGAAAAACAGTTAAATCTGTACTGTTCTTCTCACATAGTGATGTATAATTTGGGGGTTCTTTTCCATACAAATCACCACCTTAAAAAGAATTCAATCTTTGGCCAAGAAAGTGTTCTTCATAGTTAAAATGTGATTGTATACATGCTAACTGAGGATGCACAGCCTTTCTGTGAAATCACAGAAACAGTGCACCATGTAAACAATAACACTGTAGTTATAGTTCATAGTATTTTGGTCATCTCTTTCATAGATAAGAAGTGAAGCACATATTTTCATGTATTTTAAAAATGTAGGATGCTTTAAATTTTGTTTCAGAAACATATTTCAAAGCACCAGTTTATTTGGTAATTGTATCTCTATTATTTTTTTAAACTTGAATCTCTTGCTTACCATTCCCCTTCAACCTTCCTCCCCTCCTAACCTCACAGCTCTCCGACAGAAATCAGAAAACATGCACATATTATATCTTATAACTGGTCACCTTGGGAGTCTGCACATTATATTCTTGATTATTTCAAGTTGTTCTCCTTGGAAACGCAGAAGCCCAGACAAAATGACATCATTTGAGATGAGTACATGCCTTTTATTTTAGAAATGAACATTTAATGGCTTTTGACTTTGAGGTGATTATAGCATTTCAGAGCAGCAGCCCTTCCAGATATTAGAATGAAAGTGTTGAAGCTGTTATACATCAGATCAGCTATATACAGAATTTAGAACAGAACAAAAGCCATCAGTATATATTTGTTGGAATTTTTTGATGAAGTATGTGCAAATAAAAATCAAAATACCAAATTCTTAATGACTTCCTTATTGTTATTATCTTTACAGTTTTTTCTTGAGCCAATTTATGTCTGAATTTATTTTAATGTCAGATTCAACAAGTGAAAACAATTCTGGGAACATGCATATATTGGATTTTTTATCGGCTTTTTTTTTTTTTTTTAAGGACATGGCCCTTGTTCTACAATTTTATGGTGAAAAAAATCAGTGTTTTGCTTAAAATAACAGAATAGCAAAAATGCACATGATTGGGCTAAAAAAAAAAAAAAAAAAAATCTGGGTTATTACTCTCCAGGGTAGGGAGGAGCTAGAAATGGTTACCAAATAGTGTGCTACACCCACCATGTCCTCTCTGTGTGGACCAAAGTGACACACCCCTCCACACTGGATTTCTCAGAGCAGCAGAAGGTCATTTTTCCATGGCCAGTTTCTTAGTTCGGAGGCCATTTTTTTCTTTCATTCCCACTGTCCCAGACAGAGGCCTTGCAGTTCCTTAAATATATTATACTGCCTGAGATACTACGTGCTTGCAAGAGCAGTTCTTTCCAACTGATTCCCCAGCCCAGCCCAGCTAACCGTTTCCGAGCTCAGCTCAGACAACTCCTGAGATCAACTTTCTCTGACCCTCCAGACCAGCTCAATGCCTCCCAACCCCATTGTGTGTTGTAAAGTGAACACAGTTTATTACATATTTGTGTGTTACTTTGATTAGTGTCTGCCTTCCCTCCAGGATGATAAACCCTGTGAGTTTTGCTCAACATTGTATCTCAAGCACCAGTTGTGCTTGGGGGCACATATAAGACTCTTAATAAATATTTATTGCATAAATGTAGGAATAAGAAAGAAGCTGATTGTGTTTCAGAGTTTCCTCTGATGCTGTGCAACAGGGCAAATATGTTGCAAGTTTACCAGATGAACTTAGCTTTGGGGAATAGAAAGTTTGGTTGAAGAGGGAAATGGAACATCAAAGGAAACCATGAGTTTTGAATGAGAGTTTTTAAATCCCATTGTTTGAAATATTGTGAAGAAAATATTTCATGAAATGAAAACAAATCAGGTCAGCTGTTAGTGGAACTGTTGCTTTGTGTTTTAATATTTTTACATGACCAGATTTTTAAATTCTGAAGTTTTTGGTTAAATTAGCTGTTTCTCTACTTCTTCAGATTGTTTTCTTCTTTTTTTTTTTTTTTTTTTTTGAGACGGAGTCTCGCTCTATCGCCCAGGCTGGAGTGCAGTGGCCAGATCTCAGCTCACTGCAAGCTCCGCCTCCCGGGTTTACGCCATTCTCCTGCCTCAGCCTCCCGAGTAGCTGGGACTACAGGCGCCCGCCACCTCGCCCGGCTAGTTTTTTGTATTTTTTAGTAGAGACGAGGTTTCATGGTGTTAGCCAGGATGGTCTCGATCTCCTGACCTCGTGATCCACCCGTCTCGGCCTCCCAAAGTGCTGGGATTACAGGCTTGAGCCACCGCGCCTGGCCAATTGTTTTCTTCTTCATTGCTTTTCTCTTCTTTCCTTTTGTCCCCACATCTTGTTTTCCTGGTCAGGTATTGAGCACTCCATTCAGCCAATACATGGAATGCACAATGTTTTTTAAAACCTATCTTTTAATCCTCTGGTCCTCTGAAGGTTTTTTCCAACCTGATTATAATGGGAATGAAACAGACCAAGTAAATTTTTGGGAGGAACTCAGGGAGAAAGAGGAGTGCTTTCTGCCAAGACGGTGATTCTTGGGAATCCTGCTTTCCCTGCAGGTATGGCTCACCCACAGAACTTGTACTGTGTAGTTAAGTGGGTAAATTATTTGTCCCACATGTGAGGGACCTGCAAAGTGCTAATTTTAAGAAGGAAGTTAAATTCCATGTGTATACCATCATTTAAAAACCAGTGTAAGGACGGGCACGGTGGCTCACACTTGTAATCCCAGCACTTTGGAAAGCGGAAGCAGGCAGATCACTTGAAGCTAGGAGTTGGAGGCCAGCCTGGCCAACATGGCAAAACCCCGTCTCTACTAAAAATACAAAAATTAGCTGGGCATGGTAGCACATGCCTGTAATCCCAGCCACTCAGGAAGCTGAGGCAGGAGAATTACTTGAACCCCGGAGGCAGAGTTTGCAGTGAGCCGAGATCATGCCACTGCACTTCCAGCCTGGGTGACCGAGCAAGACTGTGTCCCAAAACAAACAAGCAAGCAAACAAACAAAAAACAGTGTAATGTAACTTAACACAGTCTGCCATTTTAAAGTGGCAAAAGTGTCTGTTCTTTTATCTTCTTTTTTTCCTCTCCTTTCAACTGATTATTATGCAAGAACAACTGTGCATCTAAGGTGGTACTGGCAAAGGGTCAATAGTAGAGTAGGCAAGGTGTGTGTGGCCATGGAGCGACTTTTAAGGGGAAAGTGTCTCTCATTAATGCCACAGATATCCCTTAGTTTTAGCTAAACTTCGTATTAGTTTTAGCTCAACTTCAACTCTCTGGTTTTCCCTTGAACCCCCTCAGCACGGTCTGCTTCCCTTTGTCCTCCATGGGAGAAGTGCCCGTTGGTAGTATCCAGCTGCAGCCTCTTTGCAGATGTTCCTTGATAAATCTGTCCTCAGCCAGCTTCTGTAGTCCTTTCTGGATGCTGTCCCATACTCTTCCCAACCTAGATGGAACCATCACTCCTGAAACATTGTGTAAAACAGCTTCTATTTACACCATATCTGCCCCCTCCCTTTAGTGATCAGGCCCTAAACCCTGCCAGTCGGTCATGAAATTGGCAGTTCTAAGTTACAGCATCCTATTGGGTAGTCTTTCATCATAAGGGATAAACTAAGAATATATAATGTTTAATATGAAGTGGCAGGAGTGTGTTTGCTCCTAGCCCCAGGTATCTGTTTGCCTGTGTATATGTAACCTGGGCCCTGCCATCAGGCATGTGTGCCCATTGACAGAAACATGAGCATGTGCCCCAGCTTTTGAGGTTAGCTACTCAACAGCAGAAAGCTGACTGGCTTGTGTGAGCACTTGCTGCTTTTTTTCCTACATACAGGAGAATATTGTTGACTATGATAAATGGAAAAATTTCAAAATGCTAGTAAAAGAGAATAATAATGAAAAAGGCTTTAGATCAAGATAAATAAAATGTTACTCTTATAATATTATAACTGAAATGATCTTATCTGACATGTTATAATATACTGGAAGAAGAAGATCCCTTCTGTATTCTCTCCTCAGGATTTAAATAATTTTAGACCATCTCTATCATAAGTTATTTTCCCCAACTGTACTATATTTTAATACCATTTCCTGTTCCTAAAATACATTCCCTGCTCCCTATTCTTACCTATAAAACTCCCACTCATTCTTTAAGATGCAACTCATATGTCACTGCCTTTCTTATTCCTTCCCTAATCATTCCAGTTCAAAATGACCCCTGTGCCTCAGTATTGATTTGTGAGTATCCCAGGGACTTACATTTGTATTGCCACATAGGGTTGAAATTTATACACATGTGTTCCTTCTCCCTGGGTGATCTTGGGCAAATCACTTAATCTCTCTTTACCTCCGTTACCCCATGTCTAAAATGGGGATATAATAGATATAATCCCTATCTCATGGGATTGTGGAATATAGTTATTATTGTTGTTTGTTCTCTCTTCTATTAATTAAGTTCCTTGAGAGCAGTGACTGTGTTCTCCACCTTTGCATTTCTAGCTCCCATCTGAAAATGGTGGTGCTGAATGAAGGAATGAACAAATACTGGGTTTTGACATTTTTATGATGTTCTTCACTTTTCTCTTCTGATTTGGTTTAAACTCCATGAAGGCTAGATTTATAGCTGATCCTTTGGAGTCTAGACTTGGTTCTAGGATGTTAGCTAATGAGGGAAGTATTTGATAATGATCAATGTTTTCTAGAAAAATCTTCTTTCTTTTTAAAACTTTGCTTATACTATCATGGACTTTCTTCTCTAATCCTGATAAGCCAAATACCATAACAATATATCATCTTCTTGACAGAGAGTCTAGTTATTCTTCCCCAAACCACTTTGTTCATCTAGAATTGAGTCTCCTATTTTTCTTTCACACCTACATATTTGGAACTGATTTTCTCTAATAATAACTTCATAAGAGAAGGACACAACCTATGCATAGTTAAGATGAACTTACTTATGCTTCTTTTCTCAGAAGAAAATTTTATAGGTTGACCCTCAGCTTTCTCTGGCCCAACCATGTGAAGTTTGGCTATCAGACACTATTAATTTGCCTATATAAGAGGAAGATTTGATGTCTGTTTCCCAGATACTTGGTTCTGTGTTCCTAGCATGCCAAGCAACACTAATAGGAGTTAATATTTATTTTACACCAAAAATGACCAGATACAGCACCAAACCACCCTGTGGGATGACCTAGCTCACTGGTCTCATAATCTAAGCAGGAAAGCAATATATTGGCCCTCTAATAGGACGAAGCCCTGCCCCCCAAATATTCTGTTTCGATAGACTCATCACTAGAATACACAAAGCCTTTGGACTCTTGCTTCCTAGTATAGGACTGTTGTTACCACAGAGGTACCTATGAAAATCCATTTCAATTCTCTAGATGGAGTGGTTTCCAAGCACCGTTCTGCAAGCCAGAATCACCTGAGATGGTTGTTAAAAATACAGCTTTGCAGGTCTTACCCTAGACGTACTGAATCAGAAAGCTGAGGAGGCCTGTCTGAACATCTGTGTGGAACTGGAGCAGTGATCAAGCATGAGGAATGGCTTTTGTTTGAGACATCATCTCACTTGAGCTACCCAGGACCTTGCCCTTTCTTCTGGAGCAATTAAGGTCCTAGGTCATTGAATGGGGTGAGAGTTGTGTTTTTGGAGGGGACCAGTTGAGGCTTTGAGTTTTAGTACCATTTTGGTCATCAATGAGCATCTCCTCTTATAGGTACATAACTGGCAACTTGCTAGCAATGTTTGTTAGTGCCCCACCTCCACCCCCATCTCATGTTAGCAGCAAGGTAACCCTCATGGCACTGGTTTGGCTGCTCCCTCAGCTGTCTCTGGCACTGGACAGTCCCCACTGTGGATTTCCATGGTCTCACAGTCACCTATCCATGCATTCCCTCTCTATTCCCATTTCCTTGGCCAAACTGGAAACGTTTAAAAACCTAGTCTGGGAGTGAGAAAGCTCTGTATGTACACAGGCTAATCTTTTTGCCCTTTGCTTAGACTAATGTTGTTTAAACTTAATGTTCAAGTATTTGCAAACCTTGCTTTCTGTTTCTGCAGAAAATGATTCATGTCTAGCTATCAGGCTAGGATAGGGTGAAAATGAGGTGACAGAAACATACATTGCAATAGAAGTTGGAGAAATGAAAATGAAAAATGTAAATATCCAGCATGCTATTCTTCATTGAAAATGTGAATCTGTAATGAAAATTTTGTCTAGAGAGAGTGGGTCAGCAAGGTAGTCCTTCAATAGCCATTTAATAGGAGCAGTAAGGGTGTATTGGACAGGAATTGTAGGTATATTCCAAATAATCTCACAGTTCAGAAATAAGCCCTAATTTTTTGTATGAATAAGTAACTGGGATTACATGTGCCCACCACCATGTCCAGCTAATTTTTGTATTTTTAGCAGAGATGGAGTTTCACTTTGTTGGCCAGGCTGGTCTCAAACTGCTGACCTCAGGTAATCCATCCACCTCAGCCTCCCGAAGTGCTGAGATTACAGGTGTGAGCCACCGTGCCCAGACTAGGGTTCAGGATTTTTTTTTACTTGGCACCAAAGTGAGTGAGTCTTGGGAAGTTTATTCCTTAGGTGATTCCATCAGATCAGAATTGGATTCAAATGGATAATGTGATGTGATTATGGCAGCTGAAATTAAAAGCAAGAACTCACATTTAGGCAAAAAAAGACAAGAAAAATTTAATTTTAATTTATCATTAAAAATATAAAATTAAAAATAAAAAACATGAAAAATAATATAAAAATAAGTTTACCATAATAATATTAAAAATGAAAACATTTAGAGTAAGTACAGCTGCCATTTACTGAGTGCCTATACAATGCCTTGTATACTTTCCCTCATTATACCTCATAGCAATCCTGTTAAGTAGGTGTTACCACCCAGTTTTACAGATGAGGAAGACTGGGCTTAGAGAGGTAAATTGACTTATGTAACATCACAAAACTATTAGGTGAAAGAATTACAATTCAAATGTAGGCCCATCTGGAGTCAAAGTCTGAATTCTTTATGTCTGCATGTATTGCCTACTAATTCTGGACCCAGAGGCTCCGGCATTCCCTCCCCACCTGTTTATTCTGCTTATTTCTCCTTGTTTATTGTCACACAGCTGTGCCATTTAGTGGCTGAAGTTCTTGGCAGGACAGGGTTTATGCTGAGGCTCTTCCTTCCCTTTCATGGTGAGTGAGCTGGGGCTTGTCAGAATGTCAGGGTTCAGAGGTCAGAGTTCAGGATTTTTTTTTTTTTTTTTTTTTTAGATGGAATCTTGCTCTGTCACCCAGGCTGAAGTGCAGTGGCATGATCTCAGCTCACTGCAAACTTCGCTTCCTGAGTTCAAGCAATTCTCCTTTCCCAGCCTCCTGAGTAATTGGGATTACATGTGCCCACCACCATGCCCAGCTAATTTTTGTATTTTTAGTAGAGATGAGGTTTCACCTTGTTGGCCAGGCTGGTCTCAAACTGCTGACCTCAGGTGATCCACCCGCCTCAGCCTCCCGAAGTGCTGGAATTACAGGCGTGAGCCATGGTGCCCAGACTAGAGTTAAGTATTTTTTTTACTTGGCACCAAAGTGAGTGACTCTTGGGAAGTTTATTCCTTAGGTGATTCCATCAGGTCAGAATTGGGTTCAAAATGGATTATGTGATGTGATGATGGCAGCAGAAATTAAAAGTAAGAACTCACTTTTGGTAAAAAAAAAAAAAAAAAAAGACAGGAAAAACAAGAGTGACCTTGGTAGTTGCTAATATTAGCATTCTTGATTAATGTCTGTTTTTAAAAAATCACACTGGTAATGCAGCTGTAATCATTGTACCAGTCATAACCAATTAGTTATGTTTATGTAATATGAAACGATATGCAGACAGGGCTGCCTGGAATCCTACTTTCTTCCAATGGGATTCCACTTCCCACAAAGGTAGTCAAGATCACAAAACTTGCCACTTCTGTCTGTGCCTTGCCTTTGCAGGACACGATTCTGATTGAGACCAAGTCTGCTATGTAATGTTATGTAAGCACCGCACTCAGTCTGCTCTGCCAGTAATTCACAAAGTTACTTCTTTTGTGGACGTGGAAGGGACCTGAAAGAACTGTCCATAACAGCATTCTCCCAATTCAATCAGCCTCTATCCTTCTACGCCTCAGAAAAGAAACTGAATGGCAGACTCATAACCAGCAAGCCCTAGCTGTTCTGGAGCCCTGTTTTGTTTGGCCTACTCAGTGTTTGTGATAACTTTCATTTGGAGCCCAAACTTGAACAATAGAGACTTCACATGAATAGCTGGATTTTGTTTATGTGTTTCTTTTTGAAAAATGCAAGGAATGGTAAGAATTGGTTGGAGTTGAATCATGGTTGCCCCTTAGAAGCGGCCTGTGTTCCCAGCCTACCCTAGAATCAATCCCTTTCTTCATTCTCTTGTATTACGTGTGGGCCCTTAGGTATAGTGGAGTTTATGGCCTCTGCTTTCCCTTCACTGCTATGTTTTCCCTCCACCTCTCTGTTGGTGGAATAAAAGATTATAATGAGCCACAGTTCAGATCAAATTGGAAATAGTTCACTTATCATTGTGTCAATTTTTTGTAAACAGGAACTCAAGATCCACACAGTTATAAGTGTCCTTAGAGGCTCAGAAATGTATCAAGGACCGGATATGACACTTAGTAGCCACTTGGCAAGCATCTGCTGAGTGAATTTCTGAATAGAACTCCTGAGTGTATGGGGACTTGGGGTCATTTGCTTGGCTGGAAGAAGAGACCTTACAGGGCAGTTTGGGAATATTAATGACACTCTTTAAATACACAAGGAGTTTGGATGACAGCTAGCAATTTTTTTCATTTCCACAAAATACAGGATTTTATTTTTATTTTGTGATGGGATACCTTAGCCACATTATACCAGCACCCTTCTGGGGGACATTAAACTTTGGTGACCTTATAAAATTTCAATAAATTTTCTTCTTCTCATCCAAGCAAAATGTCCTCTTGGGTTCAGCTGGGTGTGACGCCTGACAGTCTCTCTAACCTGATACTGTATTTCTCCTAGTGTGGGCTGTGAAACAGGGACCTCTGTGTCTTTGTGCCCCAGAGACACTTGGTATTAACCATGAACCCTTATACTGTTAATAACATTTAGGTCCTGTCCTACAAGGAAAAATACAAGTTATTAATGCTTCTATTACAGTGATTTAGGACTAGGGCTTCACAGATTGATAGGGTTCGAATCTGCATTCTACTATTTGTTCATCATGTAGCCCTAAGCAAGTTATATCTCATTGCTGTACCTTAATTTTCTCATCTGCAAAATGAGTATCCTAGTAGTAAGATCACAGCATCGCTAGAACAATGCCTTAACCATAAACTCTAAGTAAATGATAGCTGCCACTCTGATGGTAGTATTGATAGCAGAAGTGATATCTGCCTTAAATTACAAAAATGTGCACTAATAACTTTTTTTAATTTAGTTTTTTGTCTCTTTTCCCCCAGCTTTGTTGAAATATAATTGACAAATAAAACTGTATATATTTAAGGTATAGTTTTTGTCAAATGCATTTATTACTTTGAGAATTGCACAGCCCTTTTGTCACTAGACTGTAAAAATATTGGATACATTTTCCCGTTAGTGTATGATTAAGTTGGATTTGGTGAACAAGAACCCTTCAGGTATGCATAGAAGGGGCCCCTAGCTTTCCTGGTTACAAAAGGCAGAGGAGGCCTATTTGAGGGAAGGTAATTATCTTCCTCCAGTAATTACTTTTCTATAAAAATCCAACACTCTCTCACCCCTGATTACTGAAGGAAAACAAAGCTCTGGTTTCTGTGTGAGCTCCTTGTAGTGAGAGGCCAGCGTTGGAATGTGGTGTGATGTCACTGCTGATTGGCCCCGGGGTTCTGGGTTTCATCTGTGTTATTGGAATACCTCAATTTATCTGTTTTCTACAGGGGATTACAGCACTCTTCAGGGGTTTGGAAAGTTCTGAAATGAAAGCATACTTCAGGGGTAACACATGCCTATATCAAACACTGGCAGTCCTCTCAGGGCTAACAGTATATGCTAACCTTATGCAGACTTTATTTTTTTCTTAACCAACAAACCACAGGGGTTTCAAGCTGGCTTTATTACCGTCTCTTCCTCTAATCCACTCCCTTACTTACTTTGGGCAGAAACTTTATTTTATTTTACTTTATTTTTTGAAACAATCTTGTTTTGTCGCCCAGGCTGGAGTGCAGTGGTGCAATCTCAGCTCATTGCAGCCTCTGCCTCCTGGGTTCAAACGATTCTTGTGCCTCAGCCTCCCAAGTAGCTGGGACCACAGGCACCCACCACCACACCTAGCTATTTTTTTTTTTTTTTTGAGATGGAGTCTTGCTCTGTTGCCCAAGCTGGAGTGCAGTCGTGCAATCTTGGCTCACTGCAACCTCTGTCTCCCGGGTTCAAGTGATTCTCCTGCCTCAGCCTCCTGAGTAGCTGGGATTACAGGCATGCACCATCATGCCTGGCTAATTTTTGTATTTTTAGTAGAGACAGGGTTTCACTATGTTGGCCGGGCTGGTCTCGAACTCCTGACTTCAAGTGGTTTACCCACCTTGGCTTCCCAAAGTGCTGGGATTACAGGCATGAGCCACTGTGCCCAGCCAAAAACTTGATTTTAGTAGCAAGATTATAAATGTTTTATGTTGGGCCTCTTATTTCCAATTACTTAAAAATGCATTTCAGTCTCTACCAAATAACAGTGAATTCTATCAGAGTTGTTTCCCAAAGTGGCTTTTGTTCCCCCATGTGATATGGATACCACTGAAACAAAAGCCTTTTATTTTATTTTTTTACATAGATGCCTTGTAGATTATACGAGGGAATAGATATAGTGTGGCAGTTAAAAGGTAGAAGTGGGGAAAGAAGTCTTCTAGAGACAGAATTGAATGTATTCCTGCTAATTATGCCTGTGACCTTGGCAAGTTCTTACTTTGTCCTTTGTAAATCAGGAGTCATTTGTGTCCCGCCCTCTGGGTGGTGGGTAGGACCATTGCTCAGCCTACCCATAGTAAGCACTCAGCCACTAATATGCTACCTTTATTACTGCTTTACTGTTATTGTACCTTGCTCTAAACTGAACCTGGAAGAAAATTCTACTTACTGCAATTATGAGATGTCATGTTTTCAAAGGATTTTCAAAATACTTTTTTTTTGTGATAGAAGTATTTGATTTATCTCTCTTTGTGATTGTGTCTCATTTCAAATTTTATTGACCACCACAACCTCTTTATTTAATCAATAACTACTCAAGATGGAGAAATGCAGTCATCAGTATGACTTATTTCACTTACTTTTAACTACCAGGAGACCATGAACTGCTTGAGCTGGTCATTTCATCAGTTGTCCCTTATTTACTGAGCACCTACTATGTGCCAGGCAGGAATGGGTTTTGGGAAAACAATGGCAAATAAGAAAAAATCCCCTGCCCTCAAAGAGCCTGTGGTTTAATGGCAACATTACTTCTTACTCATGTTCATGTCCATCTCACATGCACAGGACCTGGCATACAATACTAATGCTCAATCAATGTGGGGTTGTTTTGGGTGAGTTGAGTGCAGCTTAACTGAAATGGAAGTCCAGTGCTCTTTCTGGAATTTTTCTTTAAAAAAATAAGATTTTTCCTTGAAAAGACCACCTTATCTTTATATTTTATTTATTAACAATCTCCATCAACCTGATTGGATGGAAAAATGAATCTAGCTGATTACTGTTTTCTTGCTTTTTAAAGAAGCCCTTTGCTGTGACTCTATTTATATAAAATTGCATGTGGTGTTTTGGTATATCAAGACATGTTTAAAAGAAGGTTTTTCCAAAATACAAACCAAGGTTGGGGACTTACTCTTGAACTTTACTGTACTTTGCAGCATGATGAGTTCCTTCTCTAGTGTGCACAAAACTCCTGGCCGGCCCACAAACCAGCAGCCTTCCCTTCTACATCTCCAGATAAGGAAGAAAGACAGTGAGTGGGTGGTGGGATGGGAAGGAGGTGGCGAGACGAAGGCATATTAGGTGCTTGGCTTTTATGGAACACTGTATGTGTTTTTTGTTTTTTAAAATCACCTCTCACCTCTTACCTTTGAGGTAGATAGTGTTGATCACCTGTACAGATAAGGAACCTATACAGAGGTTAAGAAACTTTCTCAAGAACACTCAGTAGAGAGGTAGCAGAGTTAGGATTTGAGCCCAGGTTTGCCAATCCCAAGCTGCTGTATATGGGAACAAGAATGTACCTCTTCTCTATCTAATAGATATTCTTGGCTAAGTCTTGCAAGAGTGAAAATTCTCTTACTCCAAGCTGCTCTGGGCCAGGTGAGACAGATCACAGGAAGTGGCAGGTTAAAACGTGGCCCCTTTCGTGTTACTCCTGTGTTCAACTCTCCTGGGGTGGGGCACAGCAGCTTGATAGGAATCAGCCTTGATGGGAGTCAGCGTGGTCTGGGATTCCCTCAAAGTTCCATGGTTTCAGTTCCAGTACACAGAGTGCTACTCTCCTCCTGTAGAAAATGAAAAACACTCCTCTCCTGAGTCTATTTCTCAGGATCTGTTAGATAAGATGCAGAAGTTTTGTCTAGGTCTAGTTAGAAATCGTGCATCTTTGGTTTTCTTTCTTCATCAGCTTTTTCAACTTTCATTGCATTCGGAATTCCAGGATATCTGTGACAAGGTAATGGTACCTAGAGGCGCTGTGGTTGCTTAAAGACCTGTTGGCATCCAAAGGATATGTTAACATCCATCAGCCTTCTACCATCTCCCTCAAAACCCCAAATCACTGTGCTAACTCTGTTATTTGTTGAGAAGCATGTGACTCAGGGTTCTTTTAATTGTCAGATATGAAAGGAAATCCAACTGAATTAATCATATTTATTGAATCACAAACCCATCTCTTCAAGGCCATCCAGCTTCAGGTATAGTTGGATTCAGAAGCTGAAACAGTGTTATCAGGACTCCATCTTCCTTTACCTCTGCAAGTGTTCTTCTGTGTAGTATATCCTGTTATGTCTTGTGTAATTGTTAGCTGTTCACCAAATATTTCCAGCTTTCTTCCTTTTGGGTACATGGTAGGATTGTGCTTCTCTGTCCCCTGAAATTGGGTTTGGCAATGTGATTTACTTTTACCAATAAAGTGTGAACATAAGAGGCATGTGGCACTTCTGGGCAAAAAGCTTTTAACAGCCAGTACATTATTTATCATGTCCCCCTCTTCCTACTATGGCAAACATTGAAGCATGTATAAAGATGGGGTGGGCCTTCATCAGCTTAGATGCATGGGTGACTTCAACGAGCAGAGCTTCTGTGCTTGTCTATTATGGACATTTAGTGTGAGGGAGAATTTTTGTTTTACTAAGTCACTGAGATTTTAACATTTTATTATAACATAATCCTTTCTATCCTGACTAACATACATCCTCCATGTTCATATTCAAATGAAAACAAAAGGAATTTCTCTTCTGGTTGCTCAAAAAAGCGTCCTGTAATAACTCTGAATAGCTACAGTTAGTGATGTTCCCATCTCTGAACCAATCTTGTGTTCTGATTGGCCAGGTGAAGGTCACATCTTTATCGTCGAATCAGGGGGGAAATCAGCCATCCAATGCTCATGGACAGAGTAAAAGAGATGTAGGGACCCAAAAGAAATAGTGATATAAGAAAAATGGAGGATGAGTGCTAGGCAAATTAAAACAGCATATGTCTTCTATATGATAAGAAAGGAAAAATTTCTGCAGCATTTTATTTTTATTCTGCAGCAGACATCGCATTGTTAGACTTTTTAGGAGGTCAGTGTCTAAATCTATTGAAAAGAGTTTTATGGTCTCCTTTATTGCCATACTATAAATAGATCTGTCAGGAAAAAATTATAAATTTGAAGCCTAAAGTAGAAATACCATGTCAGCCCATATCCAATTGTCAGTAATAAAGTAAAAGATTAAAATAATAATATGACTGCCTTTCCTTTTCTCAAGTTTCTTCTACAGTGCCACCCAAATTTCAGCCTTCATTCAGCTTTAGAGAAGATACTTCCAATGAGATGACAGGTCTGTCCTCTGTCTCTCTTTGGATTCTTACAGCAATTGATCTGTCTACCTCTGACTGACATTCATTAATTTTGCCTTTTAGGACTCAAGATGAAAGCAAATTTTGTACCACTTCCATGTGTGTGGAAGCTTCTAGGATGGACCTGGCACTGAGTAAAGAACAGGTTCTCACTGTATATTTTTTTTAAAATTTAAAGATACCCTGACCCAGTCTTTTCTTCTTTGGGTTAATCTTATCATGCTCTTTCAGTTTTTTCTTGAATTAATGTTTCTAAATCTCCTAACTGTACTGTTTTCTCCTTTTTGTGCTCCAGCTTGTCTATGTATATGATTTGCTTTCATTTAAAAAAGTTCAGTGTATAATCTCTGTCTTTTGTGTGTGTAGACCACTTATATTTTTGTAACTATTGAAATGTTTGTATTTAGGTCTACCATTTTATAATTGTTTTCTGATTATTCCTTCTAATTTTCATTCTTGTTTTCCCTTTCCTGTGTTCTTTGGGGTTATTTAAACATTTTTTAATATTCCATTTTAAAAATATTGCGTTGGCCTATTTCTGTTTGTATAGAGGTTGCTCTAGGGATTAGAATACACATACACATGGTCTATTTACAATCAATATTTTGCTACTTCAAGTGGAACATGGAAACATTACTCAGATATCTCTAAATCTCTTTATATTGTAATTCTTTCATATACTACATTTATATACATTAAAAACTCTATTAATGTGATAATTTTCAATTTCAATTTTCAAAACTATTTCTGTTTTTCTTTATTTCTGATGTTCCACTTTTCCTTCTGATATGATTTCCCTTCTGTAGCAATTCTCTTAATTTTCTTTCAACTGAAAATAGCTACATCACCTTCAATCCTGAAAAATGTTTTCACTGAATGTATTTCTTTACTTTCAGCCTTTAAAAAATGTTCTACTTCCTTCTGGCCTCCCAGAGGTTCTGATGAGAAATCCACAATTATTCAAATCAAATTTCTGGCTTTTGGGCTGGATTGAGTACAAGCTGGGAGGAAAACAAGAAGAATGATATACTCACCACCAGTTTACTGAGACTTCAAAGTATGGTTTTTTAGGCATTCTGGGGTCATGTGCTCTGCCCAGGTTTTCTACTTGCATTCAGTGGGGGAGAAAAGATGGAGTATGGTAACTTCACCTTACCAGGAACCTCCCTGTGCATCTGTTTTGGAGATATATAGTTCAACAGAAGCTGCTAAAGCCTCTTTTGTGTTAATACTATGTGTGGTATGTGTGCATATTTGTGTGTATTTAACAAAAGTAACATAGTCCTTACTATGTGCCAAGTATAGTTTTAGGTGCAAGTTAACTCTTTTAATCCTCATGACAGTCCCATGAGATATGTACAATTATTGTCCCATACTTTACAAATGAAGAAATTAAAGAAATGAAAGTTTAAGTAATTTGACCAAGGTCACACAGCTAGTAAGTGGTGGAGCCAGGATTCAAATCCTCAGGGAATCTGGTTTCAGAGTTTGGCTCCTAACCATTACACTAAGCTGTCTTTAATTAACTATGATTATGTAATAATTATACTAAAACAGTGAGAAGAAATAATGCTTCATTGTTGTTGACCACTTCCTATATCTTTGTTTTATTCCAGCCACTTTATACACATTATTCAATAATAAATGTGTTCATTTGTCCAATTTTTATTGAGAATTATGTCAGGTACTGTGCTGGATTCTAAGGTTCCAGAAGCGAACAAGACAAACCTGCCCTGGTAGAGGCTACATTCTAGTAGGAGGAGGTCATGAAACAAATGATTCACATATACCTATGTGATTGGAGTTGTGAAAACTGTCATAGAGGAGACTGTTAGTCGGGAGAACATTCTAGTGGGGTTTCTAACTTAAGTCTACCAGTCAGGATAAGATAGATTATTTTGAAATAACAACCTTGACATTTCAGTGACTTAAAACAATGAAAACGTATTTCTTGCTTATGCTATATGTCTGTGAGAAGTTGGCTGAGAGTTCTGTTCTCCATCTGTATTTTTGTCCCCCTTACTCCAGGACACAGCCAAACAGAGCCGCCACTAACAAGCACAGGGCCATTTTCAGGACAGGAAAAGAAGTAACACAGTAGCTTCTGCTCATATTTCATTGGCCAAAGTAAGGGTTATGGTCTCTCCTAACTTACAGGGGCTAGGAAAAGTGCAGTCCTACCGTGTGCCTGAAAGAAGAAAACCAGAAATATTTGAGGAGTGGCAGTAAGATCTGCCAGTCTGGTCTTGAGGTCAGGAAGGAGTTCCTTAGGAGGCAATATTTGAGTTGAATTCTGATGCAAAAGGCAAAGGGATTGGGGTGGGGAGTAGATGGAATCACAAAATGTGACTAACGTACAAGAGTAAATAGAGTAACTCAAGGCCTTGTATGCCAATTTAAGGATCTAGTATTCATCCTAAGAGCTGTGAGAAGCCAGTAAGAGATTTTAAGAGGGAATCGTGATAAGATTTATATTTTATCTGGGATCCTATGGCTAGTGTGGAGAATAGATGGGGTGGGAATAGGAGTGGGGAATGCATAAGAAAAAGCCAGTGAGGAAGCCATTGTCCTAATGTAGGCTAGAGAAGATGGAGGCTTGATTTAGGCAGCAATAGTTGAGAGAAGTGGGTAGATTGGAGAAACAGGGTTTCGAGATTGGTGGGATAATCCTCCAAGATCCCTTGAGGAATGTATTATTATCCCCATTTTCTCAGTGAGGAAAGTAGGGCTTGGAGAAATAATAGAGCTCAGCTATTTAGTGGCAAACCAATGATTCAAACCTGAGCCTGGTTCTAAAACCTGTGCCGTAACTACCATGTCACACTACTTCAGTCAAATGTTTTGAGAAGCATTATTTTATGTCCTGTAATGGAGAAAGGAGGCAAAATTTTAGGGCTTCTACTTGGTGCAAATGCATCTTGCAGATAGACCCTTTGATGGCAGACGTCATGACTTACTGTTCTCTGCTCACCTTAGAGCCATACCAGCTACACTATAAATTCCAGTTGAGTTTATATTGGTGAGGTGTTAAAGTCAAAGTTCAAAATTGTATGTAAATGCTTTCATTTAAATTAAAGCATTAATTTATGCATTAAGGCTAGAGTATTTTGTAACATAAGATGTTTAGATTTAGTTAAGGTGTCTTAGTTTATCCTGATTCCTTCCTCAAAAAACTCCACCTTTCATTCTCTTTTCCCTTTGATTTCCTTCAGGCATTCATTTGGTCAAGCTTCATTTGAGTGACATTTATTTCAAGCAATGTAGCAGAGTGATTCGATATGTGGACTACAAAGTCCTGTAAAACTCTCTTCCATTCCATCTATTGACATAAAAATTCCAGGGCTAGCTCTGTATCCACAGGTCCATGAAACTTCTCACCACTTGTCTATCAGTCCTAAATGATCTTCATTTGTTGTTGTTGTTGTTTTTAGCACATTTATCTTTGACTAATTCCTGCTCCTCTTTGCAGTCTGTCCTCCTTGAGGATGAATAACTCATTCTTCATACTTCTTTCACTGTTTTCAAATGCGTTTATTTATCATGGTGCCAAGCATGCAGTTACTCCCTAATACATTCACTAATATATTCAAATATGAAAAATGTTAAATGGTAAAATTAGCAATGTTGCTGTGGGCTTTGGGAAGAAGAAATGCAAAAATTCAGCTTACACAATTAATTACCCTTTCAGTCCTCAAGTATATGTCCAGAGACTGTCTTAGTTTCCAGGAATATGTGATCCAGAGTAGCTTTCTTAATCAAGTAATATTTAGGCTCTGGTTTGTTCTAATTTTTACCAAAGCTTCACAACATTTTGCTTGAAAGATGACCGACTTGAAGATAAATATAACACAGAATAATTCAAAACAAAGTTATGACATTGAAATAAGTGAAATTATATGTACCAGAAAGTTCTATAAAAGTATGTCTTATTACTAGCATTTCATTCTAATTCTTCTTTTTTTTATTATTATACTTTAAGTTCTGGAATACATGTGCAGAATGTGCAGGTTTGTTACGTAGGTATACATGTGCCATGGTGGTTTGCTGCACCCATCAACCCGTCATCTACATTATGTATTTCTCCTAATGCTATCCCTCCCCTAGTCTCCTACCCCCAAATAGGCCCAAGTGTATGATGTGCCCCTCCCTGTGTCCATGTGTTCTTATTGCTCAGCTCCCACTTATGAGTGAGAACATGCGGTATTTGTTTTTCTGTTCCTGCGTTAGTTTTCTGAGAATGATGGTTTCCAGCTTCATCCATGACCCTGCAAAGGACATGAACTCATCCTTTTTTATGGCTGCATAGTA
>NW_012118188.1:421801-498002 GCF_000951035.1 Colobus angolensis palliatus | reverse complement strand
GTATTCCATGGTGTATATGTGCCACATTTTCTTTATCCAGTCTATCATTGATGAGCATTTGGGTTGGTTCCAAGTCTTTGCTATTGTGAATACGGCTGCAATAAACATACATGTGCATGTGTCTTTATCATAGAATGATTTCTAATCCTTTGGGTATATACCCAGTAATGGGATTGCTAGACCAAATGGTATTTCTGGTTCTAGATCCATGAGGAATTGCCACACTGTCTTCCACAATGGATGAACTAATTTACACTCCCACCAACAGTGTAAAAGCATTCCTATTTTTCCACATCCTCACCAGCATCTGTTGTTTCCTGACTTTTTAATGATAGCCATTCTAACTGGCATGAGATGGTATCTCATTGTGGTTTTGATTTGTATTTCTCTAATGACCAGTGGTGATGAGCTTTTTTTCATGTGTTTGTTGGCTGCATAAATGTCTTCTTTTGAGAAGTGTTCGTTCATATCCTTTGCCCACTTTTTGATGGGGTTGTTTTTTTCTTGTAAATTTGTTTAAGTTTCTTGTAGATTCTGGATATTAGCCCTTTGTCAGATGGACAGATTGCAAAAATTCTCTCCCATTCTGTAAGTTACTTGTTCACTCTGTTGATAGTTTCTTTTACTGTGCAGAAGCTCTTTAGTTTAATTAGATCCCATTTGTCAATTTTGGCTTTTGTTGCCATGGCTTTTTGTGTTTTAGTCATGAAGTCTTTGCCCGTGCCTATGTCCTGAATACTATTGCCTAGGTTTTCCTCTAGGGTTTTTATGGTGTTATGTCTTACATTTAATTTTTTAATCCATCTTGAGTTAATTTTTGTATAAGGTGTAAGGAACGAATCCAGTTTCAGTTTTCTACACATGGCTAGCCAGTTTTCCCAACACCATTTATTAAATACGGAATTCTTTCCCCAGTGCTTGTTTTTGTCAGATTTTTTAAAGATCAGATGGTTGTAAATGTGTGGCATTATTTCTGAGGCCTCTGTTCTGTTCTGTTCCATTGGTCTATATATCTATTTTGGTACCTGTACCTTGCTGTTTTGGTTACTGTAGCCTTGTAGTATAGTTTGAAGTCAGGTAGTGTGATGCCTCCAAATTTGTTTTTCTTTGCTTAGGATTGTCTTGGCTGTCCAAGCTCTTTTATGGTTCCATGTGAGATTTACAGTATTTTTTTCTAAATCTGTGAAGAAAGTCAATGATAGCTTGATGGGTATAGCATTGAAGCTATAAATTACTTTGGACAGTATGGCCATTTTCACGGTATTGATTCTTCCTATTCATAAGCATGGAATGTTTTCCCATTTGTTTGTGTCCTCTCTTACTTCCTTCAGCAGTGGTTTGTAGTTCTCCTTGAAGAGGTCCTTCACATCCTTTGTGAGTTGGATTCCTAGGTATTTTATTCTCTTTGTAGCAATTGTGAATGGGAGTTCACTCATGATTTGGTTCTCTGTCTTATTATGTTGTATAGGAATGCTTGTGATTTTTGCACTTTGATTTTATATCCTGAGACTTTGCTGAAGTTCCTTATCAGCTTAAGGAGATTTTGGGCTGAGACAATGGGGTTTTCTAAATATACAATCGTGTCATCTGCAAGCAGAGACAATTTGACTTCCTCTCTTCCTATTAATCTATTTCTCTTGCCTGATTGCCCTGGCCAGAACTTCCAATACTATGTTGAATAGGAGTGGTGAGAGAAGGCATCCTTGTCTTGTGCCAGTTTTCAAAGGGAATGCTTCCAGTTTTTGGCCATTGAGTATGATATTGGCTGTGGGTTTGTCATAAATAGCTCTTATTATTTTGAGATACATTCCATTGTTACCTAGTTTATAGAGAGTTTTTAGCATGAAGGCGTGTTGAATTTTATCGAAAGCCTTTTCTGTATCGAGATAATCATGTGGTTTTTGTCATTGGTTCTGTTTATGTGATGGATTACATTTATTGCTTTGCATATATTGAACCAACCTTGCATTCCAGGTGTGCAGCCGACTTGATGATGGTGAATAAGCTTTTCAATGTGCTGCTGGATTCGCTTTGTCAGTGTTTTGTTGAGGATTTTCTCATCAATGTACATCAGGGATATTGGCCTGAAATTTTCTTTTTTTCTTGTGTCTCTGCCAGGTTTTGGTATCAGGATGATGCTGACCTCATCAAATGAGTTAGAGGGGAGTCCCTCTTTTCTGTTGTTTGGAATAATTTCAGAAGGAATGGTACCAGCTCCTCTTTGTATCTCTGGTAGAATTCGGCTGTGAAACCTTCTTGTCCTGGGCTTTTTTTGTTTGGTAGGCTATTAATTTCTGCTGCAATTTCAGAACTTGTTATTGGTCTATTCAGGGATTCACCTTCTTCCTGATTTAGTCTTGGGAGGGTGTTTGTGTCCAGGAATTTATCCATTTCTTCTAGATTTTCTAGTTTATTTGCATAGAGGTGTTTATAGTATTCTCTGATAGTAGTTTGTATTTCTGTGGGATCAGTGGTGATATTCCCTTTATCATTTTTATTGTATCTATTTGATTCTTCTCTCTTCTTTATTTGTCTGGCTAGTCACCTATCTATTTTGTTAATCTTTTTAAAAAACCATCTCCTGGATTCATTGATTTTTTTGAAGGGTTTTTCATGTACTATATCTCCTTCACTTCTGCTCTAATCTTAGTTATTTCTTGTCTTCTTTTAGCTTTTGAATTTGTTTGCTCTTGCTTCTTTAGTTCTTTTAATGGTGATGTTAGGATGTCAATTTTAGATCTTTCTCACTTTCTCCTGTGGGCATATAGTGCTATAAATTTCACTCTGAACACTGCTTTAGTTGTGTCCCATTGATTCTGGTACATTGTGTCTTTGTTCTCATTGGTTTCAAATAACTTATTTATTTCTGCCTTAATTTCATAATTTACCCAGTAGTCATTCAGGAGCAGGTTATTCAGCTTCCATTTAGTTGTGTGATTTTGAGTGAGTTTCTTAATCCTGAGTTCTAGTTTGATTGCACTGTGGTCTGAAAGACTGTTTGTTATGATTTCCATTCTTTTGCATTCACTGAGGAGTATTTTACTTCCAATTATGTGGTCAATTTTAGAATAAGTGCTATGCGGTGCTGTGAAGAATGTGTATTCTGTTGATTTGGGATGAAGAGTTCTGTAGATATCTATTAGGTCCACTTGGCCCAGAACTGAGTTCAAGTCCTGAATATTCTAGTTAATTTTCTGTCTCATTCATCTATGTAATATTGACAGTGGGGTATTAAAGTCACCGACTATTATTGTGTGGGCATCTAAGTCTCTTTGTAAGTCTCTAAGAACTTGTTTTATGAATCTGGGTGCTTCTGTATTGGGTGCATATATACTTAGGATAGTTAACTTTTCTTATTTCATTGATCCCTTTACCATTATGTAATGTCCTTCTTTTCTTTTTTAATCTTTGTTGGTTTAAAGTCTGTTTAATCAAGGGCTAGGATGGCAAACCCTGCTTTTTTTTTTGCTTTCCATTTGCTTGGTAAATATTCCTCCATCTTTTTATTTTGAGCCTATGAGTATCTTTGCACATGAGATGGATCTCCTGAATACAGCACACCGATGGGTCTTGACTCTTTATCCAATTTGCCAATCTGTGTCTTTTAATTGGGGCATTTAGCCCATTTATGTTTAAGGTTAATTTTGTTATGTGGGAATTTAATCCTGTCATTATGATGCTAGCTGGTTATTTTGCCCGTTACTTGATGCAATTTCTTCATAGTGTCAATTGTGTTTACAATTTGGTATGTTTTTGCAGTGGATGGTACCAGTTTTTCCTTTCCATGTTTAGTGCTTACTTCAGGAGCTCTTGTAAGGTAGGCCTGGTGGTGACAAAATCTCTCAGCATTTGCTTGTCTGTAAAGGATTTTATTTCTCCTTTGCTTATAAAGCTTAGTTTGGCTGAATATGAAACTCTGGGTTGAAAATTCTTTTCTTTAAGAATGTTGACTATTGGACCCCACTCTGTTCTGGCTTGTAGGGTTTCTGTCGAGATATCCACTGTTAGTCTGATGGGCTTCCCTTTGTGAGTAACCTGACCTTTCTCTCTGGCTGCCCTTAACAGTTTTTCCTTCATTTCAACCTTGGTGAATCTGACGATTATATGTCTTGGGGTTGCTCTTCTCGAGGGGTATCTTTGTGGTGTTCTCTGTATTTTCTGAATTTGAATGTTGGCCTGTCTTGCTAGGTTGGGGAAGTTCTCCTGGATAATATCCTGAAGAGTGTTTTCCAACTTGGTTCCATTCTCTCCATCACTTTCAAGTACACCAATCAAATGTAGGTTTGGTCTTTGCACATAGTCCTGTATTCCTTGGAGGCTTTGTTTATTTCTTTTCATTCTCTTCTCTCTAATCTTGTCTTCACTGTTTATTTCATTAAGTTGATCTTCAATCTCTGATATCCTTTCTTCCACTTGATCAATTTGGCTATTGATACTTGTGTATGCTTCACGAAGTTCTCGTGCTGTGTTTTTCAGCTCCATCAGGTCATTTATGTTCATTCTAAACTAGTTATCCTAGTTAGCAATTCCTCTAACCTTTTTTCAAGGTTCTTAGGTTCCTTGCATTGGGTTAGAACATGCACCTTTAGCTCAGAGGAGTTTCTTATTACTCACCTTCTGAAGCCAGCTTCTGTCAATTTGTCAAACTCTTTCTCCATCCATTTTTGTTCCCTTGCTGGCAAGCAGTTCTGACCCTTTGGAGGTGAAGACGTGTCCTAGTTTTTGGAATTTTCAGCCTGTTTGTGCTGTTTTTTCCTCATTTTCATGGATTTATCTACCTTTGGTCTTTGATGTTGGTGGCCTTCAGATGGGTTTTTTGTGTGGACATCCTTTTTGTCGATGTTGATGCTATTCCTTTCTGTTTGTTTGTTTTCCTTCTAACAGTCAGACACCTCTGCTACAGGTCTGCTGGTGTTTGCTAGAGGTCCACTCCAGACCTTGTTTGACTAGGTATCACCAGTGGAGGCTGCAGAATAGCAAAGAGTGCTGCCTGTTCCTTCCTCTAGAAGCTTCGTCCCGGAGGGGCACCAGCCAGAGCTCTCCTGTAGGAGGTGTCTGTCTCCCAGTCAGGAGGCGGGAGGTGGGGGGTCCAGGACCCAATTCAGGAGCCAGTTTGTCCCTTAGCAGAGCACGAGCGCTGGTTGGGACATCTGCTGCTCTCTTCAGAGCCTGCCGGCAGGGACATTTAAGTCTGCTAAAGCTGCGTCTGCAGCCACTGCTTCCCCCAGGTGCACTGTCTATAACCCCTGACTGGGGCTGCTGCCTTTCTTTCAGACATAGCATGCCCAGAGAGGAGGAAATATAGCGATGCAATCTGATTACAGTGGCTTTGCGGAGCTGTGGTGGGCGCCACCTTGTTTGAACTTCCCAGCGGCTTTGTTTACTCTGTTAGGGGAAAACCACCTCTTCAAGCCTTAGAAATGGTGGATGCCCCTCCCCCCCACCAAGGTTGAGTGTCCCAGGTTGACTTCAGACTGCTGTGCTGGCAGCAAGAATTTCAAGTCAGTGAGTCTTAGCTTGCTGGGCTCCATGGGCGTGGGATCCACTGAGCTAGACCACTTGGCTCCCTGGCTTCAGCTCACTTTCCAGGGGAGTGAACGACTCTATCTTGCTGGCATTCCAGGTGCCACTGGGGTATGAAAAAAAACTCCTGCAGCTAACTCAGTGTCTGCCCAAACAACCACCCAGTTTTGTGCTTCAAACCCAGGGCACTGGTGGTGTAGGCACCAGAGGGAATCTCCTGGACTGCAGGTTGCGAAGAATGTGGGAAGAGCATAGTATCTGGACTGGAGTGCACCATTCCTTATGGCACAGTCCCTCACGGCTTCTTTTGGCTAGGAGAGGGAGTTCCCTGACCTCTTGCACTTCTGAGGTGAAGCGACGCCCCGCTCTGCTTCAGCTCACCCTTTATGAGCTGCACCCACTGTCTGACCAGTCCCAGTGACATGAGCTGGGTACCTCAGTTGGAAATGCAGAAATCACCTTCCTTTTGCATTGATCTCACTGGGACCTGCAGATGGGAGCTGTTCCTATTCAGCCATCTTGCCAGCTACTCTCTAATTCTTTTTTTACCACCAAATCTCTTCATTAGGCTGTGCTGTATGACCCCATGAGCCGTGGAGAATTGAACTGTGAGGAAATGTCAGGTCATCTGTGTTTTGTGATGATATTGTGCAGCAATGATTAGCACACGCTGTTCAGCTGACATGGATTTTGTTTTTGGTTTAAATAAACTTTATTTTTTAGAATGGTTTTAAAAGTACAAAATAATTCAAAGCTAATACAGAGTTTCCATATACCCTGTATCTAGTTTTTCTTATTATTTACATCTTACATTAGTATGGTACATTTACAAGTAACAATAAAGTATTATTAACTAAAGTGTGGACTTTTTAAAGATTTCCTTAGTTTCTACCTAATATCCTTATTCTGTTCCAGGATTCCATCCAGAATGCCATATTACATTCACTCATCATGGCTTCTCTTGGCTATAGCAGTTTCTTAGACTTTCCTTATTTTTGGTGACCGTGACAGTATTGAGGAATACTATTTAACATTTTGTATGCTCTTAGCTGGGATGAGTCTGATGTTTTTTCTCATTATTAGATTGGTGGTATAAATTTTGGGGAGGAAGACTGCAGAGGTAAAGTGTCATTTTCATTAGATCGTATCAAGAGTATATACCATCGACATGATGTTGACCTTTATCAGCTGGCTAAAGAAGCACTTTTCAGGTTTCTCTACTGTACAATTACTCTTCCCCGCTATGCCCGCTTCCATACTGAACTCTTAGGGAAGTAGCCCACACTTAATAAATAAGGAATTATACTTCACCTCCTTGAAGGCAATATACATACCTAACATATTTAAAACCTCAGCAGAATTATTAGGAATTCTTCTACATGAGATATTTTTCTCTTCTCCCTTTATTTACTTAATCAATTATTTATTTATATCAGTATGGACTGACACATATTTATTACATATTTATTTTGTATTTTGGCTTATTCCAATATGTCTTTTTTTTTTTTTTTTTTTTTTTTTTTTTGCTCTTATTGTTCTAGCTTTGGCCATTGTGAGCTCTTTCAGTGGCATCTGTGTTGTCAACCCTTATGGGATTTTTTTTTTTTTTTCTTTTCTCCCATCCCCTACCCTGTGCCTTTTTTGTTTGTTTGTTTTTGTTTTTTTACTTCCTTACTTTCTGGAACTACAAGACTCAGACTCATCTTGTATATTTCCTACTTTAGTCCTAGAATCAGCTATTTCTTCAATCTGCTTCCTTTCACTGGAGTATATTGAAAATCAAGATCTGGTACTAGATATGCTCATTGCTACTGGGATGTCATTGTCCTTCTACATCCTCTTAGTTGACAGAGCAAGAAAACATATATATTTATATATAATATATATATAAACCATGAAAATATAGATATCTATAAATATTTTTATGAAACATTCTATATCCAGATTAAGCTAAACATTTGTTTATACTGATGTCTCCAACTCTAATCCATTACCAGGTGGAGCATTCTGCATGAATAGGTGGATTATAGCCTTATGTCCTTGTTTATCTTCACACTTCCACACCAACAGTGAAAAACTTGGCTCCCATAATTCTCCATCCATTTATTGTTTAGATTCAGTTCATACTCCCAATCCCTACTCACCCATAATACTACATAAGTGAGGTTGTAGCCTTCTTGGGGTATTATATCCAGAGTGCTTTGCTAATCATCTCCCTTCAGTTATGTTAATTTTGATCACCCAGTCAAGACATTGACTTACAATATAGTTATTATGTTCTTCCTTGCAAGAAATAAGCAATGTATGGTCATTTTCTTTGAGACCATACAAACATCCTGCTCCTCATCAAACCTTTCTCCATTGATTCTTGCCTCAAACAATCTTACAGTGATGGTTATAAAGGGTGATTTTCAATTCCATTACTCCCTGCACTCGTCAGTTGACATTTTACTAGAAGGAAGAGCCTTTCCTTCTCCCCAGCTGTCTGCCTATGTATGTATGTATTTATTTATTATCAGTATAAACTCATGGATTCTTAATTCAATGAATTGTAATCAACTAATTTGGGTACCCTATCATTTTACATTTGTCAAGTAAGAGCTCCTTCAAGCTGGTTCCTATATTTTTGTTAGACATAGTGAAATTCCCCTACATAAGATCTACACCCTTTTGCCTTCCTAAAAATCATGTATAAAAATTGGCCTGTTTTCCTTCAGCCTCACTAACAAGCTTTTGTTTTTTTGTCAAACTGATGGGTGAGAAATCGTTTTCAATATAATTTTAATATGAATTTTCCTTTTAAGTAAAATTGAACATATTATCATATTTTAATGTAATTTTATATCTTTTGTATTTTCTATTCATGTCTTTTGCCCATTTTCTAGAGTACTTTTTGTCTCCTTTCATCAACTTTTAAAAGTTCTTTATAAATTATGAGTATTAGTTCTTTATATTATTTGCAAATATTTTCTTCTAATTTGTTTGTCCTATCATTTTGCTTATGGTGTTTTTGCCATTCAATTTTTTTTAGTCAAATATGTCAATATTTAAAAATTGCATCTGGATTTTTAGTCATAGAAGGCCTTTTCTATACCCAGATTGTAGAGGAATTATAGAGGAATTTATCCATCAAAAATTAATTGTATACTTTTACTTATTAAAAATCTGATCTATTTGAAGTTAGTGCTTATGGATGACATGAGGAATGGATCAAAATTTATCTTTTGGAAATGGCTTTCCAATTGTCCCAACAGCATTTATTAAAATGTTCTTTGCTGCCCCAGCATTTTGAGTTGCACCTGTTATCATATACTAGAATGATTTCCACCTATGGTCAGGTCTTTTGCTGGACTTGCTGTTCTGTTTCATTGATTTACATGTGTATTCATATTCCAGGACCACACCATTTTACTTATACAGATTTTGTGGTATGTTTTAATATCTGATGTGGCTGTCATCTCCTTACAACTCTTTCTTTTCATTGCTTTTCTTGATATTCTGGTTTGGCTATTGTTTCATGTGAAAATTCATGTGTAGTAAAGTTCATTTGTTTATTTCCCAGGGGAGAAAAAGCTTATTGGCTTTTTTTATTGGGATGTCACAAAATTTATAGATTGGCTTAGTGAGTACAAACATCTTTTGATGATGTTGTGACATCCTAATCAAGAACCAGGAATGTCTTTCCATTTGTTCAAGTCTACATTTGTGTTTTGCAAGAGTGTTTTATTAAAGTTTTGCTCCTATAGTTTGAAACATTTGGAGTTTATTTCCAAGTATTATCTCTTTTTTCCATTGTTGTTGCAAATGAGGTTTTTCTCTACCATTATATCTTTTAACTTCACCCAGTGGTTTTTAAAGTTCTGATTAAAAGCACTACCTACTGCATTATTTTCCATTTGAAACAACTATCTCAGTACAGCCAGACTGTGTGTTATGCCTCAAAGATATTTCTTCCATGAGTAATTTCCTCTGTATCAGTAGATACATTTTAAACTTCACACATGTACTGTTAACTAGAATCTACTGGAACCCTTCACTATCTAGAATTTAAAAGATCAACTATTATCAAATGAGAATATCATTCTGAAAACTCTGAGTTGCTCTTTGAATCAAAGAGAGTCAAAGAGTCAAAAAGAGGAACAAGACCAGAGAGAAGCCCCAATCTCCTTAGCAGTACATCAGCATTTGGAAGTACAGCTCTTTGACTAGGCTTGTTTACAGCATAGGAGTCCCCGTTGCAGATCCATAAAGCCACTGGTCCTGAGTTTCTGCAGGACAGTCCTCTTTATAGTGCATGAAAGCCGAAGTGTGTTAAGTATTTTACCATACAGGAAGTATTGGTAGTTTTTTCCCTGTCCATGCGAGCTGCAGTGCTTCATGTAATCTTTGTGTTTGACATTTTTCTGTCTCCATCGACGCATTTGAAGTTGTGCCAGAGGTGGATATCTGTCTTTTTTATACTTAATCTCTCAGCTGTGGATTTGCATGATTCATTGGAAAACATCATTCGGGGGTAGTGGTGATTATTTATGCAAAAGTTCTGAGTATTTACATAGTCATAAGATTTTAATGAAAACTTGCAAACCACTTTTTACAATTTACTTGTAGCATTGGTTATATCTTATATTCACTACAAAAGAGATACTGAAAAATACTTAAAAAGAAAGCAAATTTTCAGGACCCAGAATAATGCTGAAGTAAAGCCAGAAATTCAGTTTCTAGAATCTTGAACACCTACTGGGTTTGGGCTGATTCCATAGGGAGCCTTATGTGTCTGTTCATTCTTTCCTCATCTAGATTTTATTCTCACAATATGCTTTGTTGGAATAGTTATAAAAGCAACTTTTTAATAATAGGAATTTGTAATATAGTCCTAATGACCTTTCAACACCTAATTTAATAAAGGTAATGTAATGTTGCTAGCTAGCATGAATAGGAAGTGGTTCTTATGGCTAATTAAATAATCACATTATGAAACCATTTCTATCCCTTCATTCACATATGCACACATGCATGTGTACACATTTATTTTTTGTTTGTATAATTTATTTAACATTTCATAACCATGATGGTACTTCTGATTAATGTCCTCAGGACCATCACCAGGTGCCAGACACTAGTATAAACAAGGTATTTATTCTTCTTAGAAGCCCTAGTAAGTAGTTGCTATTATTATCCTACATTGAAGAGATGAGGGAACTGAGGCAAGTTGCCCAAGTTCAACCAGGTAGTAAATATTGGCAATTTTATTCCTGAGCTTTTAACTACCACATGAGTAACAATTAGCAGAAGTGAAGGCTAAGATTACCAACATGACAAGCAACAGAGTGCTATTATTATTATTGTTTCTTCATCAATTTCCTGATGTCTGTTCTGATTTCCTTTTAGTTTGCTTATACCATTATTTATTGGTATTTATGAGAATTCTAAATTAGTTTTTCCTTCATATTTTCCGTGTCCACTGAACTAGAATGAGGTTCAATTCAGTGTCTTTTCCAGTATTTTATAAACTTTCACATACCTCTTACCCATAAATAATCTTTAAAAAATTAAGGACAAAAACCCTCTGCTATGGTTTGGATGTTTGACCCCTCCAAACCTCATGTTGAAATTTGATCCCCAGTGTTGAAGGTGGTCCCTAATGGGAGGTGTTTGTTTGAGGCATGAGGGCAGATACCTCATGAATAAGACTAATGCCCTCCCTAAGTGGGTACAGGGAGTAAGTACTTGCTCTAATAGGTCCTTCTAGAGCTGCTTGTTAAAAACAGGCTGACACCTCTCCTCAGACTTTCTTGCTTCCTCTCTCACAATGTGATCTCTGCACACACTGGCTCCCCTTCACCTTCCACCATGAGTGGAAGCAGCATGAGGCCCTCACCAGAAGCCAAGCAGATGCTGGCGCCATGCATCTTGTACAACCTGCAGAACCATGAGCAAAATAAACCTCTTTTCTTGATAAATTTCCCAGCCTCAGATATTCCTTCATAACAACGCAAGGTAGACTAAGATGCCCTGAAAAGATTACTACCAATCAGAGGATACTTAATGAGGAAATGGGCTGATAATTGTGTGTTTGGTGGGCACAAGTTAAAAGGAATATAATGATAACTTACTCTTTTCTCTTTCAACTCTCTGCTTTGTTAAATTTTGTGACCTCATGTGATAAAAGGAGATTGTAGAAGTAGTCTTAAAGACGTCGTTAGTGATTTGGAAAACTGGTGAAGACTTGTAATTGTTTACTGTTTGTATATTTCTAATACGAATGGTGGTGGTAGAAGTGATAGAAGCAATAGTACTGGTGCTTGTATTCATTCATTTAACAAATAGTTTTTGAATACTTAGTGAGTGCCAGACACTGTTCTGGGTGTAGCTGGAGGAGACAGCCAATAAATAGTAAATATGATTGATAGATAGGTACATACAAAGCTAGATGAATGATAGAGTATGTTAGAAGAATAGGTCTATGGAAACAAGTAATATTACAGTAGTTTAAGGGAGTCGATGAGACTAAAAAAAAATAATCATATAGTGGTTAAGTGAGTCAGATTGTGTGCATGCGTGCATGTGTAAGTAATCATACAGTTATTAAGGGAGTCAGATAGAGTGTGTGTATGTGTGTGCACACACATGTGCATGTAAGAAGTATTAAATAGAGATGTCGGGGAAGAGGCTCATTGATCTTAAAGTAGTGAGGAGATAACTAAGTGGCTATCTGGGGGAAGAGCTTTCCAGAGAGAGGGAAGAGTTAGAGCAGTCTCTAAAGGAGGAGTGAGTCTGGAATGTTTAAAGAACAAAATGAGCAAGAGAGGAAAATGTAGTAGTAGGTCATGAAGAGTCTTAGGGTATTTTAAGCACTTAGGTTTTAACCCTGAATGAAATGTAGAGCCATTGGAGTGTGTTCAGCAGAGGAGTGAAATGATCTATCATACATTTTTAAAGGATCACACTGTCTATCCTATCAAGAAGATACTGAAGAAGGGAACAAGACTGGGAGCATGGACGCCTGTTAGGACTCTTTTAGAGTAATCTAAGTGAGAGGTGATGAAAGCTTGAACCAGGATGGTAGTGGTGAAGGAGGTAAAAAGAGATCAGAATATATATATATATATGCATGTGTGTATGTGTGTATATATATACATACACATATATATGTGTATGTGTGTATATATATACATACACATATATATGTGTGTGTGTGTGTGTGTATGTGTGTGTATATATATAGCAGATTATGCCTAGGGATTCTCTGGAGGACTAGATGTGAGATATAAGGGAAAAAACAGTGTCAAAGATTACTTGACTTCAGCAGCTAGAGAGATTAGAGTTAAAGTCAGCTGGAATAAGGGAGGCTATGTGTGAACCAGTTTTTAAGGGAAGCACATAAGTTCACTTTGGGGCATGCTGAATTTAACACATCTATTGAACATCCAAGGCAAAAATGCAAGAGCTATTGGAATGTAGACACTATTCAAAGCTATGAGACAATGATATCACTAAGGGATTGAGTATAGGTAGAGAAGGAAACAAGATCAAGAACTGATGTTCCATAGAGGGAAAGAAGAAAGAACCCAGAAATGGAAATTGAGAAAGAGCAACCAATGAATTAGGAGGAAAACTAATAGAATATGTGTCTTTAAAACCAAGTAAAAGTATATCAATAATGGTAATAGGACAAGTTAAGATGACGACTGAGTTTTGACCACTGTTATTTGTGACATAGAGTTTACTGGTGACAAATGCAATAGCAGCTTCAGTGGAGTGAAGGAGCAAAAGCTTTATTGAAGTGAGTGTAAGAGAATAAAAGAGGAATTTGAGACAGTGAATATGGACAGCTCTTTGGAAGACTTATGCTGTAAAGGAGACCCGGAAAATAGGGTGGTTGCTGAAGGAAGAAGTGGAGTCAGAGATTTTTTTTTTTTTAAGATAAAAGAAATAAAAGCAAATTTGTATGCTGATGAAAATGGTCCAACAGAGATTAAACAAATTGATGACATTGAGAAAAAAGAGCAGAGTTGCCAATACTTTGTTATGGGCTGAATTGTGATCCTCCTGATGTCATATGTTGAAGTTCTAACCCCCAGTACCTCAAAATGGAACTGTATTTGGAGATAGGGTCATTAAGGAGATGGCTACATGAGGTCATTAGGTGGGCCATAATTCAATGAGATTGGTATCTCATACCATCCTTATGAGATAAGGGCACAGATATACACAGAGGAAAGATCATGGGGAGACACATGGCTACCTACAAACCAAGGAGACAGAGACTTAGAAAAACAACCCTGTTGATACCTTGATCTCGGACTTCTAGACTCCAGAATTGTAAGGAAATAAATTTCTGTTGTTTAGGGCACCTGTCTGTGATGTTTGTTATGGCATCTGTAGCGAACTAATACAAGCCACATAATTGAGTAGAGGAGAAAGGATGGAATGTGATGCACAGTGGAAAGATGAACTTTGGTTAAGAGTTAGCCTACTCTACAACAATTCCATTCACCAGTTAGGAAACTGAGGCTCAAAAGGTTATGTGGCTTTTCTAATGTTATATCCCTACTAATGCTGGAAGTGGTCTTAAACCTACATCTTTGTAACTTTAAGTCTCATGTTTCTTTCCCCCTTCCTAACTAAGATATATAAATAATCTATTTTTAAAATGTTAAAGAAAAGTTCAATGTTATTCATTTTTTAGTCACATAGTTCAAAATCCAAAAGTTTCAAAATTACATACAGTGAAATGTTTTCCCTCCATCCTGGCCCCAACCCATCCCTAGCCCCTTCACCCTGCTATTCTTCCTGGAGATGACTGATGCTACTGTTTCTTGAGTGCTCCTACAAAGATATACATATCTACACAAATACATATTTTTTCCTATTACCTTTTAAAATACAAATCATAGCACTGGAATCTGCCTTGGTTTTTCATTTAATATAATCTTGGAGACTGTTTTATATCAGCATGTAAAGAGCTTTCTATTAAATTTTTATGGTTGTATGGTATTCTGTTGTAAGGGTGTTCTATAGTTTCTCTAACTCATCTCTCAGTGGCCATTGAAGTTGTTTAAAATCTATTGCTCTTACACAGAAGCCTTCCAGATACATTATTTTGCACATGTGTGATTATATCTGTAGGATGTATTCATAGAAGTAGAATTCCTGGATCAAAAGTTATATATATTGATAATTTTGACAGATACTGCCAAATTGCTCTTAATGGAAATTGTACTGATTTGCTCTCACATCAATACTGTTTCTTCAGACTCCTGCCTTAACACATTTCATTCTTCTTTCAGCAGCCACAGAGATCCTTTTTTAAAAATATAAGCCAAAACATGCCATCCTTTGAACAACTATTTGCTGAACACCTACTATTTGCAGTCACTGTTTTGGGCACTGGTATAAACCCTGTGCTGCAAACTTTTCAGCAACTTCCCTAGGTCAGTCAGCAAAAAAGTCAAAATCCATACAGTTGCCTAGAAGACCACTTATGATCAACTCTCCTCTTTTTCCCAATGTTTTAACAGTATCTCCTGCTCCTCTATTCTCCCTCATTAAGCCACACTGAGCCCTCTGAAATGCACTGTGCATACTCCAGCCATGGACCTTACTCTTCTGTCCTCTCTGCTTCAAATATCCACTTGGCTCACTCTTGTACCTCCTTCAGAGCAGCCTTTCTCACCAACCTATGTAAAATAGCAATAATCTCCTTCCCCAATTGGGCCCTCTGTTTTATTTTTTTAGACTGTTTTATTTTTTTGATAACGCTTATTACCATCTGACATACTGTATTTTTATCATCCCTACCTACCTCATGAAAACCATTAATCTGTTTTCTGTCTTAATAATTTTGCCATTTCAAGATTGTTATATAAATGGAATCATACATTAAGTGGCCTTTTGAGGTTGATATTTTTCTCCTTAAATACCCTTGAGACCTATCAAGGTTGTTTCATGTATCCATAGTTCTTTTTATATCATATATCAATCAGTTCCTTTATATTGTTGGAGTAGTATTCCATGGTATATATGTACCACAGTTTGTTTAATCATTTGTCTATTATTGAACCTGTAGGTTGTTTCCAGTTTGGGGGCTTTAAAAATAAAGCTACTATAAATATTCATTTACAAGTTTTTATGGAGTTGTAAATTTTTACTTCTCTGAGTTAAATGCATGAGAGTGTAATTGCTGGTTTGTATGGTAAGTGTGTGTTTATTTTTTAAAGAAATTGCCAAACTGTTTTTCAGAGTGGCTGTACCATTTTACATTTCAACTAACAATTTTGAGATTATTTCCTCTTTTAGACCTTAAAATATTTTTCCTACAAGATGTTAAAAAATATGACCTGTTACGTGTCATATGACATGTTTTATTAGGCAAATTATAATGTAAATCCATCAAAAGCATAGACTGTGTCATTTTGTCCTGTATATATGCTTCTAGCACAATGCTTGGCCTATTGTATTCTATACCTATTTAGTGAATGAAATGAAGCACAAATATGCACTGTAATTTGCACAATATGTCATATGACAACTTCTAATATAGCTTTGATTTAATGAGATTATTTTGCATGTATAACATCCTGTTGTAATTTTGACATCTTCTTTTCTGTCACATCTGCCTAAAAACTCACAGTGATACTGATATTGACTCTGGAAGATTTATGTTTCTTTAAGTGTTTAGTAATTGAATCTTTTAAGAGTTTTGATATTCCAGCAGTATATAAATTAATAAAATTATTTTTAAAGAACAAGCTATAAATTATTATAAGTGGGAAGTGAGCATGACCTAGAGTGTCTAATAGTGAAGATGTAGCATTGCTAAAATGAATGTAAAAGGACCAGAATCCATAGCCCTATTTTTCAGAGTGCATCTCTCCTCCCAGAAATCTTCACGTCTGCCTGTGTTATATCACAGGTCACCTAAGCAGTTTCTATGAAAGTTATATCTACAGGACTCTGGAGAGACTTTAGGTGTTCTGAATCGGAACAGTTGAAAGTTGAGCTAAATTGGCATTTTATGGAATAATAAGTAATAATTACTTATTTGGCAATAAGATTTAAGTAGATACCCCTGGAGGGTCATGTTAATATTTTATATGCTATTTTCTAGATTCTGAATTACTGGAAAATCATCAGAGACAATGTATACTCAAATGATGTTCTTAGTATTTTAATATTCTGAATCTCATTAATATTTACTTTAAGACTTACACACCATCCTAGCACAGAGTTGCCAGAGTTCTTTTTTTTTTTTTTAAACGTATTTTCATCTTTTGCCTGGGTGCTGAGAGTTAATTCTTTATCTCTAGTGGAAGACAGCTCTCTTCCATCTTAGAAAAACTCATAGCATTATTCCTTTCTGCAGTGTGCATCTCTTTTAACTTTGTATCTCCTCACTGTCTCCTTCAGCAATCTTCAGAGACAAAACATTTCCTTTCTTGAGCCCATGGATTTAAACTTTACCAGTCTGGAAGATTTTTCTCTCATCTGTGAATGATTATAATAGTATAACATAGTATGAAATGGTATAACATCCATTTGCATAATTGCCATCCAAAAATAAAAAACATGGCATAGCAGTTATTAATATGGAAGTATGTTCTTAGAGTCATATGATGAATCTGTGAGGGGCGTTGTGCAGTGGTGAAGATTAGAGTTTCAGTGGTTAGGCAGACCTGCATTTGTCATCAATTCTTGGACCTAAACAAGTCCCTTTATGTAAACTTCAATTGTCTCCTCTGTAAGATAGGAATGATGATAGTGCTTATCCCATAGGGTTGGTGTGAAGATCAAAGAAGAGAATATATATATGAAGCTCTGAACACAGTGCTTGGCACACTTCAGTGCTCCATAAGTATTAGCTTTTAATTATAAGCTCCATGAGGGCAGGGATCTGGTCTGTTTTGTTTATAGCTGCATCCCTAGTGTCTAAGATTTTACCCATTGTAGTTTCACAAATATTTGTTGAATAAGTGAATGAATGGTTACTAAAGATCCCACTTGAGAATACCACTGCCATGATCCATATCCTTTCCTTATCCTAAGTCACATACTGTGGATATTTTCAAGCTCATTTCTTTCCTATCTGAATCTTATGATCCTTTCTTGTACTCTCTCTACACATATTCATTTAGCCAACACTGACATTCTAAGAATACAATCTCTGCCCTGAAGGAACTTTTCTGTCATATGAACAAGTATTAATAGACAAGTTTCTTCCAGAAGAGGTGTCCCCTCCTGGTTACCTTTCCTTTTCCATTCTATCTCCTTTGGTATTTTCTAAAAATGTGGTCATGTATGATTTGAATATAATAGAAGGCCCAACTGTTTGTGAGATATTTGTTTTGGGTTTCTAACTTTTTTGTTCTGTTCTGTTGCCAAAATAGTTTTCAGTTGTCATTCTCTTTTTGACTAGAGTCCAGTAGAACTGCAGATACAAGCAACAGGCAACAGATGGTTGGGAAGACAGTTTTGCAATGTCCCTCGGGACTAGTGAAATCCCACTTGCCACCCAGACACCATAGTTTCTGACAAACCTTCAAAAGTTTCTCCAGCTTGTTTTCCATTGCAAAACTATACAATGCTTGGAAGTCAACATATTTTATTATTACCAAAGCAAAGTTCTGTCTTTTGTAGCTCTCTGCAGAAGAAGCAAATATATCATACATATTGGCACAGATGTCTTCAAAATTAATTTCCTTTTAATGGTTGAGTATGTTTTGAAATGCTGCAGGGGAAATATATTTGTATAACTTCACATCTTAAGAAATGATGGCAAGCAAACATGTTCTGTGAATTAATAATATTATCGTTTAGTCCAGAGGTAGATTCCAAAACTAATTTAAGGATATAGAAATTCTACAAACGGGACATCTAGAAATGGCCTTAACCTCTATCTGTTGACAAGAAATTGATTGTATTTGTTTTGATCCCTTTTCAAGCAATTTTTTCCTAACCTGTATAGAAAAAAATCTTTTGTTATGAATGTCTCATGACAAAATTAATTTGGTATCTTTTGACTATTAAATATTTAATTTGCCTACTTTATAGTTATTTGTCTCTTTTACAAATTAAAGAAATTTGACTTTTGTACCAGCAGAGGAATTGTAAGCTGATTCCATATTCAGTTATTTGTCAATGAATAATTATAAAAAACCCTGCATTTTAATTTTAGTTACTTGTATCGTAATGAAAATTTTCATAAAGAAATTTTGTGGTTAAAAACAGTTCAGCACAATTGGACTTCATCAAAATTAGAAACTTTTTTGCTTCAAAGGACACTAGCAATAAAGCGAAAATGCAATTAAAAGAACTGGAAAAATATTTGTAAACCACATATCAGGTAACAGTCTAGTATTCAGAATAGATAAGGAACTCTTACAACTCAAGAATAAAAAGATAAACTATTTAAAAAATGAACAAGGAATTTAATAGACACTTGCCTTAGTCTGTTGGAACTGCTATTACAAACTACCATAGGCTAGGTAGCTTGTAATAACAAATTTATTTCTCACAGTTCTGGAGACTGGGAATTCCTAGATCAAAGTGCCAGCAGATTTGGTGTCTGGTAAGGGCCTTCTTCCAGGTTCACAGACAGTGTCTTCTTGCTAAGTTCTCACATGACAGAAGAAGCAGGGGTGCTATCCAGAGTCTCTTTTATAACAGCACTAATTCCATTCATAAGGACTCTGCCCTCATGACGTTATCACCTACCCAAGTGCCCACTTCCTAATGCCAGCACATTGGAGATTAGTATCTCAACATAGGAATTTTGGGGGCTACATATTCAATCCATAGTCTGCCACCCCTTGCCTCCAAAAATTTATGGTTTTCTCACAAGCAAAAGACATTGCATCCCAACAATCCTCAAAATCTTGATTCATTCCAGCATCAACCTAAAATTTAAAACCCACAGTCTCACCTAAATATCATCTAAATCAGATATGGGTGAGATTCAAGGTATGATTCATCTTGAGGCAAATTGCTCTCTAGCCGTGACACTGTGAAACCAAATAAGCCATATGCTTCCAAAATACAGTGGTGGGGCAGGGATAGAATAGACATATCCATTCCAAAAGGGAGAAATAGCAAAGAAGAAAGGGGTAACAAATCCCATGTAAGTCCAGACTACAAGCCAAGCTCCATGAGATCTTAAGGCTTGAGAAAAATCTTTTTTGGCTTGATGCTTCTTCTAGGCCCACTACAGTGGGACTCCTGCCTTCAAGAACTGCTGGGTTGGAGGTTCCGCTCCCGCGGCTCTGTCAGGCAGGGCTTGGGCTCCAAGCCTTTTGGCAGTCCTGCTCTCACCATTTTGGGTGGAGGCGATCTGGCTGATTATGCATTGATGGTCTTGCCTTTTGAAACCAAGGAAGGTAGCCCTGATGATCTCTGGAATCATGTTTGGGGTCATTCTTCCATTGTCTTAGAGGATCATACCTGGCTTCTGTTGAGATGGCTGATCCATACAAATTTCATTAGCAAATGGTTGCTTGATCACACCTTTACTGTTATCTTGTTTTGCAATATGGATAGGCTAAGAATTTTCTAAATCTTTACGGTCTGCTTCTTTTTTTACCTAACAATTTCATATTTAAGTCATTTTTCTCTTCTGTTATTTTACTATAAGCAGTCGGAAGGAGCCAAGCCTCACTTTCAACACTTCTCTTAGAAATAGCTTTGGGGCCAGGCATGGTGGCTCACGTCTATAATCCCAGCACTTTGGGAGGCCGAGGTGGGTGGATCATGAGGTCAGGAGTTCAAGACCAGCCTGGCCAAGATGGTGAAACCCCATCTATACTAAAGATACAAAAATTAGCTGGGCACGGTGATGGGTGCCTGTCATCCCAGCTACTCGGGAGGCTGAGGCAGGAAAATTGCTTGAAACCTGGGAGGCTCAGGTTTCAAGGTTGCCGGCAGAGGTTGTAGTGAGCTGAGATCGCACCAAAAATGTACTCCAGCCTGGGCAACAGAGCGAGACTTTGTCTCAAAAAAAAAAAAAAAAAAAAAAAAGAAATAGCTTTGGCCAGGCACAGTGGCTCACGCCTATAATCCCAGCACTTTTGGGAGGCCAAGGAAGGCAGATCACCCAAGGTCAGGAGTTCAAGACCAGTCTGAGCAACATGGAGAAACTCCTTCGCTACTAAAAATGCAAAATTAGTTGGGTGTGATTGCGCATGCCTGTAATCTCAGCTACTTGGGAGGCTGAGGCAGGAGAATCACTTGAACCTGGGAGGTGAAGTTGCAATGAGCTGAGATTGTGCCACTACACTCCAGCCTACATGACAGAGTGAGATTTCATCTCAAGAAAAAAAGAAAAGAAAAAGAAATAGCTTTAGTTAAATATTCAATTTATTTGCTCACAAGATCTACCTTCTATGTTTTGTAGAAGTTCTACCTTCTGTGTTTTAGTGTTTTGCTAAAACATGAACATCATTCAGCCAGGTTCTTTGCCTCTTTATAGCAAAGATAGCTTTTCCTTTAACTTTAAAAATAATTTTATTTTGGTGGGTAATTGCTGGTATATATGTTTATGAGGTACATGAGATACTTCTATACATGCAACAAGCAATAATTACATCATGGGAAATGGGATATCCATCTCCTCAAGCATTTATTCTTTGTGTTACAAACAATCCAGTCATACTCTTCCAAATATCTAATTATAGTCATCTGGTTGTAGTACCAAGCACCAGGTCTTATTCATTCTTTCCAACTATCTGTTTTCTCGTACATATTAACCATCTCCACCACCCCACAACTCCCCGTTGCCCTTCCCAGCCTCTGGTGACTATCCATCTACTTTCTATCTCCATGAGTTCAATTGTTTTGATTTTTAGCACCCACAAATAAGTGAGAATCTACAAAGTTTGTCTTTTTGTCTGACTTATTTCACTTGGCATAATGACCTCCAGTTCCATGCATGTTGTTGCAAATGACAGAATCTCATTTTTTTTATGGCTGAATAGTTCTCCATTGTATATATGTGCCACATTTGCTTTATCCAATTATCTGTTGATAGACATTTAGGTTGCTTCCAAATCTTAATAGTGCTACAACAAACATGTGAGTGCAGATATTTCTTCGACATACTGATTTTCTTTCTTTTGGGTGTATATCCAGCAGTGAGATTGCTAGATCATTTGGTAGCTCTATTTTTAGTCTTTTGAGGAACCGCCAAGTTGTTCTCCATAGTGGTTGTACAAATTTACATTCCCACCAACAGTGTATGAGGGTTTTTTTCCTCCACATCTTTTTCAGCATTTGTTATTGCCTGTCTTTTGGATAAAAGTCATTTTAACTGAGGTGAGCTGATATCTCATTGTAGTTTTGATTTGCATTTCTCTGATGATCAGTGATGTTGAGCACCTTTTCATGTGCCTGTTTGCCATTTGTATGTCTTCTTTTAGGAAATGTCTATTCAGATCTTTTGCCCACTTTTTAAATCAGATTATTAGATTTTTTTCCTATAGAGTTGTTCGAGCTCCTCATATATTCTGATTATTAATCCCTTGTCAGATGGGTAGTTTACAAATATTTTCTCCCATTCTGTAGGTTGTCTCTTTACTTTGTTGATTGTTTCCTTTGCTGTGCATAGGCTTTTAAACTTGATGCAATTCTATTTGTCCATTTTTGTTTTGGTTGCCTGTGCTTGTGGGATATTTTACTCTAGAAATTTTTGCTCAAATCAAGTTCCTGGAGAATTGCCACGGCATTTTCTTGTAATGGTTTCATAGTTGTAGGTCGTATATTTATGTCTTTAATCCATTTTGATTTGATTTTTGCATATGACGAGAGATGGGAGGAGTCAAGTTTCATTCTTCTGCATATAGATATCCAGTTTTCTCAGCACCATTTGTTGAAGTGATTGCCTTTTCCCTAATGTATATTTTTGGCACCTTTGTCGAAAATGAGTTCACTGTAGGTATATGGATTTGTTTCTGGATTCTCTTTTCTGTTTCATTGGTCTGTGTGTCTGTTTTTATGCCAGCACCATGCTATTTTGGTTACTATAGCTCTGCAATATAATTTGAAGTCAGGTAATGTGATTCCTCCAGTTTTGTTATTTTTGCACAGGACAGTTTTGGCTATTCTGGGTCTTTTGTGGTTTCATATAAATTTTAGAATTGTTTTTTATATTTCTGTGAAGAATGTGATTGGTATTTTGATAGAGATTGCATTGAAACTGTAGATTGCTTTTGGTAGTATGGACATACTAACAATACTGATTCTTCTAGTCCATGAATACGAAATATCTTACCATTTTTATGTTTCTTCTTCAATTTCCTTCATCAGTGCTTTATAGTTTTCATTGCAGAGATTTTTCACTTCTTTGGTTAAGTTAATTCCTAATTATTTAAATTTATTTGTGGCCTTTGTAAATGAGATTACTTTTCAATTTCTTTTTCAGATTGTTCACTGTTGATATATAGAAATACTACTGATATTTGTATATTGGTTTTGTATCCTGAAACTTTACTGAATTTGTTTATCAGTCCTAATAGTTTTTGTGGAGTCTTTGGGTTTTTCCAAATGTAAGATTATAGCATCTGTAAACAAGGATAATTTGACTTGTTTCTTTCGATTTTGGATGCCCTTTATTTCTTTCTCTAGTCTGATTGCTCTAGCAAGGACTTCTAATACTATGTTGAATAACAGTGGTGAAAGTGGATATCCTTGTAGTGTTCCAGACCTTAGAGGAAAGGCTTTCAGTTTTTCCCCATTCAGCATGATACCAGCTGTAGGTTTGTCATATATGGCTTTTATTATGTCAAGGTATGTTCCTTCTATACACAGTTTTTTGAGGTATCTTATCATGAAGGAATGTTGAACTTTATCAAATGCTTTTTCAGCATTAGTTGAAATGATCATATGGGTTTTTTTCTTCATTCTGTTGATATGACACATCACATTGATTAATTTGCGTATGCTGAACCATCCTTGCATCCCTGGGATAAATCCCATTTGATCATGATGTGTTGTGGGAAGTCAGGGACCCCAAACGGAGGGACCAGCTGGAGCCACAGCAGAGGAACATAAATTGTGAAGATTTAATATTAATATGGACATTTATCAGTTCCCAAATAATACTTTTATAATTTCTTATGCCTGTCTTTACTTTAATCTCTTAATCCTGTTATCTTCGTAAGCTGAGGATATGTATCACCTCAGGACCACTGTGATAATTGTGTTAAGTGTACAAATTGATTGTAAAACATGTGTGTTTGAACAATATGAAATCGGTGCACTTTGAAATAGAACAGAATAACAGCGATTTTTATGGAACAAGGGAAGACAACCATAAGGTCTGACTGCCTCCAGGGTCGGGCAAAAAGAGCCATATTTTTCTTCTTGCAGAGAGCCTATAAACAGACATGCAAGTACGAAAGATATCGCTAAATTCTTTTCCTAGCAAGGAATATTAATATTAATACCCTGGGAAAGGAATGCATTCCTGGGGGGAGGTCTATAAACGGCCACTCTGGGAATGTCTGTCTTCTGCAGTTGAGATAAAGACTGAGATACACTCTGGTCTCCTGCAGAACCCTCAGGCTTACTAGGGTGGGGAAAAACTCCCGTCTGGTAAATTTGTTGTCAGACCAGTTCCCTGCTCTTGAGCCCTGTTTTCTGTTGTTTAAGATGTTTATCAAGTCAGTATGTGCACTGCTGAACATAGGCCCTTATCAGTGGTTCTGCTCTTGCCCTTTGTCCTGTCCCCTCAGAAGCATGTGATATTTGTTAGACCCTTATTAGTGGTTCTGCTTTTTGCTCTTTGAAGCATGTGATCTTTGTCCCTACTTTCTGTTCTTACACTCCCTCCCCTTTTGAAACCCTTAATAAAAACTTGCTGCTCTGAGACTTAGGCGTGCATCATGGTCCTACTGATATGTGATATCACCCCAGGCAGTCCAGCTGTAAAATTCCTCTCTTTGTACTGTCTCTCTTTATTTCTCAGCTGGCCAGCACTTATGGAAAATACAATGTACATTGAAATATTGGGGGTGGGTTCCACCAACAATGATGAATGATCATTTTAATATATTGTTGAATTTGGTTTGCTAGTATGTTGTTGAAGATTTTTGCATCAATATTCATCAGAGATACTGGCCTGTAGTTTTCCTTTTTGGATGTGTCTTTGTCTGGTTTTGGTATCAGGGTAATAGTGACCTCACAGAATAACATTGGAAGTATTCCCTCCTTCTTTTTTTTAAAAAAAATAGTTTGAATAAGACTGGTATTAGTTTTCCTTTAAATGTTTGTCCTCCAATTTTTAATAAGATGTTTCTCATTTCCATATGAGACCTCATCAGAATGGCCCTTACCATCCATGTTTCTACCAAGATTCTGTTTGTAATTAAGTATTCTCAAGAAGATTGAGACTTTCTCTACAGTTCTTCTTCTTTCTTTCTGTGTCCTCACCAGAGCTGCCTTTGAAATATTGTTCAAAGCAATGTAGTTTTTTTCTAGCACGCACCTCAAAACTTTTCCAGCCTTCACCCATTACCCAGTTTCAAGGCTGTTCCCACATTTTTAGGTACTGGTACTCCCAGTACCAAAATCTATATTAGTCAGGGTTCTCCAGATAAATAGAACCAATAGGATCTATATTAAGAAAGAGAGACAGATATTTATTATAATGGATTGGCTTATGTGATTATAGAGGCTGAGAAATATCATAATCTGTTATCTTAAACCAGAGGCCCATGAAAGCTAGTGGTATAATTCTAGTCAAAACCTGAAGATTCTAGAACTGGGAAAGTCAATGGTGTAAGTTCTAGTTTGAGTCTGAAGGCCTGAGAATCAGGAGCACTGATGTCTGTGGGCCAAAGAAGATGGAAATCTCAAATTTGCTCTCTGCTCTCTGAGACCTGCAAATTTGGTCCTCTTCTGCCTTTTGTTCTGTTTTGGACCTCAGTGGATTAAATCTTGGTCACCCCTATATGTGAGGGTAGATCTTCTTTCCTCAGGCTACCAATTCAAATGTGAATCTTTTCTGCAAACACCCTCACAGACAAACATAAAGATAATGTTTTATTAACTCTCTGGACATCCCTTAGCCTAGTCAAGTTGACATTTGAATTAACTAGCCATTTTTCATAGAAGATAACCAGTAGGCACATGAAAAGATGCTCAGATTCATTAGCCACTAGGGAGATGCAAATCAAATCCACCATGAGATACCACTTTATACTCATTAGCATGGCTATAATAATAGTAATCATCTAAGAAGGGCAATAACAAATACTGATGAGGATTTGGGAAAATTGGAACCTTCATGCATTGCTGATAGGAATTTAAAATAGTGGAACCGGACTGGAAAATGGTTTGACAGTTCCTCAGAAAGTTGAACATAAGAGTTGCCATATGACCCAGCAATTCCATTCTTATACCTAAGAAAAGTAAGATTCTGTTTTTATACACAAAACCTTGTATATGAATGTTCATAGCAATATTATTCATAGTAACTCAGTACAAACAACCCGGATGTTCAGCAACTGACGAATGGTTCAACAAAATGTGTTATATCCGTAGAATATTCAGTTATGAAAATAGATGAAGTACTGACACATGTTACAACATGGAAGAACCTTAAAAACATTATGCTACATTAAAGAAGCCACACACAAAAGGCCACTTATTCTATGATTTCATTTATATGAAATGTCCAAAATAGTCAAATCTATACAGATTAGAAAGAAGATTAATATTGCCTAGGGCTGACGATAGAGTGGGGAGGACTGGAGTGGTCAGTAGAGAAGAAGGGAGGGACATGAACATTATGTCCCTTAAAACATTATGCTACATTAAAGAAGCCACACACAAAAGGCCACTTATTCTATGATTTCATTTATATGAAATGTCCAAAATAGTCAAATCTATACAGATTAGAAAGAAGATTAATATTGCCTAGGGCTGACGATAGAGTGGGGAGGACTGGAGTGGTCAGTAGAGAAGAAGGGAGGGACATGGGGAATGACGAACTAATTGGTCTGGGTTTCTTTAAGGGGTGATTTCAGTGTTCTGGAATTAGATAGTCATGACACTCGTACAACCTTGTCAATGTAATATAATCCACTGAGTTGCACACTTTAAAGTGATAAATTTTATGATATTTGAATTATGTGTCAATTTTTAAGAATCAACACAGAGAACCTAATAAAAATCAATGGACAAATTAAAAGTCATCCTGATAAAGCAATGTAATAATTATCCAGAGTTCTGATTTCCCCATAAGTTATTATTAAAAGGTAAAAGTACTTAAGAATATGAGTTGTTCATAGGAACAGAAAACCAAATACTACATGTTCTTACTTATAAGTGGGAACTAAACATTGAGCACACATGTACATAAATATGGGAATAATGGACATTAAGGACTACTAGAAGGTGGAGGAAGATGGGTTGAAAAACTCTCTGTTGGGTATTATACTCACTCTCTGAGTGATGGGATCCATACTCCAAACCTCAGCATCATGCAGTATTCCCATGCAACAGGCCTGTACACGTACCCCTTGTATCTAAAATAAAAGTTGAAATAAAAAATTTTTGAAGAAGATGAGTTGTTTATGACAGCAAATGTTTCTCCCAGGATATAAAGGATAGATTATACAACAATTATCTAGATTTTGCAAACACACACACTGAGATAATTGCCTGAAATTCTGCTTCACATGTGCTCAAGTATAGATTTAATCATGTGTTGCATTTATGGGGCATTAGGAGGTGGATCGTAGTTTGCAACAAGTAATTGAAATAATGTGCTGGATAGTTCTTGAAGTCAGAATTATTATATACTTAATGTATTTCATTTACTTTAAGATGTACTTTTTCCCAATTTAATTTTAACATTTTTGAGATATATTTCACAATTAATGATATCTTAGATTTGATGAAATATGGCAATTTTGTATCATGTGTGTTTGCTTTAGATGTCTTTCTACAGTGGTTAGCCATGTAAATTAATTTTACTATTCCCCAAACAACTATTTATATTAAAACATCATTTCTAATGCACCCTCAGTGCTATGTTTATTTCAAGGTTTTGAAACCTGGTTGTTGACATATCTCCTAATTGCATGAAAAATAGTTCTTGGAGGTTAGATGAAGATTTCTCACAACCCTTCCCTGTTTGTTGTATTGTGAGTATAAGAATAATTGCTTTTCTTTACTTCTTTTTGGGCCAGAGAGAGAAAGGCCTATCAAGGTGTTCTCCCCGCTTATCCCCTTCTGTCACTGTGGGTCGTTTTAAGGAGTAAGTGGAACCTGTAAATAATCAGGCATTTTAAAAATCCTGTTTCTATATATATTATTTTCACTTCAAACTTTTAGTATAAAGTCTTCAATGTTTATATTACAGGACATAATTTAATAGTTTTTTATTGCTATGACCCATTCTAATTATACCAAAATATCCTGTAAAACAATAAAGTTAAAGTTTTGCCCAAGTATCTCTTCTAAGGCCTTTTAAACCAGAAAGTCTTAGATTCCTGAGTGGAGATTGGAATGATATTATTAAGCCATAACTTACAAAATGTTCATTTTACCCCTAAACACAGAGTGATCCTGGTAATTACAAATGGTGAGATTTTGTAAAAATCTAAACATGAGATGAAAACTCATCCTTCTTAGACTAAGATGCAACTGTTAAGGGGAGTAGAAGCAGAGGGTAATGTTTTGTTGTTAGAACACTTGGTTCTGTATGTTGATATCCTTTTATCAGGCAAAGCTTCACTGGAATTACTTTTAAACAAGTATGTGAATCCTTACCATCTGTCTATATGTGTTACACAACAGGAATACCTAACTCTTCCCATAGTGAAGAAAGGAATTTCTTCATATATATATTAAAATGTATATTTATGCACATGCACATAAATCTTATATATGTTTTCTATATCACACAGATATGTATCTGTATATGCCATATAGTCATCAAACATCCCCTAGGGTCTTAGCTCAATGGTGATTTATAATGGAGAGTGACTTTCTCATGCTTTGGTTGAGGATTTGCAATTGGATGGTATGTTCAGATTATAAAGCACAATGTAAGGGGAATGTAAGCATTTATCAAGAATCTTGTCACTGTGCCAGGAACCATACAATGGTAATTATTGGGTACTTTGAACACTGTTACTTTTTAGTTTGGACAGCCACAAGAAGTCAATAAACTCAGTGCTATATCTACCTAGGTCCCTCTGCCTACATACTGTAGCCAGTGATAGCACACATAGAGTAATTGCAGAATATTCTATGAAAAAAAATTTGGATCCAAAAGAATGCTATGTTCTTCTTTGATTTACACCTCATTCTGTTTCATCTTAACTCCGTGTGATGATTAATGTTATGTGTCAACTTGACTGGACTAAGGGATGCCCAGCAAGCTGGGAAAGCATTATTTCTGGGTTTGTCTGTGAACTTGTTTGCAGAAGGAATTAGCATTTGAATTGGCAGACTGTGTAATCACCCTCACCAATGGGCGTGGGCATTGTCTTTCAAGGGACTGAATAGAGCCGAATAGCTGTCTGCTTGAGCTGGGACATCCATCTTCTGCCCTCCAGACATCAATGCTCCTGGTTCTTGGGCTTTCAGGCTCAGATTGGTACTTATACCATTAGCCCTGCCCACCATTGTCTCTCCTCCCCTTCCAACCTCAATTCTCAGGGCTTCAGACTCAAACTGAATGACACCACCAGCTTTCCTGGTTCTCCAGTTTGTAGAGGAAAGATCATGGGACCTCTCAGCCTCTATAGTTATGTGAGCCACTTCCTATAATAGATCTCCTCTTGGTTCTTGTATGAACCAGAGGTAATCTAAACCTCTTGGTTTGGATTTTTGTAAAATATCACCATTTGTAATTACCAGGATCACTCTGTGTTTAGGGGTAAAATGAACGTTTTGTAGAGACTATTGATTTTGTTCCTCTGGGAATCCTAATACGCTGAGTAAGTGCAATTAAAAGAAGAAGACATAACCACTTAATAGAGTTTTTTAAATTATATTAGTAACTACAGCATTGTGGATAAGACCATGGATATTGGAATCAGATCACACGGGTTCATTTCTAATTCTGTGATTTACTAGCTGTGTGACTGGGCAAGTTATTTAACCCCTCTGTCCCTTAGGGTTCTTACCTGTAATGTGTGACTAGTAATAGCACCTGCCTTATTAGCATTATAAGTGAAATTATATTTTTGAACCACTTAGAACATTACCAGCACATAGCGTCAATGCCCGAGGAAATGCCTCTTGATTTGTTATAGAAGGTAAGACTTCTAATTTAGCCCCTATTGTTTAGAAAGGCACACATCACACGGTTTTTAAATTATGGATTGTGCCTTTGTCAAAATGAAATCTTTAAAATTGAACTTTGCCACAAATTGCTTATTAATTATGGCTGTGCTCTTAACATTTTTAGAACTAAATGGATTTCTTGTCTATGAATGCTTTAGTAATTTGAATATTTGCTGCAACAAATGGAGATTAAAGTCAATTTGGTATGGTAGAAAGAATATGAGCTTGGGAGATATAGACTGGGTTTTTAAATTTTATCCCATTGTCTGCTGCTTTCTGATCCCAGGCAAGTACTTCACTTCCCTGGGTCTCAGTTCCTTGTCTACAAAGTAAGATTAATAAGCCAATTGATCTATCACAGTATAAGGCAAATGATGGTGCTAAAAAATTGTTCCTGTAATTTAACCGATAACTAGTTCCTGTTGACTATGCCAGAGGATTTCGAAAAATCAACAAAGTCTTATGATGGTTCCAGTGGTCTTGATCTTACAGTGCTCCAAAATATGCTGAAGCTTAACATTAATCATACTACACCAAGCTATCACGTAGAATTTTGGCCTAAAGAGAAAAACTTGACAGTTTATCACCAAGAAAAGTGCTATGTATTTTAGACATAAAATCCGGTAAACTAACGCAACAGCTTATGTGATCTACTGCAAGTTACCGAATTGTTCTGTGACTCATTCTTGATATAGGAGGATTGGACAAGATGACCTAATATAATGTTCATTTATTATTATTAGAAATAAGTGTTCACGAGGCCGGGCGCCATGGCTCACGCCTGTAATCCTAGCACTTTCGGGGGCCAAGACGGGTGGATCACCTGAGATCGGGAGTTCGAGATCAGCCTGGCTGACATGGTAAAACCCCATCTCTACTAAAAATACAAAAATTAGCTGGGTGCAGTGGCACACACCTGTAATTCCAGCTACTTGGGAGACTGAGACAGGAGAATTGCTTGAACCCAGGAGGCGGAGGTTGTAGTGAGCCAAGATCGTGCCACTGCACTCCAGCCTGAGCAACAGAGTGAGACTCTGTCTCAAGAAATAATAAATAAAAAATAAACGTTCATGAGTCCAGGAAAGACAGAATAAACTTTTAATATAGTAAAGATAATTGAGCATTTGTCAAACTAGGGTACAAGTATTACTGGAATTTCCCATGATTTTTCCGGAAAATGTGTATATGCAAAAATGAGTGGTAAAAATTAGATCTTAAAACTGAAATATGACCCATAAAACACAAGCACTTAAAGGAAGTCTATTAATCAAGTTTTGAATGCACTGATCAAATGGAGAACTTCTATTTTTATGTTGTTATTTTTCCTGTCACACTGTGAGATCTTAAAATTAAATGTGATCACACTTAGGCTCATAACCTACATGTGTATCTTCCAAACCTAGATTTTCTCCAGAGAACAAGGAGTGTTCTTCCTTAGAGGAAGAAAATACAATATAAGTTCTGTGATGATACCATTGGGTGCTTAAAGGATATACAAGATATACATCTTATAACTGAACTGTATTCCTAGACCTTTACTTGGCATACTTTGAGTGAGCAATATATAAAATGACCTCTGTTTTCTCCAAGTTCTACTCTGCTGTTGAATGAAGAAATAATTTGTTCTCAAAGAAGAGGGAAGGGGAAGGAGCCCGTGTTGGATAAATGCAAGTGTGGCTGGCAGCCTACTCTGAGCCAGTGTAGAGAAAGGCTGCTGGGGAGCTCCTGCTCATCACCATTTAAAGGTTCATTAAATTTGATGGAGAATTATATTTCAATGCTCAGACCTGGCAGATCCTTTTTTCCTCACAGCTTTTAAAATTACTTCTTTTGCCACTGATTGGTCCGTCCACCTCATTTTCCTCTTAATATTTCACCAACACCTCTGCTCCTGACAGTTATGAGGACACAAGGCCAACTAGATATCAGCGCATTTGCTCAGCCCCAGAGTGGCTTGGGAATGAGTCTGACAAGAGCTAGGGAGCAGAGGCTTTTCATAAATAACGGTGTGCTCTTGTCAGGGATTCGGACCTTGCAGGATGGTAACATGTCTCCATAGCAGATGGGTCGGCTCTTGCCTGCCATTCTGTCTTTTGAACTTCCTGTTCAAGGGTATGGTTTTCATCAACCTTGATGCTGTAGAGAACACCTACTTTATAAAATTGGATTTTTTTTTAGCCAAAAGAAAATAACTGAATGTTTTTGTATATAAAAGGTTTCTTTAGAAAAGACCAAAAGGAGATGGTATAACCAGCCCAGATGTCCAAATGAAAAGCTGTAACTGTGATAGAAATTTTTTCTTGTAATGTATGAAAATTAGGACTGAGGAGAACAATCCTTTCTAGGCTCAGATTTCATTAAATGTCAGTAAAAAATTATACCTTTTGCTATAAAACTACTTTTTTTGGCAAATAATCTCTACACATATACAGGTACACTTTGTTTTATTGAGCTTCACTTTATTGCACTGTGCACATGTTGCATTTTTTTTGTATGGTTTTGGTTTTGCAAATTAAAGATTTCTGGCAACCCTGTATCTAGCAAGTCTATCAGCACCATTTTTCCAACAGCATATGCTTACTTCATGTCTGTGTCACATTTTGGTAACTCTCACAATATTTCCAACTTAGTCATTATTTTTATATCTGTCATTGCGATCTGTGATCAGTGATCTTTTTTGTTACTATTATAATTGTTTGGGGGCACCATGAACTACCCCCATGTAAGACAGCAGATTTAATCAATAAATATGTGTGTTCTGACTGCTCCACCAACTGGCTGTTCGTGTATCTCTCTCCCTCTCCTTGGACTTTCCTCTTCCCTGAGACACGATAATATTGAAACTAGCCTAATTAACAGCCTTACAGTGGCCTCTAAGTGTTCAAGTGAAAAGATAACAAGTCTCTTACTTCTATCAAAAGATAGAAATGATGATTAAGCTTAGTGAAGAACGCATGTCAAAAACTGAGATAGGCTGAAAGCTATCTCAGATAGCTAGGCCTCTTGCACCAAATAGTTAGGCCTCTTGCACCAAAAAAAAAAAAAAAAGCTAGGCCTCTTGCACCAAATAGTTAGCCAAGTTATGAATGCAAAGAAAAGTTCTTGAAGGAAATTGAAAGTGCTTCTCCAGTGAACACACAAACAATAAGAAAGTGAAACAGCCCTATTACTAATATGGAGAAAGTTTGAGTGGTCTGGATAGAAAATCAAATCAGCCACAACATTCCCTTAGGCCAAAACTTAATCCAGAGTAAGCCCTAAATCTTTTCAATTCTATGAAGGCTGAGAGAGGTGAGGAAGCTGCAGAAGACAGGTTGGAAGCTAGCAGAGATTGTTTCATGAGGTTTAAGGAAAGAAGCTGTCTCTCTAACATAGAAGTGCAAGGTGAAACAAAAAATACTGTTGTAGAAGCTGCAGCAAGTTATCCAGAAAATCTAGCTAAGATCATTGATGAAGGTGGCTACACTAAACAACAGATGTTCAGTTGATACAGCTTTCTATTGGAAGAAGATGCCATCTAGGACTTTTCATAGGTAGAGAGAAATCAATGCCTGGCCTCAAAGCTTTTGAGGACAGGATGACTGTCTTTCTAGGGGCTAATGCAGCTTGTGACTTTCAGTTGAAGCAAATGCTCATTTACCGTTATGAAAATTTTACGGCCCTTAAGAATTATGCTAAATCTTTTCTGCCTGTGTTGTATCAGTGGAACAACAAAGCCTGGATGGCAGCACATTTGTTTACAGCATGGCTCACTGAATATTTTAAGCCTACTGTTGAGACCCTCTGTTCAGGAAAAAACTTCCTTTTTTTTCTGCTTATTAACAGTGCACCTAGTAACTCAAGAGCTCGGACAGAGATGTACAAGGAAATGAATGTTGTTCTTATGCCTGCTATCACAACATCCATAAGAACACAATCCATGAGCGATTGAGGATTGAGGAGTAATTTTGATTTTTAAATCATATTATTTAAGAAATACATTTTATAAGACTATAGCTCCCAGAGGTAGTGATTTCTCTGATGGATCTGGTCAAACTACGTTGCAAACCTTCTGGACAGGATTCACTATTCTAGATGCCATTAAGAACATTTGTGATTCATGGGAGGAGGTGAAAATATCATTAACAGCAGTTTGGAAGATGTTCATTCCAAGCCTCATAGATGACTTTGAAGAGTTCAAGACTTCAGCAGAGGAAGTAACTGCAGATGTGGTAGAAACAGCAAGAGAACTAGAATTAGAAGCGGAGCCTGAAGATGTGACTGAATTGTTACAATTCCATAAAACTCGAACAAATAAAGAGCTGCTTTTTATGGATAAGCTAAGAAAGTTGTTTCTTGAGATGGAATCTACTTCTGGCAAAGATGTTATGAACATTGTTGAAATGACAACAAAAAATTTAGAATACCACATAAACTTAGTTGATAAAGTAGCAGCAGTGTTTGAGAGGATTGGCTCCAATTTTGAAAGTTCTACTGTGGTGCTTACATGCTACAGAGAAATATTTTATGAAAGGAAGTCAGTTAATAAGGCAGACTTTATTGTCTTATTTTAAGAAATTGCCACAACTATCCCAACTTTCAGCAGCCACTAGCCTGCTCAGTCAGCAGCCATCAACATGAAGGCAAGTCTCTCCCAACAAAAAAATTACAACTCATTGAAAGCTCAGATAATCATTAGCATTTTTTAGCACTAAATATTTTTAATTAAGGTATGTACGTTGTTTTTAGACATAATTCTATTGCACATGTAATACACTAAAACATACTATGAATTTAACTTTTATATCAAGAAAATTCATGCAACTTACTTTATTACAATATTCACTTTATTGCAGTGGTCTGGAATCAAACCCACAGCATCTCTGAAGTATATCTGTATGTCGTTAGGCCGACTCATGTCTACAGATGTTTTGGCAGGGAAACTAAAGTCTTCCACCTTTTCTTTTCAGCATCTTGATCTCATTTTCAGAGGACAGTCCAAATGCAGTGTTGAGAGGGTCAGCAGGGCTTGGAATGCTTGGTATGCTAGCCACATTCAGGTGGTGGTTACTGCTGGGGGCTAAACACGGTTCAGGTAAATTATAGGGACCAGATCAACTGTATTGTGCTCATAAAAATAGCTTTATCCAAGCAATAGAAAGTGAAAAAGTTTCAAAGCCTTGTGCATTTCCAGAGGGAAAAATAACACATACAATCATCCCTCAGGCATTGGTTCCAGGGCCATCTATGGATACCAAAATTTGTTGATGCTCAAGTTCCTTACATAAAGTGGCATAGTATTAGCATACAACCCATGCACATCCTCCTGTATACTTTAAATCATCTCTAGGTTACTTATAATACCTAGTATAATGAAAATGTTATATAAATAGTTATACTATATGGTTTGGGGAATATAACGAGGAAAAAAGTGTGTACATGTTCAGTACAGACACTACTTTTTTTTTTTTTTTTTTTTTTTGAGACGGAGTCTCGCTCTATCACCCGAACTGGAGTGCAGTGGCCAGATCTCAGCTCACTGCAAGCTCCGCCTCCCGGGTTTACGCCATTCTCCTGCCTCAGCCTCCCGAGTAGCTGGGACTACAGGCGCCCGCCACCTCGCCCGGCTAGTTTTTGTATTTTTAGTAGAGACGGGGTTTCACCGTGTTAGCCAGGATGGTCTCGATCTCCTGACCTCGTGATCCGCCCGTCTCGGCCTCCCAAAGTGCTGGGATTACAGGCTTGAGCCACCGCGCCCGGCCGACACTACTTTTTTTTAAACATTTTTGTTCTGCAGTTGTTTGAATCCATAGATGCAGAACCCATGAATGGTGGTTTAATTAGAAGAAGACTGAGTCTAATCAAAGGATATAAAAGTGAGGGTAGCCCTGGACATCTCAGGGACTCATGGCCACAGAAAACTAGGATGCGGACACACAAGGGGTGAGTTTAGGAGCAGGAGTTTAATAGGTGAAAGAAAGAGAAGAGCTCTCTTGCTACAAAGAGGGGTTGCAGAGAAATGGGTTGCCACTTCCATGGTGAAATGCAGTGAGTTTTACAGATGAGATTGAAGAGGTGGTGTCTGATTTACATAGGGTGCAAAAGATTGGTTGGACCAGGTATGTCATTTGCATAGGGCACGAAAAACTAGTTAGGACTAGGTGTGCTGTTTACATAGGGCATGAAAACCTGGCTTTCCCCACCCTAATCTTTTATTATTCTCTGGGTTCTTTGCCTGGTTGGTGCCATGTTGCCTGTTTCTTCACTGTACACGGAGTGACAAAGAAAAGGGAAGATGGAGCCTCAATGTTGAACACACTTGAACCCCAGGTAGCCCTTTTCTATTGGCACAGCTGCCAACCTTCACCTGTGCAAGCTACCAGCTTGCTTATCTATGTCTTCAGCTGGATATTTCAGGCTGTTCTTTGCCAGAAAAGCAATGATTTGGGGCTGCTTTTTGTTAAAAGGGAAATTCTGCTGAGAACTCTTTTATCCTATCTGCCTAAATAATTTCTTTCTAGCTCCTGTATCACTGACACCAGAGCCTGGATTGCTAACAGTACCCTTTCTCTCTCCATCTCTGTGTCTCATCTGGGCCTCTTCTTAGGTGTAGGTGATGATCTGTTGCACTTGAGATTTTCTTTAAGTATCTGAGATTCTGGACTCATCATCCACCAGAAAAGCAATTTTGTACCACCAGCTCTAGTTGTAAAGTTGTTATGGAAGCACGTGGGGTATACACCACTGAAGGTATAATAGGATCTGTCACCAGAATATAGGGTGGTGGTGGTGATGAAGCATTGCACATTAAACAAGGACTGTTTTTGCCTTCTGTATTTTAAATAATTATGTGCAAATTATATTACTATCTGGTATCAAAAAGTAGAAGCAATTTTAGTAAAATGAAGATTTTCTAATATCTACAACGTTTCTAGTTATATGGAAATAGAATCCCCCTTTTAGAATATAATTCTTACATTTAAGTTGCATACATTTACCTTTCTTACATGTTTTTTAAGAATGATTTTTTTTTTTAACAAAATTGGGGAATGGCTGTACACGTACTGCAGTCATTGGAATAGTGATAAGAGCATGGGATTTAGAATCATTCACATTGGTTATAATTTTTACTGCATTGTTAACTTTGGGCAAGATATATGGCTTGAGCCTCAGGATTTTTTATTTGTTTGTTTCTTAATAAACAGATGGGATTAAAAATGATATTTATTTCACTGATGATTGTAAAGATTAAGAAAGATAATGGATATGAAGAAAAATTTGTTAATTACGAGTACAAATATTAAGTGGTTAACTTTTTACATATATTTCTAAAGTGATATTCTTAATTTGGGGTCCATGGACCACCTCCCTCCAAAAAAATTATATGTAACCTTGTATGTGCTTATACCTGTATCAGCTAATATTAGGCTCAGCTGTGAGTGACAGAACACCTACAAGGAACTGTGGCTTAACAAAATATAACTTCATTTCCCTCTCAAATATACAGACTCCAGAGAAAATTCATCCAAGATGGGTACGATAATTCCATAATCATCAAGGACTGAAGCTCCTCCTCTCTCACTGTTTTGCTTCACTAAGCCTATGGCTTCCTTCTCATAGTTCAGCATGACAACTCAAGCTCCAACCTGTCATATCTACATTCGAGCCAACAGTAAAGATGAAGTAGAGGAGACAGTGAAAGAAGGCCATGCTACTGACTTTTAAGGACACTCTTTAGAAGTTGAATATGACACTTACGCTTATACCTCACTGGCCAAAACTTAGTCACATGGCACATGTAACTAACAGAGCAACTAGGAAACATAGTCATTATTCTCAGCATCACATTAGTAAGCAAGAAGGAAGACTGCCTAATGGGAGAGTGTTCTATGTCTGTAAAATATGGATACATATTTTTATAGAGAGAAGGAATCTATGGCTTTCATCAGAATCCCAAAGAGATGTATTTTAATGTATAAACCTAAGAAAACACTGTTTCAAAGTGGAATCAGGCATTTTATTCTGTAAACCTATAGACTAAAGCATCTTTCTAGATCATCTTCTACCTGTGCTGTGAACAGAAAAGTAGGAAATAATCAGCCAACCAGTAAGTACAGATTTGGTGCTATTATGTACACAGCATAGACACCAGTTGATAATGATTGTTTATCATCTTAATTTGCTCTCTTAAATCAATGACTTTACACATCGGTCAATGATTTCTCATGCATCTACTTATGATCTGTTAATTAAATGATTCCTAAACAATCTACCCTTTTCTTTCATCATTTTGGATACTAATTAAGATTCTCTTTTTTTTTTTTTGAGACAGAGTCTCGCTCTGTCGGCCAGGTTGGAGTGCAGTGGACTGATCTTGGCTCACTGCAAGCTCCGCCTCCCGGGTTCACGCCATTCTCCTGCCTCAGCCTCTCGAGTAGCTGGGACTACAGGCTCCCATCACCACGCCTGGCTAATTTTTTTTTTTTTTTTTGTATTTTTAGTGGAGACGGGGTTTCACCATGTTAGCCAGGATGGTCTTGATCTCCTGACCTCATGATCTGCCTGTCTCGGCCTCCCAAAGTGCTGGGATTTATAGGCATGAGCCACTGCGCCCAGCCTAAGATTCTTTTTGATAATTAAAAATTAACTTTTGCTTTTCATAATTAATTTAATTTCAATTTAATAAAACCTAGTGAACATCTTTTTTAGTTTAATTGAACTTTTGCCACAAGGCTTTTGCTTTGTACAGATCATCTGATCTTTTAATTTTTACCTAGTTTTAAGTAGCACATGTTGAACAACACATAAAATGTCAAAAACCCTAATTTAATTCATTTCAAAAGTCAACAACTGATAAAACCAACTCTAAGAAAGCAAGTTGTTTTTAGACATTTTAATGGTCTTATTTTTGTTTTTATTGTGCATAGTTTTCTTTGCTGATGCAGAAATTTGTAGCTATAAATGGCTGGGTTATTTATTTTAATTAATGACTACTAAGAAGTTTCTCTGTTTGGAAGAAAGCCAGATGTCAACATTGAAACACATGACCCCTTCCTCCAAAATGGTCTTACTAATTTAATTGTCAACATGAAAATATGCCAGGACTTTAAAAAATATTTAAAATAGTTAATTATGAAACTATAAAAATATTGATTGATATGGAAAGATGTATATGTATATTATTAAAGTGGAAGGAAGGTTACAAAGCAGGAATGTCTAATATGGTTTTTAAAATATTTAAGTGTCAGGGCGAAAACAATCTCTAACAATATACACCAGTTATTCAACTGAATAGTAGCAGCTATTTTGGGATGATGGGATTAAAGGTGATTTTTACTGTCTAGAGTTTCTTTTCTATATTGTATAGATTTTTATAGTACCATGTTGCATTACTTATATTACCGATGGAAAAAGCAAACTGGCACATTTTTCCATTTTGGAGACAAGTTATAAGAAAATTGATAAACAAAAGTAACATTCATTCTTTTTTCCACCACAGAGTTCTATCATCTAAAAATAAGAGAGTCACTTCGAAAGTAAAACTGTATACCCCATGACTGTCTACTGTGATTTTGAAGCATAGCATTTAGGAAATTTCACAGGAAATTTGAAATTTTGCTGCTTTTGCTGATGAAGTTTTCATGTAGCCCGTGATGGGCTGAAGTGCAATATCTACACTGAATTCTAATAAGATATGAAAATGTAGTAAATTAATGTGAATTAGCACTGCAGTCTCCTGAATATCCTTCCATTCAGAGTCGTGGACTCACTCATAATGAGGATGTGTGTGTGTTACTTATCCCAAGGTGTGAGATTAGCAGATGACTGCTGGGCAAATCAGTAAAGCTTTTGTGCACTGTGAAGGCAAGAATAAACCAGCTATTTTAACCCAAGCCCGGGCATTCCCTTCTCTGGATTCCCTAGCGGATTCTTCAGCTGAATCTGAGCCTTAAAAATAAAGCCACTTTCTATGCCTCTCTGTGCATACTGAGAATCTTGCCAAAGCCTTCTATGAGGTATCTGTGAATTTACCCTGGGAGAATACCACAGAATGTCCCTGGCTTCCTGTTCTAAATGACCCACTCCAATGACACACTGTAATACTACTTAAGGTAGGGAGAATGAGCTGCCAAAACCCATTTATCACTTTGCTGGCCTTGTACTGTGTACATCCATCTAAAGTTAAACAAGGGTCATAGGAAGAGCTTTTCTTCTCTCCTGCCTTGCCAACACTAGTATCTTGTATAAATATTAAAATAAATTATCTGATGTTTCACTGCAGGGTTTTCCATCCCTACAAAGTACTGTTCTTTAAATATATGTAAAAGAACAAATTGGGGAAGATAGATGCTTGCAATTTTACAAATAAATATTGAATGTCCAAAGCCAGGAGACACTGGTTAAATAAAGTATGGCTATTTATAAAATGGAATATTATGCTGCCTTTAAAAATAAGGCTGAAGAATACTTAATAAAGTACAAATATGGCCAGGATATTCTATTGTATGGATAATTATAATCTAACCAAAATAATATGCAGAATATTTGGTTACTATGTAGAATATTAAAAATTAAAAACATATACACAGGAAAAAGTATTGAAAGGTATACACCAACACATTTTTGTAGTTGCCTTTGAGTACAAAGACTAGGTCTGAATTTTCCTTTCTGTCTTATTCTCTCTCTCTCTTTCCTTCATCAATACTAAATTTTCTTTCAAAATAAGCTAAACATTAAGTCGTTTAAATAAGTTAACTAGTGCTAAGGCTTATCTAAAATAGAAAATTTGCCAATTAATTTGAAACAAGAGGAACAGATTTTGGAGCATTTTATTTCTGACAGTTAAATTTATCTATATTTTAAACAGAGTCTTTAGAAACTGTGGAGTGGGTCAGGGTGATGGTATAGAGGAACTCTGTGCTTTCTTCTTAATATTTCTGTAAACCTAAATCTCTAAAAATATCTATGAAAACTTTGAAAGACCCTTTACATTTGCACTAGTTGGCCATCTTTTATTGTCTCTTGATTACAGGTGATGTCAGTTAACATGTTATATTAACACTTGAGTTTTAATAAGTCATAAGGGCAGTGCTTATGAGCAAGATGATTCTCTCTGTAGTCTGGAAAGAAGCAAGGACTTGCTAAGAACTCTGAACTCTGTTGTATCTGGTATTATAGATTTCTCTTTCTGACTGACTCCTCCTGGCCTCTTGAACCCCAAACTCTGTCAATCTTCACCTCTCTCCTAGTCATAGACCATGCAGACTATTCACCCTCTAGATTCCTGTATTTGCTGGCTATGATCTCTGTTCTCAGAGCCTTTGTTGTGTTCAACACTGTATTAGTCTGTTGTCATGCTGCTAATAAAGACATACCCAAGAAAGAAAAGAAGTTTAATTGACTCACAGTTCAGCATGGCTGGGGAGGTCTCAGGAAACTTACAATCATGGTGGAAGGGGAAGCAAACATGTCCTTCTTCACATGGTAGCAGGTGAGAGAAGAATGAAACCAAGAGAAGGGGGAAGTCCCTTATAAAACCATCAGATGTCGTGAGAAATTACTCACTATTACAAGAACAACATGGGGGAGATCACCCCCATGATTCAATTATCTCCACCTAGTCCCACCCTTGACAAGTGGAGATTATTATACTTCAAGGTGAGATTTGAATGGGGACACAGAGCCAAACCATATCAAATGCACATGCCCGTTCTGGAAGGCTGCCACAGTGACATCACAGCCACTCTTTTGGTTACGATCTTGACCCCAGAGAGCCCTGATTGAAATGTATGTGTACTAACCACATTCCCCAAAAGAAAGGTGTGAGGCCCAGGATGAGTTAAAGCATATTTGAAATGAGTGTACTCATGATACACAGGATTGAGCTACAAGGCCATGATACACAGGATTGAGATCTTCATCCCAATGCTGTACATTTTGCTCCATGGTCCCTATAGCAGGAGGCTACAGGGAGAAAGAAGAGAAAAGGTAGAAGGAAACCAAGTCAGATTAGTGGAGGAGGTAGCATTCTACTGTGTTTGGCCTGAAGTAGAATGCTAGTCATCATTACCCAACCAACCAGTAGTAACTAGCTAACCAATTAACTATAATTACTTTTCCTCTTCCTCTCCTCTCTCCATAAAGAAGCATAAGTGCATGCCCAGCTCTGTGCTAGGTTCTAGGGCTTTAATGGCAGGAATGAGCATCATCAGCCCCTTTTCCTCATGAGGGCTGCATTCTAATGGGAGAGCACGGATTGAATAACTGCTATGCATAAAAATGTAAAGTTGCAGCTGTGACAAGTGCTACGGAGGAGAGGAAAGAACATATCTCCACATATTACGGAGAGGGTTTGAATCTAGGGGGTCAGGAAAGACATCCCCAGGGAAATAACACTTCAGCTGAGATCTGAAGGATGAGTTGGCGTGAAATAGGCAGGGAAAGTGAAAGGTTTTCTAGGCAGACGGAACAGAATGTGCCAAAGCTCTAATAATGTTGTTTGGGTAGGGGCCCAGATCAATGAAAAAAGCCTTCAGTTTTTAACATTCCAACTCCCAAACACCTCATAGGACCTATACAGGTGCAAGTGAATGTTCTGTTGGACCTACAGTATTTATTTTTTGTATGTTTTGTTTCACCATAAAATCTGTTTTTACAGCTGTACTTTTTGGTACAGAATTTGAACACGTATTATAAAACGATCACAAGGAAAGAGCACATACATTGACTGTTCTGATTTTGATTGCTAAGTGGCTACTGTCACCCAGCAGTTATTTTGTCACCTTGGTAACTATGAAATAAAGACCAAAGGTCGGGTTCTCAAATTTACATTGCCTTAGTAACATGATTCTTGAACACGTTTTAATTTCACTTAATGTTACAGGTTTGATTTCATATGCAAGCCAAAGTAGATTGAGCCTTGCCCACAAGTTGTTTTCTTTGTAACTTTTTGATAAAGTAAAGAGTTTTGTCAAGCACTGTTTTTAATACTTGAATTTAGAAAACTTCAAAGACAATTAGTCCTGGTCAGAACATTCATCTGTGATTATTTTCACGGTGAAATTGTAGTATTAAGTCTCCTGATGTTAAAGGAATCATTTTACTTCAAAGCATAGTTCCAGAATATTCTTTCTGGTCTTGACACAAGTTCAATTCCTTAAAGTTTTATTCTTATAAGAGCTGTTCAGTGAATACAGGAGTGAGAAAAATGGATGAAAAACATGTGATATTTTTATTTAAGGGCTCAGTTGATCATTTGCTTTTTTAAACCTCAGTTTTACTTATTTCTCCAAAATAGGGGATTGTACTGTGCATGTGTTAAAACTGTTGAAAAATGACAAATACATAGTATGGTAGTGGAATGGCATCAGGAAGCACTATGTGTATTTAATTTTTTAAGTTAAAAAAGCCACACTCTTATTTTGATAAGATATGGTAACAGAAACCAAATGGGAAAAAATTATAAATTTTTTTATAAGATAAAACTTTTGGAATAGAATAGTAATGCTCTTGAATAATGTTGACCTGAAAGATACTATGACATACTTTGAAGTGTGATGTTATTAATATTAAAACAGAATAACAATTAATGTCTTTAACTGTGACTACAGTTTAAGAAAAATAATAAATTCTTTTCAGTGAACCAGAGTGGTTTGCTATGGTTTGCTCTGCTGGCTTCTCAGCAGGATTTCAGAGATTCCTTGCTTTCTCCTAATCTGACATCTGACTTATTATTTGTATTGTAAGTGTTCTTACAGTAGAAGTATTCATTTTCTTTCCAGATTTCCTTTCATATTTAAACTAAAGTTTGTCTCTGTTATCCTTTCCCCCAGGCTACTTCCCTGTCTGTATCCTTGAAGTAATTTATACGTGATATAAATATTCTTAACTCATAAGTCATATTGAATTTATTGTGCTAATTGCTATAAGTGATCTATGATCTATGATCACTGCTAGTTATATGCCTGTCATTTGTGCAGTTATTATTCTACTGAGATGACCTGCTGAAAGTTTTCCTGCCACTCTCAAGGTATCTGCTGCCATGACTGGAGTTCTTTCCTGTCGATTTTCTATATTTTTCTGATTAAATTTTTTTTTGACTTATATAACTATTGGAAAAACTTTGGCTCTTTTCTAAAAAGCAACATGCTTTCAAAAATAAACTCCTGGAAGCACACATTCTAGTGAAAAACTGTAGATGTCCCAGAAGAAATTATTAAGAACATGATTAATTATAAATCATAATTGATTGAGTACTTTCTACATGCCAGGCACTGAGCTAAGTACTTTACGTGTATTATCTCATGGAACCCTATGAAGTCACTGCCTTTTTATGCCTGTTTTTTCAGATGAGGAAATTGAAGCTCAAGTAAGTTAAGAAACTTGTCCAAAGTGTTATAAATTCGTGGAGCTGGAATTCAGACCTCATAAGGAAATATTTTAAGACTGTGATTGTTTAAGATAAATAACGTCACACTTAATTGCTTAGGGTACCTCTGAAAGTGAGCTTATTCAATAAGAGAGTCTTTCCCCTCAACCATTGTGTCTTACTGTCTCTTCTCTTTTAAACACCTTCAGTGATCTAGGACTGTTACTTGGATTGTCCTCAGAGTTTCCAAGAGATTGGTATTGAAAGTAAGTAATGCTGCCTGTAGTTTTGAAAGTGAGGCATAATTGGGCTCTATCGTGTCTTCAGGACAGTTACCCAAGTCATAAATCTCCCCCCTCCATTTCCAGTTGCCTAAAGGTCATTTCCATTACAGGATATTGTTAGACATTCCTTTAAATGGCAGTTTATTGCATTCAGGTTTTTAATAAAAATGGTATGGGTTGGTGGACATACAGATGTGGACAACAGACACTGGGGACTACTAGAGGGGGAAGGTGGAAGGGGAACAAGGGTTAAAAGACTACCTACTGGTCACCATGCTTACTACCTGGGTGAGGGGATCACTTGTACCCTAAACCTCAGCATCATGCAACATACCCATGTAACAAACCTGCACATGTACCCCTTGAATCTAAAATAAAAGTTGAAATAAAAGATAAATTAAAAAGAAAAGAACATTTTTAGAAAATGGATGTGTTGGGAGCCATTACCATAAAAAAAGGAAGGTAAATTCAAGGTAATACTGATATTTTATATAAAAAGGAAGGAAAGAAAGAAGGAAGGGAAGGAGAGAGGGAGGGAGGGAGGAGACTACAATTTGCCTCAAAATTAGCCACAAATGATAGTAAATTCGGGCTAGACAGTTGATGCCTTGAGCTTAGCTAGAAAAAATTTCTGATAAGCATAGACTCTGCCACTGGTACCCTCTTCCAAGAACTGGTCATGTTCATCTGAAGTGTTTCTAGAGGGATACTTTAATCAAGTGAATCTACTTTTAGTGATTAATGTCATTTAGCATGGAGAGAGCTTGAATAAATTCTGGGGACCTTCATCAAATAACAGTGAAGCTTATTCAAGTTATATAGTAGTCTTTTTCACTCTTCTCATTTAGTAGGGATACGCCCTGTTGTCCTAGAGTCAGACAGATTTGGGTTTGAATCCTATATCTGACTTGAGACTGGGCAAGCAGCAGCAGCATCTAAGCTTCACTTTCCTTATCTCTTAAAGGGGATGATAGTATTTATTTGTTCGTTAGGATCATTAAATGAATTTATGAAAGCGAAATCAGGCCTTTCTCCTTCCTCCCCTTTTTATCTCCTTTTAAAATGGGAATTATTATGTTAAATATGTTTATGATACCTTTCCTTTAAAGAACTATGCTTCTATTGTTAGCTTTGGAGAATTGTTACATTGAAGCATAAGCTGTATACAGAATCATTACTGTGGATTTTTAAAATTAAATTTTCTAATATAAAGATTGATTACCCCGTTTTACACATTGAAAGGTGAAAGTCATAAGATCACTCTTCGTAAATAAATTTTGAATAAAGTCTGACAAAGGCATTATTCCAAATACTGTTTCCAATTGTGAAGAAGATGAAATTGCTAAATTAATCTTTGCCATGTATTAACAAGCATATGCTAAGCTCCTATTCTTATATGCAAGACCTTGCCTTAGGTATTTTAAATACACTTATATTTATAATTGAAGCTTCTGTTTTGTCTCTGAATGTGAAAAGAACTCAAGAAATTACTAGATGAATGGTTTTTATTTTGGTAGGGCCAGGTCATTTCACATTTGTAATAGTGTTTTTGTATCACTGTGCACCTGTTAAATTATATGGGTTCCATGTAATAAAGCCAGCTTTGTTACTCAAGAGACTAAATCCCTGGATGGTGCTCAAAAAAACAGTTTTTTAAATGTCTAATCACAGATGTGATTTGCATCTCCTCTCACTTGAAATGAAAATACTCTTGGTGTGTGTCACTATTCAGACATAATTTTATCCCGGTGTTACATTTATATCACAATGGGATAAAAGTTGTAAGAGCTGAGTAAATTGTTAAAAATTTACACAGGTAGGAAGAACACCTGATTTGGGTTTTCCATCAGAGCACTGTTCTCCGCACTCGCAGGCTCCCCAACTGACAAGAAATAATGTTTCTGCTAGTAGGTATGTAAGTCATGATACTTAAACAAAAATGCCTGTCATGCTTTGTTTGATTCTTTGATAACTAGAATTTGCATTTGAACAGAAATGCAGAGGAAAATTTGTAAATCAGCTATTGTCTACAAGGAAGTATGGGATCTAATGAAAGCAAACAAAACTCTTTAATGAGAGACTATTATTATTATTATTATTATCATACATATTTTTTTCTTTGAGACGGAGTCTCTGTTGCCCAGGCTGGAGTCCAGTGGCGCAATCTCAGCTTATTTCAACCTGAGCCTCCCAGTGTCAAATAATTCTCCTGTTTCAGCCTCCCAAGTAGCAGGGATTACAGGTGCCCACCATCTTGCCTGGCTAATTTTTGTATTTTTAGTAGAGACGGGGTTTTGCCCTGTTGGCCAGGCTGATCTCAAACTCCTGACCTCAAGTGATCTGCCCACCTCAGGCTCCCAAATTGCTGGGACTACAGGCGTGATCCACCACACCCGGCCTATTATTAATATTATTATGTTACATAATTACAATAATAATTATATATATTTTAAGTCACCTAATAGCATCTTGTTACCTCCCTAGACTAAAGGCTGCCATCACATCTGGATGTGATAACATCAGGCCAGCTAGTTCTCTCACCCTCTGTCTAATCGTGGACTTGGGAAAAATCACTTACTGTTTCTCTTGCACCAGTTTGTGTTCTAGTATCACATTTCTTTTTCAGGTGCTGAAGGAGGACTGATTAAGGCAATCGGATTTGCATAATGGAAATAGGGGGACATATTGCCGTTATGAGAATTTCTTGCGACACAACTCCCCAGGGAAAAAGTCCTTTAAAACTACCATCTGATCTCCCAGCCCTGAAGCACTTCACACATAGGGTGATGTTTCCCAAATGAATAAATAACACAGAGTAAGCAGAACTCTGCCCTAAAGGAACTCACAATGTAAGTGCAACAGAAGGCAGAATCATGGACCTCCATCTACATTAAGGGCCTGCCATACTCTTAAAAGCCCTTCTGATTTGTAGTCCCCCTCTCCTCATTTGTACTAAAGTGCCTTCTGGCAAGTAAGAGAGGAAGATTCCTAAGACAGGAATGGACTGGATGAATCATGGTGGTCCATATGATTTAGAGCAGGAGCTCTGGAGACAGGCTACCTGGGTCCAAATCCTAGCTTTCCTATTTACCAGCAGTCTGACCTTGGACAAGTTGTTGAACTTCTCTGTGTTTCAATACCATCCTTGAGCATTGTTGTGAGGACTCCATGAGGAGAGCCAGCGGAAGGCACTTAGAAATGCATCTGGCACAGAGTAAGAACTCCATGAATATGAGCATTAGTATTTGCCATACCAAAATATAAGTTCAATCTTGCATTTTCTTCACTAATGGCTGTTCAGAACTCAAGAAAGACCTGATGTTTTTTAAGCTCTTAGCATATTTTAATTAAAGAGATGTCAAAGCAGGTTTATAAAAATGGTGGCATATTTTAAAGAGTTATATTTCTGTTATTTATATATATTATATTGCTATTTATAGAAAAGTACTTGGTTAATGCTTTTAACAAAAATATAATGCACTGTATTTTTGCAATTCACAGGAAAATTACAGGATGAATTCTAAATTTATAATTCACTGTAGGTGTTACGACACAGTAAAGCAGCAGTTCCTAGACTTTATGATCATCTAGACCTCTTTATACTTTTATAAATAGTAATAAACTCCCCAAAGATTTTGTTTATATGGATTTTATCTATTGCTGTTTATCTATTAGAAATTAAACCTGAAAAAATAAACTCATTACATGTTAAGTCACATATCTTTATATTTTTTAAATTATACTTTCAAAAACAACAAAAGTACATATATATAGAATGACTGACATTTTTCTCTATTTTTCCAGATTTCTTTAATGTCTCACTAAATAGAAGATAGATTATCTGATCTCCTTTTGCATTCAGTATGTTGAGATATCACACCAAAGGTAGCCAGTATGTACTTATGAGAAAATGAGAATGAAAAAGGCAAATGACGTATTAGCATTCTAATGAAAATAGTATTAACCTTGTGGACAGCCAGACCACACTTTGAGAACCTTTGCAGTACAGAGACCTAAGTTTCATGTGTATAATAAGCATCTTTCAACCTCTTGAGGACATTTCTATGTCAACTTACATGTAAACCTCACTTGGAGATGATGCCACATATCCACATTTTGAGGTCCTTCGTGGATCAGAGGCTTGGGCCAAATCTCCATCCCACAACCCACCCCAACCCAGTTACCTTCATGATCAGAGTAACATGAAGAACAGTACTTTTTTCACAGAGAAAGTAGAATTAATGGGGCCTCTAGTTCCTTAGCACTCTGACCTAATGCTACAACTTTTTTCTTTTCTTTTTAAACCCTGACTGTTCTTTATTCATTCTACACTCAATGAGCAAGACATATTGTCTTGGCCTAAGTATTATGGAAAATTATTTGCTCATTTGAGAGAATCATTTTTCTGGAACCAAGTGTTCCCAATAGTAAACACATGAGAAAGTTGGACCCATGAGCCCAAGAATCTTTTCAATGTGAGATTCTCTTCTTCCCACTTAGAGTGAGAGGAATATCATTAAAAGGGAAGGAAGAACTTGCTTTATGTATCTAGTTACTGTGGCACTAGAGATTTCTTACTACATAAAATTTCAGACTCCAAAATTGCAAGGAGAAGTAATATAATGCATGTTATATTGCTGTTTGTAGAAAAGTACTTGGTTAATACTTTTAACAAAAATATAATACACTTATATTTTTGTTCTGAGAATTACTGAAGTCCATCTCAGTCAGCCTCCTGACATATCAAGGAGGCTTGAATTGAGGTAAATTGCACTAATTAAAGTATTTGAAAGTTGGCTATATGGAAGAAGGGGAATGCAGATTACCTCTTCCTAGCCATAGTCAGAAAAAAAAAAAAAAAAAAGAGAAAGGAGTGTTTATCAAAAGACATTTGGTACATACAGGGCCTTGGATACATAACATACCTAGACGATGATTTCTTCATCTCTAACATGGAGCTAAAAGTATCTACTTCTTATGGTTGCTTTGAAGATCGAATGAGGCAAGTTGTTATCATGCCAGGCCCATGGTAGTTGTAAATGCTGGCTTTGCCCCTCACCACAGATCTTCATCTGTAAAATGGGGCTTAGTTCTGAGGTCTCTGTTTTATTTTACCCAGGATTAATTTCCTATTTCCTTTGAGGCAAGGGAGAGATCAGTCACCTGGCTGGAGTTCATCAGGGGAAGAAATCTGATATTCTGAACTGCTTCTAGTAGAAACTTTAAATCATTTCTCTCACTTAGCTCTACTCTACACCCTTGCCATCAGCTCCTAGTACCCCAATTCCTGAGCAATTCTGAGATGCTGTGGCAGAGTGGCATGCTACTTGATGGTTTTCTCAGCTCCAAGTTACTTGCCACTTGTCTGTGTGCTTTCCATCTTCCAAAAGGCTCATTTTATCTTACATCAAGTATATCTCCTGTCATATTTTCTTTGTGGTACCTGTTTTTACTGCTTTACTGTCAGTTTTCCAGGGGTTCTGGGGATAAGCAGATATAAACTTGTATATTCAGTCTTCCGCACTTATCTGAGAGTTCTCAACCATTGTATCTTAAGCAATTGATAAAGGACCCAAACCCAGAGATCAAAACCAAAAGATTCAGTTAAGATGCAGATTGTTAGGAGCAATTTTGCTTTCCTTTTTAACAATAAATTTGAAATGTGACTGAAAATTGGAATTTCCAGTCAATCTTTTTATTATTATTATTATTATACTTTAAGTTCTAGGGTACATGTGCATAATGTGCAGGTTTGTTACATATGTATACTTGTGCCATGTTGGTGTGCTGCACCCATCAACTCGTCAGCACCCATCAACTCGTCATTTACATCAGGTATAACTCCCAATGCAATCCCTCCCCCCTCCCCCCTCCCCATGATAGGCCCCGGTGTGTGATGTTCCCCTTCCTGAGTCCAAGTGATCTCATTGTTCAGTTCCCACCTATGAGTGAGAACATGCGGTGTTTGGTTTTCTGTTCTTGTGATAGTTTGCTAAGAATGATGGTTTCCAGCTGCATCCATGTCCCTACAAAGGACACAAACTCATCCTTTTTTATGGCTGCATAGTATTCCATGGTGTATATGTGCCACATTTTCTTAATCCAGTCTGTCATCTTTAAAACTATCGGTGCCTAGTCCCACCTTCAGAGATTCTGGTGTCAGTGGACAGGGGTTGGTCTAGAAAACAGCAATTTTTAACGCTTTCCAGGTGATACCAATGTGCAGCCAACCCACTGCTATATGGACCATGGTCCTAAAATTCTACGTATACTTAAAATGGCTACTTTCCCTGATATATTATATGTATTTGAAGCTGAATATACAGTTAACTGTGTAGTTGTCTGTCTGATATATTAAAAACATATCTTATTTTTGTTTTACTAAATATAACATTAATTCAAATTGTTTTTTATGCCTATATGAGTTGGGATATAACATTAATTCCCCAACTTATAGGTATGAAAAAAGAAAATATTTGAATTAATGTTATATTTAGCAAAACAATAATAGTCTCTATAATAGCACATAATAAAATTATCACCTCTGCCTTAACATTAAGATAGAATGTTAAAATTAACCATATTTGTAATTAGATTTATAATTAACTAAGTTAGTAATAAATGCAGCTGTCTACTGAATGGTCAGATTTTATCTGATAGCCTTATTTACACTGAAAGTTGCCGAGGATGAAGGGGAGATTCCCTTCTGCTTGACTTTCTGAGATGACTTTTATTGAGAGTGCTCAGTACTTTTCTACCCTCTAAGCAATCTCCACTTGTAAACTGGCATCAAGTTCCTGATGATCTCTGTATTGCCCTTTCCCTGCCAGATGTTGATGTTGGTAACATTACATTTTGACTGCTAACACATATGCATGGCTTTATTTTTATGCTCTACCACATTTGGAAAAGTAATGAGAGGCCACTGATTATTCTCCCTCTCTATTTTGAATGGCACATACCTACTTCTTTCTTTTATAAGCAAGCACCCTGTTCCTGATAATTGTTTTTTCTTCTTTATTACATCTAAAAAAATGGGATACATGTGCAGAATGTACAGGGTTGTTACATAGGTATATGTGTGCCATGGTGGTTTGCTGCACCTATTGACCCGTCCTCTAAGTTCCCTCCCCTCACACCCCACCCCTCAACAGGCCGTAGTGTGTGATGTTCCCCTCTCTGTGTCCATGTGTTCTCGATGTTCAACTCCCACTTATGAGTGAGAACATGCAGTGTTTGGTTTTCTGTTCCTGTGTTAGTTTGCTGAGGATAACGGCTTCCAGCTTTATCCATGTCCCTGCAAAGGACATGATCTCAGTCTTTTTAATGGCTGCATAGTATTCCATGGTGTATATGTACCACATTTTTTTTTATCCAGTCTATCATTGATGGGCATTTGGGTTGGTTCCATGTCTTTGCTAGTGTAAAGAGTCCTGCAATAAACATATGTGTGCATGTGTCTTTATAATAGAATGATTTATATTCCTTTGGGTATACACCCAGGCTGCAAGTGCAGTGGTGCAATCTCAGCTCACTGCAGTCTCCACCTCCTGGGTTCAAGCGATTCTCCTGCCTCAGCCTCCAGAGTAGCTGGGATTACAGACCTGCACTACCACACCTGGCTAATTTTTGTATTTTTTTAGTAGAGACGGGGTTTCACCATGGTGGCCAGGTTAGTCTCCAACTCCTGACCTTAAGTGATCCGCCACCTCAGCTTCCCAAAATGCTGGGATTACAGGCATGAGACACAGTTCCCAGCCTGTGATATTTTTGTCTTTGTCAGACTTCTTTCCTCCTTTTCCCAGCATCTCCTTCCATGTCCTCATTATTACTCTTCCTCCTTCATCCTTTGGTCTCCCCACTCAGTGCCCCATCCTTCTTTCTCTTTCATCACTGTGTTCCAGTTTATACAAGGTTCTAAAACTGAAGGGGAGTGGTATGTCGAAACATAAGTTATTGGTGGCTAAAAGTGGTGCTTTACTAGAGAAACTGAACAATTAGAAAGAAACGTACAATATATTCTAGAAAAATCTCTCTAGAATGAAGTCATGACCGTTCACCCTACTCTACTAGTTTTATCCAAACTAATTTTCATGTATGATTTTGCAGTCTGATTGAATAATACTTAGAAAAAAAAGATATATAAATGAATTTGTTGTGGATAAAACATAATTAGCATTTCCCTACTACTATTTCCTTAATTCCAGGAGTGGTCCATTCTTTGAGAAACAAAACATATACGTTTCACATTACCATTTTTGAGACTTGATGAGGCCCAGTCCTAAACTGTGGCTGAGGCTGAGGCTGAATGGTTGGGATTTACTGTGAGAATGGACGTTCCCCTGGGTCCTCACCTGAGGTCATTAAATTGATTTAGTCTAGGTCCACTGGCTGTATTTTAATGCAGCTTAGCTGTAAAAATACAAGGCCCCATTGTATAATACAGGCAGTCATTGTTATTTTTCTAGGCCTGTCAATGTAAAAAATGTGTCTGTTTGCCTTCCCCTATGACCTTAAAAAAAAAAAAAAAAAAAAAAAAAGCTACGTTACAAAGTCACAGGACACCCTGGAAATGTTGGTTTTGGAAGATATCTTGAGGAATAACATAGAAAAAATCTGGCAGCATAATTTGGTAAAAGTGCCCAGGATTCACATGTTCATTTTGGGGTACTTTATTTTCCTTCCTTTGCAGTTAAGTGCTGGGGCTAAGAGAGAACCATATGAAGCATCTCTAAGAGGTGGGTGGCTCTTCTGATGGTGGTCTGCTCTGGCCAGCGAGCTCATTTTCACTGCAGCCAGTCAGGAGAGAGGCTAAGCAAATGGGCGCACACTCCAACACCCAGACCCTAGCAAGCCACACTAAATATACTGTGCCCAAGATTGCCTAAAATAAACCAGATGGCATTTGGCGTGCCAGGATGTTTACTCTAATGTTTGTTGTGGGTTGCAGAGGGAGCCATGTGTCCATCATAAGACTGGTGAGTCCTGTTTTATTCTTTTTCTCTCTCCTTTGTATTTTTATTTTTGGCATGTAGACATTGGTAGCTGTTCCCTCAGATCTGTCAACCTGTGGGTTCCTCCAGAGTGGTTCTTTTTCATCCTAGTAGGTGCTGGGATGAATACCTTATAAGAAATCACCACACAGCTTCATATGTGGTTTTGTAATGGGCCTGTTTTTAGGCAACTTTCCAAACCCTCAGGACTCCCAGGCATCATTTCCCAAGGGTAGCTCTCCAGCTGTGAACGTTTAAATGCTATAAGTGGACACAGGGGAGAGAGCCTTGCCACTTTTCTGCCTGCCGTCCACCATTATGTGGGCTTCCAAGGTGCTCTTTGGAGAGTGTCACTGATCACAGTCCCACTGGAATCTCACTGGCCTGAATTAAAATCTGAGCTGAGCCACATCCTCTCTGTGTGACCCCTATCAAGTTACCCTTTTGGAACATCAGTTTCCTGATACATAAAATGGAGAATAATGACAGACTTTCAAAGGGTTGCTGAAAAGATCAAATCTAATAATGAATGCAAATTGCCTAGTAGATAGGAAATATCCAATAAATATTAGGTACCACAATTAGGTGTTATTACTGATATTATGGTGAATATCCTGGTCTAGCTCATGCCTTACAACCACAAACACAAACCCCTTCATTATTATTATTGCTGCTTCTCTCCCCTTGATCTGTTAACTTTTAAAAGTTAGACTGCAGGCCAGGGGCAATGGCTCACACCTGTAATCCCAGCACCTGGGGAGGCTGAAGTGGACAGATTTCTTGAACCCGGGAGTTTGAAACCAGCCCAGGCAACATAGGGAAACCTTGTCTCTACAAAAAATACAAAAATTAGCCAGCCATGGTGTTGCATGCCTGAAGTCCCAGCTACTGGGTAGGCTGAGATAGAAGCATCGTTTAAGCCCAGGAGGTCAAGTCTGCTGAGCAGCTGTGATTATGCCACTGCACTCCAGCCTGGGTGACAGAGTGAGACTCTGTCTCAAAAAAAAAAAAAAAAAAACTTTTTTATTTTTTTACTAAGCTAATCATTTTCTTTGTTTACTTCATCATTCTCTGGCTTCTTATATTCTAAAAGGATTTAGTTTCTTTAAATGAAACATTAGTTAAAATGTCCTCTTGTTCTTTGCTACCTGTTGTATGTCTTACTGCATATTTTTCGATCAAACTTAGCAAATATTTATCATGTACCTTCTGTGTGATAGGCCCCATGACAGGACCTAAGGGTATAGAGCTGATTAATACAAAATTCTGCCCTCTAGAAGCCTTAAGTCTAGGGGGAGAAGTGGACATGTAAAAAGCCAACTAAAATGCAGAATGCTAATTCTAGTCATAAATTATAAGAGGTATGAAAAGTACACAGGGTAATATTATTCAGTCATAAAAGAAAATGAAATCCTGTCATTTGCATGGATGGAACTACAGGTTACTAAATGAAATAAGCCAAGCACAGAAAGACCAATAGCACATGTTCTCACTCACACGTAGGGGCTTATGTGAATCTCATGAAGACAGAGAATAGATGGGTGGTTACCAGAGGCCGGAAAAGGTAGTGAGGAGGGGAGGATGAAGAGACATTGATGAATGGATACCAATATACAGTTTGATAGAAGAAATAAGACTTAGTGTTTGATAGACCAGAGGGTGACTATAGTTTATTATATTCTATTGTAATTTCAAAAAAGCTACAAAGAATAATTCTAATTCTTTGAAAGAATTAGACAAATATTTAAGGTAGTAAATATTCCAATTATACTGATTTGATCTTTAAAAATTATCAGAATGCATTAAATTATCACATGTACCCTGAAAATATATACATCTAGTATGTATTAATTTAAAAATTTTTTAAAAGAAAATAAGGAAACAAGGGGAAGATGCTCCTGACTCAGCCCCAGAGAAGTGAGGCAGTCTTCACCAAGGGGGCACAGTGGAGCCATTCCCTGAGGAACAGGAGGGTGTCGGGTGGAGAGCAGGCCGAGTCCTCTCTAGGGAGAGGAAAAGTGGATGCAGAAGCATGGAGGTGAGCAATGGAATGGCATTTCTAGAGAACTTCAGGGAGAGCCATGTGATTGGAGCACAGTGTGCAAGTGCTGAGCGTTGGGAGTTGAGATGAGAGCATCTGGCTGGGGAGTAGATTGCAAAGAGCTTTGTATGCCTTGCTGAGCATTTAGACCTTATCCTATAGGCTGTGATAGAATCATTGCAGGGTGTTGACCAGTGGAATCTCTGTTTTATTTTCCATTAAGGTATCACCTATCTACTAAGGTGGACAAATCATATGTTTACAGCCTAATGAAATTTTCCTATGTCTGGACCTAGTGCATACCTGGAGGTAACCAGCATTCCAACCTCTATTACTATTGTTTTGCCAGTTTTTGTTGTTGTTTTTTTTTTGTTTTTTGTTTTTGTTTTTGAGATGGTGTCTCTCTCTTGCTCAGGCTGGAGTTCAGTGGCATGATCTTGGCTCGCTGCAACCTCTGCCTCCTGGGTTCAAACAATCCTCCTGCCTCAACCTGGTATTACAAGGGTGTACCACCACACTTGACTAATTTTTGTATTTTTAGTGGAAACGAGTTTTCACCATGTTGGTGAACAGTCTAGTCTCAAACTCCTAACCTCAAGTGATCCGCCCATCTTGGCCTCCCAAAGTGCTGGGATTACAGGCATGAGCCACGGCACCTGGCCTGTTTTGCCAGGTCTGAGCTTTGTATAACTGGAATCATACAGTGTATGCTCTTTTGTGTCTGGCTTCTTTCATTCCACATTTTGTTTGTCAGAACCATCATGTTGTTGCATGTAGCAGAAGCTTTGTTTGTTGTGTAGTATTGCATTGTATGGAGATACCTTTGGGGTCACTTGTAACTAATTTTATTTCAATTGTTGACCTAAAATCACCTGAAAGTGGACCAACAGACTTCTCCACTCTCATTTTAGTCATCTTTACAAAATGCTCATTGTATAAGTCTCAATTGCCATGTGGGCTTTAAGTTGAAGACTGCCCCACTGTCCTACCTAATGGATCAAGGATCTGTCAGTAGCTAGAAAATTTAAGATGGGGAACATCTGAAGGGAAGATCAATTCAAGAGTATTCCAGTTGATAATGCACAGTCTTTATTTTGTTATTATTCTTTAGTCTCCCATGGCCTTTTGACTCATCAATGAATGCATGATTGTTGATAATGTACTAGATACCAGTCACTGGAACATGTGACAAGAAGTTTGTATTGAGCACTCAAGATTCTGCCCTAATTTAGAGGACTGGGAAAGATTTTGTTTTTAGTTTTTCTTTCTTGTTGAGCTGAGAACTGAAAGATGAGCAGGAATTAAGTAGGGAGAACAGCATGTGCAGAGGTCATAAGGCGGAGGAAACCCTCAAAGTTCTAGACACTAAAAGAATATTAGTGTATCTGGAGTGAAGAGAGGAAGGGGTGAGAGAGGCAGAATTGAAGCTGGAGTTGTGGGCAGTGACCTAATCAAGTGTGGGCCCGCAGCACAAAGGAACTTAGATTTTATTAGTAAAAGCAATGGAAAGCTTCTGAAAGGTTTTAAGAAGGGGAATAATGTCATATTTTTGCATTTTAAAAATAATTAGATTCCCTATTGTGCTTTTCTTACAAGAAAGGAGGTCTGGTGCTGAATGTCTGACATAGATTTGGGCTCTTTTGAAAAATTAGATCAAATTGAGGGACCAATCATTATTCTTTAATGGTCTCATCTCATTTTTTAATATGTTCAGATCTTTTCTGTATCTCCTTTCTTTATTACATCTTTGACTTTTAGAAATTCCTTCTCTTTGACTAAAAGATGAGGAGAAATACTCAATAGAACTAACTTTAAAATCCTTACTTTCTTGTTTAATCAGAGACTTCTTTTATTGATGGTAAACTTCTGGACTTTAACTTCCGATGAGTGACAGCATTGCTAGTCTACCTCAGTGCAGTTAGCGTCACTTTATATCCTGATGGAGAAACAAGTTGGTGAAATAAGCAGTTGTATTAACCAACGTAATTAACTCTAGCCACTGTAATAAAAATTTCAAATTATAAAGTGGCTTTACCTAATAAAATTTTATTTTCTCACTCAAGCCAAGCATAGTGTGGTTCAAGTGGTCCACTTAACCAACAGGTAACTCAGGGGCTTGGGCTGCTTCCCCTTGGTGGTTCCACACCTTGGGATCTTTAACTTCTGACCATACTCCTGGGGAAAAGAGTGGTACAGAAGATTGGAGATGCTCTGTTGCTGGTCCTGGAAGGGGCTCATGTCACTTCTGCATACAGGGCAGGGCACAGTTGCATGCCCCCAGAACCTGGCTGAAAGGGAGGCTGACCGATGTCTCCCAGAGTACCAGGAGGAAAAAAATTTAAGGGATCAGAGTCTAACCAGTCTGCCATAGTGACAGAAGATGTTCTGAAACCTTTGTTGCTTTTTGTAAATTATATTTATTCATTATTGTATTCAATATGTCTTCACAAATGCCTACGCTGTGCCAGGCACTAGGAATACAGTGAGGAACAAATTAGATGTGGTCTCTGCCCTTATGGAGCTTGCAGTTTAGCCAGGAGATGGACAGAAATAAAACAATCACACAATGTTAATTATGAAATTGTAATAAAAGCTATGAAGGAAAATAACCTGATGTTTTGAGGAGCATATATCAGGATATCTGACCTAATCAAGATGTGTCCAGGGAAAGCCTCCCTAAGTTTCCACCTGACAAACGACAGGAAATGGGGAGACAGAAGATGTGAGCAGCTTTAGAGGAAGCAAGAAGGGGCACTGGGAGTTGGAGGAATGCAGGCAGCATGGCTGAAGCCCAAAGAGAAGAGAGGCAGGAGCCAGATGACCCAGGGCCTAGAGGACCATCAAAATAAAACATTTGAGGTAACAAAGCAGTGAGAAGCCATGAAAGGGTTTTCAACCTATGAGTAACTTGATCATATCTGTGTTTTATAAAACACTGACCTCAATGTGGGGAATGGGTTGGAGTGAGGCCAGAGATGGTGTCAGCAATCAGGTGCATTGTCTGCCTGGCTTTTTCCTGGTTTGTGTTCTTTCTTCATAGCCTCCCACCACTGTGTGCAAAACTCTCTGGCTTCAAGGGGAGGGCTGTAATTTTCAGTTCCAGACATAGAGATGTTATCTGTTTTATTGGACTAGAATAATCTAATCCAATTCTGAGCTCTTTGTCATCTTGAAATATTCCTCATGGCTTCCTCTACAACCTATCTTGATTTGTTTAATCACGGCAGCTATTTAGCCAGACTGTTGCTGGTGAGGTTTGCCGCCACTTAATCTGGAGCTGTTAGAAAGCAGTGCTCATGACTGCCTTCTGTGCCATTTTGCAAATGTCTTATCAACACCTCATTCGTCCACCATTATTGGGGGAATAAGGTATTCTGGTAAGATCTTGCTTCTCTTAAGTACTTAAAGGTGTTTTTAAGACTTGTTTTTACTTGCTGATGTCAAAAGTGGCCATAGAAACATTAAAGATAGAATTTTAGAGAAAGAAATTCCTTACCTCCATTATATGACTACCTTTGCATATGACATTAGAGTGTTTGTGGACTTATGTACACATATCAAAATATTTTCTATTGTGTTTTATTTTTTCCTGTTTAACCTCTATAGCCTGTAACAGGAGTAAATAAACATTTGCTGAATGCTGAATATATGAATGAGTACATGCCAATCAAATAACTTTTTAAAATGCTGAAAAGCCAAAAGAAGAAAAATAAAATGACCTCAAATAAAACAAAAACATCAACAAAATGACCTCTAACCCCTCCACTGAGAGAGAGCATTTTGTCTGTGCATTTTATCTAATTTTCTGACATAAGGTAGTCATTATCATTATCAGAAATTTTTTTAAAGAGATAAACTCAGACTCAGATTAGGCAGCTTGGTGCAGGAGGCTGAACCAGGCAAGATTCATGGTTCCAGCTGATGCATGCCTTCCATTCACTATGCCCTGCTGCCTCTCTGCTCTTCAACATTATTCTGTCATTTGGGAACAAAATGAGGAGGAGACGATAGCTAATGGCAGTGAAACATGTGGTTTAGAGCACCAGAAACCCAGACTGCCTGGGTTTGAATCCTACTTCTGCTGTGTAAGCTTGCACAAGTGATTTAACCTCTGTAGACTGACCCTCAGGTCTGTTGTGAGGATTAAATAAGTTAATATAGGTTATGAAGAGTGCATAGCACAGTGAATAGCACATGGTATGCACTATACCAGTGTTTGTTGTTACTGTGATTGTTACTATTAGTACCAATAATCTGCACTCAGGTCACTAAACATTCCTCTTCACCATCCTCTTTCATTAAGGTTATGAGTGTGCCAGACAGACTTCCATGTCACCCAATTCTAATGGCAAGTCTGGGCAGACATTCTTGGCATCATATCTTGTGTTCTTCCTAGTGAATTCCAGACTCACAAAGATTAAAATTTGTTTCCAGCAATAAAATGTCCTTCCCACATGGAATTAACCATGTGAAATCTCTTGTGTTAAACTGAACTGGGTTGAAAGAAGGTACGCCATTCTGTTGTGCTTATTCTTTGGGAAATGTTTTCTAATTCTCACACACTGCTCATCTGATTTACTCTGCAAGCTGAAAAAGATTCCTAAGATTAATGTTTTGATGGTTTATTTTTATTATTTATTTATTTATTTGAGACTAGGTCTCACTCTGTCACCCAGGTTGGAGTGTAGTGGTGTGTGGGAGTGCAGGGGAGGCCTCCCTAAGCTTCCATCTGACAGATGACAGGAAATGGGGAGACAGAGGGTGTGAGCAGCTTTAGAGGAAGCAAGAAGGGGCACTGGGAGTTGGAGGAATGCAGGCAGCATGACTGAAGCCCAAAGAGAAGAGGGGCAGGAGCCAGATGACCCAGGGCTTAGAGGGCCATCGAAATAAAACATCTGAGGTACACAGCTCCCTGCAGCCCTGACCTTTCAGGCTCGAGCAATCTGCCCACTTCAACCTACTGAGTAGCTGGGACCACAGATGTGCACCACTACCCATGGCTAATTTTTTTTAGTTTTATTTTCTGTAGAGACAGGGTCTCCCTGTGTTTCCCAGGCTGATCTCAAACTCCTGGGCTCAAAGGATCTTCCTGCCTCAGCTTTCCCAAATGCTGGGATTACAGGCATGAGCCACTATACCTAGTCTCTTCATTTTTTTAGGTCAAGACAATACTGCAAAGGTTAAAGCTACTCACTACGTTTTAGAGTATATGTGTATATGTATGTATGTACTTATTTATTCATGTTGAGACAGAGTCTTTCTCTGTCACCCAGGCTGGAATGCGGTGGCACAATCTCGGTTCACTGCATTCTCTGCCTCCAGGTTCAAGTGGTTCTCGTGCCTCAGCCTCCCAAGAAGCTGAGACTACAGGCGTGTACCATCACGCTGAGCTAATTTTTGTATTTTTAGTAGAAACAGGGTTTCGCCATATTGCCCAGGGTGGTCTCGCACTCCTGACCTCAGGTGACCCACCCACTTCAGCCTCCTAAAGTGCTGGGATTACAGGTGTGAGCAAACGTGCGTAGCCTGGAATATTTAATTAAAGGATTTTTCAAGTTACCTTGCTGTTGATGCTGCTGGTGTGCACTGGGTAAATGAATGCCTGGGCCACCTTTAGCAGTCACCAGACAGTACACACATTCCCTCACATGTGGCCAGTCAAGACAGAAGACCTGTCAGATCTGACAGCTGTCACATTTTCAGAAGAATTAGACACCCCTGCAAAATATCAGTTAAAGTCCAGAAGGTTACCTACTGAAGATGCCCATTTCTGAGACAGTTTAAACTTCATTTCTCTAAGGAAAACAAAATAGCAAAGCACAACCTGGAAATTGGGAGAAGAAATAAATATGCCATTCATGACTTTCTGTGGATGGAAACAACCTAAGCGGAACCACAAAGCCAAAAATGGGAAAAGAGTAAAGTCATTCTGAATTTCAAAATTGTAAGACTGTGTAACATGTCAGTCACCTGTTTGTGTGTACGTGTGTGCATTAGTGTGCGTGGTACAGCTGAGAGGAAGATATCATAAGGAACAGATAATTAAGGGGTCAAGAAGACACAACCTACAAAGAAAATACTTGGAAGATAATTCTGGTGCTTTTTGTTTGTTTTTTTTTTGTTTTAGAGACAGGGTCTCACGCTGTTGTCGAGGCTGGAGTGCAGTGGTGTGATCATGGCTCATTGCCACCTCAACCTCATAGGCTCAAGTGATCCTCCCACCTCAGCCTCTCAAGTAGCTGGGGACTATGGCACATGCCACTATGCCTGCCTAATTTTTTAATTTTTTGTAGAGTCTGAGTGTTACTATGTTGCCCAAGCTGATTTTGAACTCCTGGCTTCAAGCAGTCCTCCTGCCTCAGCCTCTCAAAGTGCTGGGATTATAGGTTATCAGCCACTGTGCTCTGTGAGAATTGTGATTTCACACTTTTGAGAATGGCAATGGAGCAGGAAATTTGTGTTTTTTAAATCTATTATCTTCAAGTTGTAGAACAATTTTTGAAATATAGTAGGTATTCAGTAAATATTTGTTATTGAAATATGAAAAGAAGTCAAAACTTGGGAAAATAATTACTACACACATCACAAAAACACATAGCTTTGGGCGGGCACAGTGGCTCACTCCTATAATCCCAGCACTTTGGGAGACTGAAGAGGGTGGATCACCTGAGGTCAGGAGTTCGAGACCAGGCTGACCAATATGGCAAAACCCCATCTCTACTAAAAGTACAAAAGAAAATTAGCTGCGTGTGGTGGCACGTGCCTGTAATCCCAGCTACTTGGGAGGCTGAGGCAGGAGAATTGCTTGAACCTGGGAGGCGGAGGTTGCAGTGAGCCAAGATTGTGCCATTGCACTCCAGCCTGGGTGACGGAGCGAGTATCTGTCTCAAAGAAAAAGCAACAAAAACACATAGCTTTGTTGAAGTGGGAGTGTCAGGTACCATTAAACCAAAACTTTCTACTTACTTTTGAAATATTTTCCAGAGCATATGTTATTTTATGATTTTCTGGATATCACTAAAAAAAAAAAAAAATCTGTGCTCTTTAAAAAATGGTATAGGTCAAGTGCAGTGGCTCACACCTATAATTCCAACACTTTGGGAAGCCCATTAGATTGTTTGTGCTCAGGAGTCTGAGACCAGCCTGGGCAACATAATGAGACCCTGTCTCTACAAAAGTACAGAAATCAGTTGAGTTTGGTGGCACACACCTGTAGTCCTAGCTACCTGGGGGACTAAAAGGGTAGGATTGCTTGAAGATCAAGGCTGCAGTGAGCCATGTTCACACCACTGCACTCTATCCCGAGTGACAGAGTGAGACTCTATCTCTAAAAAAATAAAAATAAAAATAAAACTTAAAATGAATATACTTTAATTTATGCCACTGCTGACTCCATCCTCATAGGTACTGAATATTTGTTTTGAAAAGATTTTTTAGTATGGATATTTCAACCTCATGGTAGAAGAGAAATGAAAACTAAACTGAAAATACTAGAGAGCCACATTCTGGGCCCACTTCTGCACCTTCACAGCTGTATGTAGCCTCTGGATAGTTAAGTGACCTCTGATCTTTAGTTTCCTCATCTTCAAGATGGCATGGTTAGCTAACTGATCTCTTTCCAGCTCTACAAAGCTATAGGTTTTTTTTTTTTTTCATTTCACAAATAGTAAATATTTATATTTTAAGAAGTTAGATTATAACTATGAGAAAATTAGCGTATGAAGAACATTTTATGGCATATTAAAATTTTTCTTAGTTGACAGGAACTTAAGTTGAGATAGCCACAGACTATTTTCTGTTTTCCAAAATATGTAAATAATTGGTAGATTAATTCATTCAGTCATCAAATAAGCATTTTTGAACACCCACTCTATCTATCTATCTGTCTATCTATCTTTCTATCTATCTACCAAGAATTATATGCTAAGCACACACACAAAATCTCTTATTTGGCAGAATATAAGATATACTCAGATAAGGAAATTTTGGGGGAAATTAAAAATTTAAATATGCTTTATTGTACAGAGAATAAGAAAAGCTATTTTTATTTATAAATTTATTTGTATAGTATATGAAATCATAAGTTCTGGATATATGGTAGTATTCAAACCTTTAGAATTATGCTTTAAAGCTAAATTACATATCCAAAAAGAAATACATTGGCCGTAGAATACCAGAACCCAGCACGCAATAAAACACAAATTGCATTTACAAATTAAATGCCCATACCATACTTATGGGGTTAGAAAAGCAAATACCTGTACTACATTTTGTTGAATACTAATAACTAAAAATCCACACTATAAAACAAATAATAAATGAATTCCAGTAGAGCGTATGCAATCAAAGCAACAATGTTAGTAAAACCTTGTACAAAGGAAACAGTAAAACCCTATAAATGTACCTGAATTCTCCTCCGGGTAACCTGAATATTTGTGAAACTCACCTCTTTGCTGTGATGTATTGGGGGTAACATTTTGTCATTAGGGCAACATTGCTATTCTCCTACTATTGTCCACTGAATGCAGATGGCAGATTTGTTAGTTGAATTTTCTATTGCAGTAGCGTTGCTTATTTTTAGAATATTTTTAGTAGCTACTAAGTGACTATAAGTTACCATGGCTCACCCCAGACTCAAAGCAAGTTTTTTGTGGGTAGCGGGGGTTGAGGGTGGAGGTGGGAATTGGGGTGGGGAGGTAAGTGGATACAGTTTATTTGCCGACAAAAAGGAAAAAAAAAACAAACAGAAATACTCTTGCCTCCTAATGGACTCACTATGTAAAGATGGAACAGATTATGTGTCTGCTTCCTACACTGTCAATAATCTTAGGATAGAGTTATATGATTTTTTTTTTTTTTTTAAGGCTTGGCAAGCAATTTCAGGGTTAGGGTGGAGAGAGGAATTCTCCCTTCAAGGAGGAGGAGGAAAAAGGAAAAAAGAAAGGAGGCAGAGAGGGAGGGAAGGAAGGAGGGAGGAAGAAAGGAGAAGGGGAAGGGGAAGGGGAAAGGGAAAGGGAAAGGGAAAGGGAAAACGAAAGTGAAAGGGAAAGGAAAGGAAGTCCTGTAAAGTATACAGAAGGAGAAAGGGAGAGAGGGAGGGAAGGAGAAAGGGAGAGAGGGAGGGAAGGAGAGAGGGAGGGAGGGAGGAAGTGAGGAAGGAAGGAAGGAAGGAAGGAAGGAAGGAAGGAAGGAAGGAAGGAAGGAAAGAAGGAAAGAAGTTCCTGTAAAGTATGCGGAACCCCAAAAGGTGTCTGTTGATGGGGTTCTCCAGAAACCAGGAACTGAGACAGAGTTAGAAGTGCAAGAGCTTTATGGGAGGTGAGAGGAGGGGATAAAGGCTTTGAGAAATAAAAGGTGGAGGGAGCAGGATTGCAGATTGAGCAAGGAAAGCCTTGGGCTATGATGTAAATCTGACAACTGTGAAAGGACAGAGGGGGAAGCAGGGTTGGGGAGGGAGAGCCTCAGACTCTGATGCAGGTCTGACAAGTGTACCAACCCCAAGGGAAATTGGGGAGTAAAGACTGACTATTAGAGGAGACTTCATTAGGAGGAAATGGCCAGGTCCTAGTGCCTTCACCATCTTCAGTTATTGGCTGGTACTGACCAAAAGGACTGTGGCCTGGTCTCAAAAGCTAAAGAGGATGCCAATGGGGTGACAGCTGGCAGCTGTCTACTAATTGCACTCCTTGCAGCTCAAAGGCAAGTTCTTTCTTGAAAGAGTTTGAATAGTGAACTGTGGGGCTACTACAGTGTCTAACATTAACTGTGACATGTTTTACTATTGAAACACAGGAAGCAAATAATCAGTATATCAATGTCAAAAAATAAGAGAGATTTCATATTTTGAAAATATATTTTGGGAAATATATTATTTTTTAAAGGTTTTTAAGTGTTTATTTTAAAAGAATATTTTTTAAAAGTTCATTTTAAAAAATATTTAAATAATACAAAAGTACCCAAATATTCTCCCTCTATTTCCAGTTACCACTTGAAAGATATGGTATGTATCCTCATAAAGCCTTTTCTCATAGTACATAAAAAGTAGAACAATATTAAAAGTAATACTGTTTTGCAAATTGCTTTTTTTATTCAACAAGATAGGATTTTTAGCACACTTTATCACCTTCCACTGCTCTGACCCTCATGTTTTGTTATAATTATCTAAAAATTTTGTTCCAGATAATTATTATTTTTTCACTTTATATTTCTTCAATTTAACTAATCTTTGTTGACAAATGCATGGATTTCACAGCAACATGGTAACCAATTATTTAAAATTAAGCATGGCTGGTTTCTTTTCTCAGCACTGTTTTTTATATGTCAAGTCTCCCTAATTTATTTATATTTGTTCGTTGACAGTTATCTAAGATCTCCAGCCTAATCAGATGCTTTAATTTTGCTGCCATCTGTTTTCTTCCTCCTTTTGGCTGGAAGCCATCCCTTTTCTTTCACTTGTCACTGATGTGGGCTTCACCAGATTCCCCACAGTGCCTTTCCTGGTTTCATCTGATCTGCTGTTGCCTTCAGCATTGTGAAGCTGAGCTTTATTGAGATGTTTTCCTAACCTCCTTCCCTCTCACCCCTGCTTCCCTTAATAGAAAGCCACTCAATTAATACATGATATAATTGGATTTTATTGGTAGCTAAACCCACTGCCATGGTCAGAAATGGTGAGATGGTATTTATTTTTAGAAGTAGTGTCTGTGCCCTTGTTATTTTTCTAACTTATACAGTTTCATGTACTTTCTGGTTTCACTTTTCCTAAAAACAGAATAAGTAGAGTAAGTCCTAATACCTCCAGCTGTGAAGATTCAGCCCAGCCTTGCCCCAAGACAAACCAGGGATAGCATTTAGATGACAATCCATAGTCCCAAGAAGAAACTACAAGAGGGAAAGGTGGTCAGCTCCAGGGGCTTCTGAGGCTCCGTTTTGTTACCTCACTTGGAAATCTAACATGTGTAAGTGGAAGACATTAGGATAAAATGGCTGAATTCACTGGAAAAACAAAAAAAAACAAAGAAATAGGTTGGGGAAGAAAAGGAGGAAATTAATATGTAGAGGTTTTGTTTTGTTTTGTTTTTTGTTTTTTAGAATATTTTATCTTACACCAGATCCTCCATATACATTTTCCGGATGTGTCACAAGAAAATGTATATTTTATTTATTTATTTATTTATTTATTTATTTATTTATATATTGTTAATATTTAGATCCAGCCTTAAAGTTCCAGTTTCCAGGATGTTCAGTACATATTTCCTTTTTCTCTACTGGATTGAGAAAGGCAAAGAACATGGTGTGTTGAACCATGTTAAATTATACCACAGGGAAGGGACACCTTTGCTCAGCTTTAGCTGATTGCGGCCATGTGGGAATGAAGGCCTAGTGTTCTTGGATCTTTATATATATATATTTTTTAGGAGAAACTTTATACTACTTACATAGAAATAACTGTCTATAATAGCAGGTGGTTGAAAACAGTGAAATGATTTTATGCATTTCCAGATTTGGATTGAGGAATAGATAGCAAATTCACCACCGTGGTGTGTAGAGAATGAGAGAAAACTGTGTAACCCTGGGAGTTACACCCTGTAACCATGGTGTGTAGAGAATAAGAGAAAACCCTTAACAGTCTCCAATGAGACCAGCTTTGTAAACCACATCAGAGTTGTTGATTACTAAAGGGCCCAGAAGACATCAGAAGCATTATCCAGCTCTGCTGAGAGAAGTGTGTGTGCCCCTTTGTTAGACCCATGAGACCAGGTCTTGGCTCTTAGGTATATTTGAAATATGTTTTATTCTTTTGACATAGCTTATTTGTCCCTCAGCTTGTCTTAACAAAGTGGAACATTTATGCTCCATGCTATTACTACTGAAAAGAGGATGAATATAAAAATAAGGAAACTCTTGAGGGTAGCAAATAATGGAAGAAGTGGATACGCTCTGGGAAATAGAGCTGTGCTGTGGAATGCATGAAAAGAATAAAACTCAAGTATTTTAACACCAACAGTTGCAAGTAATTACATTACCATTGAAATAGTGAAGCATCGTTTTTGAAGCAATAATGTGTGAATTTCTTAAGGGCTACATCAAAACATCCTTAAACCACATGTGCAAGGTGAACACTTCCATTTTCAAAGGCATTTTGAAGAAACAATGTGGCTCATTCTCTCTTTCATCCTCACCCGGTACTTTTACAAAACTAAATTTTTACCCTTCCCAAAAGCTGGTAACTGGAGTGCACAGTTATTCACTTAGTTACTCTCATTGGACATCTCATCTCCTGATTTAAATGCTGTTTTACTGTGTGCAAGTATGGTAAAGATGTAAATGTAATGTTGATTTATTTTGAATAGAATGGTACTTAGAGGAACTTGGCTCCACAGAAACCCTTTAAATCTACCAAATTATGTGCAGCGATTGTAAATCTCTGTTAAGTGTAAAACATACTTTATGAATTCACCAGGTTTACCAACACCTTTGTTCCCATCACCATCAGTGAAACTGTCTCAATCATCCATAACACTGTAGGAGGCACTATAAGATGCTGCAGCACTATCAGTTCTAGAAACAAACCTCTGCATTGGGGATCCCACAGATGGTTGCATAAACCCTTTTAATTAGCATATTATTGACCCAATAATAGCTTCCTCTGAGAGATGTGTTTTATATTCCAGTCTACCCATATGGCACGGATATGCTGCTTAAGGACCACATAATAAAAGTCTTTATGAAAATATGCATAGCATATGTCTAGTATCAGATTTATAGACTGAACAGTCCCTGTGGTTTTCTTTTTTTTTTTCTTTCACCAAATAAGGGAAATGGATAAACTTCTAAAACCTAGGCAATTACTTAAGTTCAACAGAGGTTTTATCCCGTTCATGAAAGGTTTTGTATCAACAAATTTAAAATCTTTTAACCTTTGCTTTCAAAATTGGTTATCATTTTCACTCTTGGTAAGGGTCTTCACAAATTTTTCAGTAAGGCATGAACCATCAAAAAAGTACAGTTCTTATCGACAATGCTGGAAGTTCTAGAATGAACCCACTACTAAAAGGCAATGAGTAAGAAGCATGCGTTGGAAGAACTTAATGTGGTTGGAGTTTGCAGAAAAGATAGGAAACCCAAAGAATAGAGATATTTATAGTTGCATAATTCAGGGCATTCCTCAGAGATTTTTAGGCAAATAGAGCAAAGTATCTGCGTTAAACATGACTAGGTACTTTCCATTTTACACACTAGCAAGCTTTCATGATGAAACATGTGGAATCTCACATTGTTTCATTTTTATTGCATTGTAGGAAATTAAATTTCGGTTTGAATGAACCCCATCTTATGAAATTGAGGTATGGTTAGATAAAAAAAATCAAATTCCAATGTGGATTATTTATAAATAAAGGTCCTTCTTCAGATGACTCATGTAACCTCATTCATTCATAAATACTTTGTTAATTTTAGAAAATTGACATTTGAGTCAAGCCCACCTCCCTCTTTCATATTGAGTTACCTGCTGCGGTAGTTACATGGGCTCAGATAAAGATATATTGCTTAATTTGATAACATTAACTCAGCCAACAGCAATAGCGCTCTAAACAAAAACAGGAGGTCTGAGGGAGAATTCAACTCAAAAAGAAGTTTATAAGTAGGATTTCAGAACGTACTCACCACTGCATTCGTGCTATGCCAGTAGTACTGTGCTCAATGCTGATGGAGGTGATTTGTTAATAGCATGAAGCCACTGCCCTCTAACAGCCATGTTGGGAAGATAAGCACAAGTGGATCATGTAATTACCAGTTCAAGACAGAAGGAGTGTAAGTGTCAAATAAGTGATTCCAAAGATAAAACTGGATAAGGTTCAGAGCAGAAGAGATGAAGTCAGCATAGAGGCAGGGGCAGAGCAATGGCTCTAGCAACTGTCTTAGGAGAGAATCCTGTTTTCACCAGTTCATATAACAGCAACATGGTCTTATGTCACTTAATGTCTCCAACTTCCTTATTTGTAAAATGGAATCAGAATGTCGTCTTTACAAGTTGTTATGATGATAAAAATAGATAGTGTATGAAAAGTGCATAATGTACAGGAGGCACCCATTACCTGGTTGCTATACTATGGCTTTTGTGATCTATCGGGGCAGGAGTGGAGCAGCCAGTCCTCTTGCAAAAGATATGCCTAAACTCAGGCCCAGTGAAAGATTTGGTTAGGGCCTGGCACTTAAAGGCAGGAACTGATGAGAAGATTGGCCCAATAGAAATTTGTCTTTAAAGTGTGTTAGAGAATTTTAAAGTATATTGTAGTCAGATTACAGAGGGCCTTGAATACCAGGAAGAGTAGTTCAGGCTACATTCTATGGGCAGTTGGGAGTCACTGGAAGATTTGAGCAAGAAAGTCACCTAATGAAATTGATATTTTAAGGCTTATTCTGATAGACCTGATAATTGGACATGCAAACTGGATTGGAAATGAGAGAGTCGAGAACAAAGGATGAGAAGGAAAAAAATGAACATTTATTGAACATATATGGTATGTATATGTTTTAGACCATGGCCTAAGAGCCAAACTCTGATCCCAAATGAGCTTCCTATAAAGGAAGACTGAATCTCTTTTTCTCTTTGATGAGATGGAAAGTGAAAGCCTAGAAGAGCTTTTCAGAATTCTGAAGGTAGCAAACTGCTACCTGGAAAGAGAATATATAGTGCTGGCAGAAGGAAAGCTCAGAATTCAAATTCTGTTTAAGGAAATATTTTTGTCAGTATTAAAATACTTAAGGCTAGACATGGTGACTCGCACCTATAATTCTAACACTTTGAGAGACTGAGGCAGGAGAATCACTTGAGCCAAAAGTTCAAGACCAGCCTGGGCAGCAAAGTGAGAAAAAATTAGCTGGGCATGGTGGTACATGCCTATAGTCCCAGCTACTTGGGAGGCGAAGGTGGGAGGATTGCTTGAGACCAGGAGATTGAGGCTGCAGTGAGATGTGATCACACCACTGTATTCCACTATGAATGCAGAACAACACCCTGTCTTAAAAACAAAACAAAACTTTTAAATGTCTTCTTTTTTCTGTTAACAACCTGGCATTTTATTTTCCATGTTCTTCCTCCCTATTCTTTTGTACTTAGAGTAAAATTCATAATGGACAAGGCTCAGAGGCTTCAGATATAAGGCATGATTTGTTCATAAAACTCTCCATGCAAGTCTGTTTTAATTAAAACTAAACTGTCTTACAATAAAAACTTGTTTAAAGAGTTTAAAACAAACTCTTCTGTGAACATTTGAACATCTGTAAGGAAATATGCAGGAGACCAATTATCAATCTGAAGAGTTGTATCCAAGACAATCCAGTTGTCTTTACAGTTGAGGGCGGGCCAAAGAAAGGTGATTTCATTTTGGCAGACTTCCTGCTTCATGGAACCCTCTTCAGACTCATGAAAGGATTTGCCAACTCCAGGAGGCTGGAATTCTATTGGATTCCAGTAAATGCCAGTAAAGAGCTCAGTAAATCAGAAAACACGACTTCTTCTAGAGTTGTATTCATTTTTCTTTTCGGAATTATCTTTCTAACATGCTGGTCTTATTAAGGAAAATTCTGGGAGCCATGTGGTATTTCAAGAGTCAATTTGTGTTTCCAGTTAATATTCAAAAAGTATTACACTTACAGCCTAACATTGTCCGGCCCTCTTAGAAAGATCCAGAGCACTACTCTTTTCTTTTCACTGAATGCAGACTTAATAAAAATTTTCACATTCTGGCTTACAATGAAGTGTCATGTTCCAAGCAGATATCCAAGATCTGTATTCCCCAGGGTTTGGTTGAACTGTGACATTATGTTCATTTTTGGATTGTTGTCATGTTTATCATAGATTTTTTTCCTTGGCCTTGCTTTGCCAGGATGAGTTATCGGGTCTCATAAATATAACAGATATATGTGGTTTTAAAGAGATTAGACATTTTTCTGTGAAAAGACAACTTCAGATCTGAGACAACATAGTGTTCAAAAAGAGTTAAGGCTGGGAGGCTGTAAAAGCTTTGGTTTTACATGCACCTGTGCTTACAGGATGTGTGTCATATTGGTTAGCTGTTTTCACTGGTTACATAAAATGTTCTAAGCTGGCAGACAGTTACTGATTGGCAACACAAATGCTTCTATAATGTACTCAGAATCAAGTTTCCATTTCAAGTTATTGCTAAAACTTATTTTTAAGAACCTGTCATGAAACCACTTAAATTATGTGCTTTATTGGGAAAATACATTCATGTCTTCAGCTTGAGACATAAGATTTTATAACTTTAAAATTTTTTATTACAAAAAAATTCTGTTTAAAAACTCCATACATTATTTTAATATGCAAATCACAGAAAATGAAAGTCTCTTATCCAACTTCTCTTACTATTTGGAAAATATTTCTCCATAATTTTTCCTATATAGTTCCTAACATGCTTGTGCGTATAGTCCTTAAAATGGAATCACTATATGCCTAAACTTCCACAACTTGCTTTTCTTGCTATTACATATAAATCTACTTTATTCATTTTTGACAGGAATATTATATTCCTTTGGGAAGTGGCCCATAATTTATTTGAACAGTCCTCAGTGGATAGACATTTACATAAGGTGTTAATTTTTATTTACTTCTTAAACTTATATACAGGGATATTCGCTTTTTAAAGTGAACTGCTGTGAGTTATGACAAATGAATGCAGTCATATAACCACCACAGTTCTGATACAGAACTGCCCATCACCCCAAAAGTTTCCCCTTATTGCTCCTTTGTAATCAACCCTTTCCCCCACCACCAGCCCTTGGCAATCACTGAGCTGTTTCCTGTTCTTATAATCTTGCCTTTTCCAGAATATCATAAAAATGGAATTGTATAGGATAAACTTTTTTATTATCATTATACTCTAAGTTCTGGGGTACGTGTGCAGAGAATGCAGTTTTGTTACATAGGTATACATGTGCCATGGTGATTTGCTGGACCCATCAACCCATCACCTACATTAGGTGTTTCTCCTAATGTTATCCCTCCCCTACCCCACACACCCTGACAGGCCCTGGTGTGTGATGGTCCCCTCCCTATGTCCATATGTTCTCATTGTTCAACTCCCACTTTTGAGTGAGAATGTGTGGTGTTTGGTTTTCTGTTCTCGTGATAGTTTGCTGACAATGATGGTTTCCAGCTTCATCCATGTCCCTGCAGAGGACATGAAATCCTTTTTTATGGATGCATAGTATTCCATGGTGTATATGTGCCACATTTTCTCTATCCAGTCTACTATTGATGAACATTTGGGTTGGTTCCAAGTCTTTGCTATTGTGAACAGTGCTGCAGTAAACATACATGTACATTCATGTCCTTTGCAGGGACATGGGTGAAGCTGGAAACCATATGGCTAGCCATATGCAGAAAACTAAAACTGGACCCTTTCCTTACACCCTATACAAAAATTAACTCAAGATGGATCAAAGACCTAAATGTAAGACCTAGGACCATAAAAATCCTAGAAGAAAACCTGGGCAATACCACTCAGGACATAGGCACAGGCAAAGACTTCATGTCTGAAACACCAAAAGCAATGGCAACAAAAGCCAAAATTGACAAATGGGATCTAATTAAACTAAAGAGCTTCTATACAGCAAAAGAAACTATCATCAGAGTGAACAGGCAACCTACACAATGGGAGAAAAATTTTGCAATCTATCCATCTGACAAAGGGCTAATATTCAAAATCTACAAAGACCTTCAACAAATTTACAACAAAAAACAAACAACCCCATCAAAAAGTGGGCAAAGGAAGTGAACAGACACTTCTCAAAAGAAGACATTTATGCAGCCAACAGACACATGAAAAAATGCTTATCATCACTGGTCATTAGAGAAATGCAAATCAAAACCACATTGAGATACCATCTCATGCCAGTTAGAATAGTGATCATTAAAAAGTCAGGAAACAACAGATGCTGGAGACGATGTGGAGAAATAGGAACATTTTTACACTGTTGATGGGAGTGTAAATTAGTTCAACCATTGTGGGAGACAGTGTGGCAATTCCTCAAGGATCTAGAACTAGAAATACCTTTGACCCAGCCATCCCATTACTGGGTATATACACAAAGGATTATAAATCAATCTACTAAAAAGGCACATGCACACATATGGTTTTTTTATTTTATTTTATTATTATTATACTTTAAGTTCTGTGGTACATGTACACAATGTGCAGGTTTGTTATGTAGATATACATGTGCCATGTTGGTTTGCTGTCACTTTTCCCAACACCATTTATTAAATAGGGAATCTTTTTGCCATTGCTTTTTTGTGTCAGGTTTGTCAAAGATCAGATGGTTGTAGATGTGTGGTGTTATTTCTGAGGCCTCTGTTCTGTTCCATTGGTCTATATATCAGTTTTGATACCAGTACCATGCTGTTTTGGTTACTGTGGCCATGCAGTCTAGTTTTAAGTCATGTAGCATGATGCCTCCAGCTTTGTTCTTCTTGCCCAGAATTGTCTTGGCTATGTGGCCTCTTTTTGGTTCCATATGAAATTTAAAGTGCTTTTTCCCAATTCTGTGAAGAAAGTCAGTGGTAGCTTGATGGGGATAGCACTGAATCTATAAATTACTTTGGGCAGTATGGCCATTTTCACGGTATTGATTCTTCCTATCCATGAGCATAGAATGTTTTTCCATTTGTTTGTGTTCTCTCTTATTTCCTTGAGCAGTGGTTTGTAGTTCTCCTTGGAAACGTCCTTCACATCCCTTGTAAATTATATTCCTAGGTATTTTATTCTCTTTGTAGCAATTGTAAATGGGAGTTCACTCATGATTTGGCCCTCTGTTTGTCTGTTATTGGTGTATAGGAATGCTTGTGATCTTTGCACAATGATTTTGTATCCTGAGACATTGCTGAAGTTGCTTATCAGCTTAAGGAGTTCTTGGTCTGAGAGGATGGGGTTTTCTAAATATACAATCATGTCATCTGCAAACAGAGAGAATTTGACTTCCTCTCTTCCTATATGAATACTCTTTATTTCATTCTCTTGCCTGATGGCCCTAGCCAAAATTTCCAACACTATGTTGAATAGGAGTGGTGAGAGTGGGCATCCTTGTCTTATGCTGGTTTTCAAAGGCAATGCTTACAGGTTTTGCCCATTCAGTATGATATTGGCAATGGGTTTGTCATAAATAGCTCTTATTATTTTGAGATACATTCCATCAATACCTAGTTTATTGAGAGTTGTGTCTCTGCCAGGTTTTCGTATCAGGATGATGCTAGCCTCATAAAATGAGTTAGTGGGGAGTCCCTCTTTTTCTATTGTTTGGAATAGTTTCAGAAGGAATGATACCAGCTCCTCTTTGTACCTCTGGTAGAATTCAGCTGTGAATCTGTCTGGTCCTGGACTTTTTTTGGTTGGTAGGCTATTAATTATTGCCTCAATTTCAGAACTTGTTATGGTTTATTCAGGGATTCTATTTCTTCCTGATTTAGACTTAGGAGGGTGTTGTGTCCAGGAATTTATCCATTTCTTCTAGATTTTCTAGTTTATTTACATAGAGGTGTTTATAGTATTTTCTGAGAGTAGTTTGTGTTTCTGTGGGATCAGTGGTAATATCCCCTATATAATTTTTTATTGCATCTATTTGATTCTTCTTTCTTTTCTTCTTTATTATTCTGGCTAGTGGGTATCTATTTTGTTGATCATGGTATGTTCCCTTGCTGGCAAGGAGTTGTGATCCTTTGGAGGAGAAGAGGCCTTCTGGTTTTTGAAATTTTCATCCCTTTTGCGCTGGTTTCTCCCCATGTTTGTGGATTTATCAATCTTTGGGATTTGATGTTGGTAACCTTCCAATGGGGTCTTTGAGTGGATGTGCTCTTCCTCTCTGCTTACTAGTTTCCTTTCTCACAGTCAGGCCCCTCTGCTGCCAGTCTGTTGGAGTTTGCTGGAGGTTCATTCCCAACCCTGTTTGCCTGGGTATCACCAGTGGAGCCTGCAGAACAGCAAAGATTGCTGACTGATCTTTCCTCTGGAAGCTTCATCCCACAGGGGCACCTGCCAGATGCCAGCCAGAGCTCTCCTGGATGTAGCCTTTTAAATATAGCTTCTTTCACTTTGCATAATGCATTTGAGACCCAACAATGCTATGTGTGTCAAGAGTTTAATTATTTTTATAGAAGAGAACTCTTCTGCTATGTGGAATTATCAATGTGTTTGTTTATTCCTTTGTCAGATGAATATTTGAATTATTTCCAGTTTTTGAAATTATGAATTAAGCCCTTGTAAATATTCATGTATTGGCTTTTATATGTCCATCAACTTTAATTTCACTTGGGTGAATGTTCAGGATTGGAATTACAGGGTCCTATAGGTAAGTATGTGTTTATCTTAATAAAAAACTACTAGGTTGCCTGGGTGCAGTGGCTTATGCCTGTGATCCCAGCACTTTTGGAGGCCGAGGCAGGCAGATCATCTGAGGTCAGGAGTTTGAGACCAGCCTGGCTAACATGGTGAAACCCCATCTCTGCTGAAAATACAAAATTAGCTGGGCATGGTGGCATGTGTCTGTAGTCCCAGATACCCAGGAAGCGGATACAGGAGAATCACTGGAACCCAGGAGGTAGAGGTAGGAGAATCGCTGGAACCCAGGAGGTGGAGGTTGCAGTGAGCCGAGATCACGCCACTGCACTCCAGCCTGGGTTACAGAGTGAGACTCTGTCTCAAAAAAA
>NW_012118188.1:414779-421751 GCF_000951035.1 Colobus angolensis palliatus | reverse complement strand
TTCATGCTAAAAAAAAAAAAAAGCCTAGATTACCATGAATGGAACATTAACCGCAATTCTTGTGAAGGCTCAGAAGTAGAGAGCTGTACAGACAGGAGGTTGCAGTGAGCTAATACACGCCACTGCACTCCAGCCTGGGTTACAGAGTGAGACTCTGTCTCAAAAAAAAAAAAAAAAAAAAAGCCTAGATTTTTTTCCCAAAGTGTCTGGACCATGTTGCATTCTCATCAGCAATATAAGATTCCAGTTCTGCATATCCTTACCAGCACTTAGTATTGTCAGAATTTCCTTTTTCATTTCTGTTTTTTGAACCATTCCAGTAGGCGTGTAGCTACCACTCATTATGGTTTTTATTTTCATTTCCCTAATGACTAATGATACTATCTTTTCATGTGCCTATTTACCATTCATATATCTTCTTAGGTAAAGTATCAGTTCAAATCTTTTCCTGTTTTTTCATTGGGTTGTTTCCCATTATTGAGTTTTGAGAGTTCTTTGTGTTTTCTAGATATAATTCCTTTAACAGATATTATTTTGCAAATATTTTCTCCTAGACTGTGTTTTTCATTTTGTTCACTCAACTGTGTCTTTAATAGATCAGAAGTTTTAAATTTTTATTATATTCAATTTGCCAATTTAAAAGGGATTATGATTTTGGTGTCATGTCTAAGAAATCTTTGCCTCACCTAAAACCGTAAGGAGTCTCTTGTATGATTTCTTCTAGAAGTTTTATAGTTTTACCTTTTACATTCAGATCTGTGATCTATTTTGAATTAATTTTCATATAAGGTACAAAGTGTTAGTTGAGTTTCATTTTTTGGATTACAGATATCCAGTAGTTTCAGCACCATTTATTGAAAAGATTATTTTTCCCCATCAAACTGCCTTTGCACATTTATCAAAATCAGTTGATCATATGTGTGTGGATATGTTTCTAAACACTGTATTCTGTTCTAGAGTTACGAATTTTAAAGATCTACCATAGTGCTTCTAAATTTACCCAAGAAATGAAGTTATCAACCCCTTTAGACCATGTTCTTGTTTACAGCTTAATGAAGTCACAATGAACACATCTTATAGTTAAATTCAAGTTATAAAAACCTGAATTGTTTAAGGCATAGGTCTTCAAGGTGGAGTGCATGTACAATATGATCGAAAGAAAGAAAAGAAAGAAAATATTAGAGCTTCTATCCTCCTTTCTGGGCCTCTGACCACCTGTTTACCAGAAGGCCTTGCCTCATTCCCCTCTTGCCTCTTGGAGCAGTTTAGTAGGAAGTGGAACTCACCAGGGTTGGATGGGATGGAAGAACAAAGTTAAGGAAAAGCAATTTTTACACACCTTGGTTTAAATTTTTTTGGGGGTCCGGGCACGGTGGCTCAAGCCTGTAATCCCAGCACTTTGGGAGGCCGAGATGGGCGGATCACAAGGTCAGGAGATCGAGACCATCCTGGCTAATACAGTGAAACCCCATCTCTACTAAAAAGTACAAAAAACTAGCCAGGCGAGGTGGTGGGTGCCTGTAGTCCCAGCTACTCGGGAGGCTAAGGCAGGAGAATGGCATAAACCCAGGAGGCGGAGCTTGCAGTGAGCTGAGATCCGGCCACCGCACTCCAGCCTGGGCCAGAGAGCGAGACTCTGTCTCAAAAAAATAAATAAATAAATAAATAAATAAATAAATAAATTTTTTTTTGGTAAAATTTTTCCAAAGATGAAGATTGGCATAAGCTTTTCCAGATTCTTCCTCAAAGGGGAAGTGTGAAATTACAGAATAATTTCCCCTTAAATATATATACATATCACACATCACAGGGAAAATTTTACAGCTTGATATTTGTTCAAGCCCAAAAGAATAGAATTATTTTTGTTACTAAAAGCTTGCCTTCTTGTATTGGAATGGAGTACTAGAAACTGCCATCTTTTTGGTTTCAACCAGCAAGATTTCAAAGCAAGATGTAAAATATGTGTAACATGCGTTTATCAATGAAATGGTTCAGAAAATAACCTGCTTGCCTACTTGTCTCTCATCTCTAGTGTGCCAGCTTACTATGCACTGGTCCTACCTAACCTTCAAAAGTCCTGAGAACATTTCATCAAGTAACTGATTCAACTTTGTGGTAGAATTCAGAGAAAAAGTTAGTTTGGCAAGCTTAAAAACAGCCGGGTAGTCACTTCCCCTTTATACTTAACTCTGCTTAACTCATAAAATACTTCCCCTGGAAAAACTTAAAATTCCGGGTAAGAGCTTTCTTCCTCTTCTTTTTTTCCTCTTACTCTCTCCCTCTATCCTTCCCTCTCTCCCTTTTCTTTCAACTCTATTGAATAAGTAGCATTGAGCCATAATATGAGGAAATCACAGAAAAAACACGACATAGTTCGTCCCTGATTGTGTTGAACAGAGAACACATATCCATGAGACAGAGAAGGAGTACTGTAGTATGATTCACAAATAATTAACCTACAAATAATTTTACCTAGTTTTTTCAAGGTATATTTATATTTGTTATCAATAAAATAAAATATTGGTAGACTTTTGTCTAATTTGACAACAAAAAGAATTTAAAGAATAAAACTGTAAGCATTCCTCTCGTGTATTTTTCTTTTTCTCTTATTTATTTATTTATTTATTTGAGACAGGATCTCGCTCTGTCACCCAGGCTGGAGTACAGTGGCACATTCTCTGCTCACTGCAAACTCCACCTCCCAGATTCAAGTGACTCTCCTGCCTCAGCCTCCTGAGTAGCTGGGACTACAGGAGCCCGTCACCATGCCCAGCTAATTTTTGTATTTTCAGTAGAGACAAGGTTTCACCATATTGTCCAGGCTGGTCTCAAACTCCTGACCTCAAGTGATCGGCCCGCCTCAGCCTCCCAAAGTGCTGGGATTACAGGCATGAGCCACCATGCCTGCCCACATATATTTTTCTTAAAACTTTAATATTGCTACCATAGTCTATCCCATAAAGAAAAAAAAATAGAATCTTAATTAGTACAAAAATGTACTCACTTTACTTTCGTTCGTTATTGTTTTCATTTATTTATTTAGAGACAGGGTCTCACTCTGTCACCCAGGCTGGAGTGCAGTGATTTGAATGCAGCTCACTGTAGCCTCAGCCTTCTGGGCTCAAGCGATCCTCCCACCTCAGCCTCCTGAGTAGCTGGGACTACAGGTGGGTGCCACCACACCTGGCAAATTTTTGTATTTTCTGTAAAGGTGGGGTTTTGCCATGTTGGCCAGGCTGGTCTCGAACTCCTGGTCCCAAGTGATCTGCCTGCCTTGGCCTCCCAACATGCTGGAATTACAGGCGTGAGCCGCCACTACCAGTCTACTTGTTGTCAAATATATGTATATTAATTGCTCATATTCTTCTGTAGATCATTCCCAGACTTCCAGGTGAAGAACTTAAAGAATTGCCAAAGTAACAAATGCAAAGAGTAGGTGGAGTTATAGACTCTTGGGGCTGGGAGGGATTTCTCTAATCACCCTATCCAACCATGTTGGAAAACCAACACTGGGCAGGTCAGCCCACTTTACCTATATCACTGCCCAGGACACTTCGGAGCTGGACCAGTTCTTTCCTGAAAGTACCTCAGACTGTGGCAAAAAAAAAAAAAAAAAAAAAAAAGTGTGTAGGGCTGGGTAACTGAGTAGACCTCATGAAGGAGGTGGACAAACAAGGCCTGGAAGGATGGAAAGAACAGGGTAAGGTGAGAGGATCTTTTTGCAGAACTCTGGAGTTTAGAACCCTTCAGGGAAATAAGCCCATGGTTCTGTAAGAAGCTAGCTCAACTAAACACAGGTCTGCTCACTGATAATGTAGTCAATTAGAAACTTAAGGAGATTGTTACCTTGGTGTATATGAACTCTATCAGGTCACTAGGGTGACAGGCAATTCATTGCTGTTTCAAAACAGTAATTTGTATACAGATCATTTGGCCAGAGAAGTTAACTTATAACTTGTACACTTTCACTAGCAGGGAAAAATCTGGAAGAGTTTAGTAATGATTGTCAACTTTGGAAATTGTCATTCTCCATTTCTTGCCTTTTCTTTTTAAGAAAAAATGATGGTTTGAATTTAGAAGTTTGCATTTTATGTTTTTTTCTGCTTGCCCTGCACTGTACCCTATTAGAGTGACCTTCAAGTAATGGCAGTACTACTACTCTAGTTGTCTAGAAGTTACGGAGTATTTCAGACACCCAAAAGGGTCTGGCTCCTAGAGTGATTGCCTAAAACACTACATGATGATAAGCCAGTATGGATTTGCAGGGTTCTCACTGTAACTTTATCCACATGTCCCTAGCTGGCAAGATTAATTCAGCCCTGAAAATGCTAATCTTCAAACATGACTCATATCCTTGTTTCTCATTTAGTGCATCATTTAAAAACTGGCCTTGTGGCTATGTTGCTGTAGCAAGACTGGACTTGGAAATTGGAGGCAGCATTCTTAGCTCATGTTAAGTCATCTGTTTAGCCAACAAATATCTATAGAATGTCAACCATGTACCAGGCATTGCGCTAGGCATCGGAAGCACAGTGATAACTCCTGCCCTGGTGGAACTTCAGTTATGCCTCTAATTAGCAGTGGACTCCGAGCAAGTTTTCCTTTCTAAATGCAGGACTCGGACTGGATGTTCTTGAAACATCTTTTACAATGGGAATATTCTATTCCTGAAAGCAGCGAGTTTCCTAGAATCTCTGAGTGAAACTGAGGGACAACAGTGTGGAAGAAACTCTGTAATCACAGTTTAACAAAAAGAATTTTCATTTTTTTGTGTCTTGTTTTGTTGCTGTTGTTTTTCTGGTGGTGGTAGCTTACTTTTCTGGAAAATTGTATAAATTTTTTCCTGAGAAGGGGAAAGAAAAAAAAATGAAAAACTTTAGTCATTTACACATCCATGTTCATGAAAGTACATGATAAGAACATAATTCAGTCTAAGTAAAAAGATTTCCTGAAACTTTTAACATATGAAATTATCCCTGTGGAAATCAAGTGTGTTCATTTTACACATGTATTTAACAGAGGTTACATTTTGACAAACTTTTATTTAAACATTCAGTCCCTAAGATCCATGAGGTGACTCCAGTTAAATAAATGTGTATGCTGTGGTGCGCAGCAGCAGGCCGCAGGGGCCTCATCCTCTGGGAACTCTCATTGTGCTAGTTTTTCCCACATGAATTGAACAGCTTTTTCAAAATCTCTTTTTTTATCTCAAAATTTTAGCATTTATAATGGAAATATTCTGCCCTTGGATAGTGAGTAGATCACAACAGAACATGCTGAGATGGCATAAGAGTGAAAAGTTAGCATAAGAGTCCTACTTTGGCAGTGAAAAGTTGTGCTTTGATAAACTGACAGAGATTGGGAAAGAACTGTCTGCCTACTGTGTGATCTCTAAATTGTACTTACTGGGCATTCTCCATCAGCAGCATAAAGAATATAAGTTTTCTTTGATGCATTTTTTGGTTTTTTTTTTTTTTTCTTTCAGCCCAGAGGTCTTTTATTTTTTTTTTTTTAACACCTATTATGCCATGAATTCGTAGGGAATAGGTTCCAGTAGCTCAGGCTCCTTCCCATTGGTCCTCACAAAGTGTGCTTCTCTGGGTGGAGCAGGCTGGCGCTTCAGTTGAACCCAGGTACCTTTCTCTTTGGCTTCTTTCTTTTTCTGATCATTTTCCTTCACGAGTTTCAGGAAGCTATCTCGGCTCTTAGAGTGTTTAATGTGCTCAATACGCACATTAATTCTCTTGGCAAGAATCTTGCCCTTAACTTGTTTGTTTACAACAATGCCAACAGCATGCTGGGTAACGTTGTAGACTCTCCCAGTTTTGCCATGGTAACACTTGTGGGGCATTCCTTTTTGAACAGTACCCATTCCCTTGATGTCTACAATATCACCTTTCTTATAGATTTGCATATACGTGGCCAAAGGAACAACTCCATGTTTTCTAAAAGGCCTAGAGAACATATATCAGGTGCCTCTCCTCTTTCCCTTTGTGTTCGTCATTTTGGCGAATTACTGGAAGATGGCGGTTCCGGCCGAAAGGAAAGGGCGGTTTTTTAAGTATCTATGTTGTTTGGCATCAATTAAACTAAAAGATGTTTTCATGGATTAACAGGAATGTTTATTTTAGTGTTGATTTTTTTAATGTCATTGTAAGAAGGACATCCCCATCTGTGCTTCACTCATGATAACTTGGAAATAAAGACACTTTTATTTGTATAAGTGCTATTTGAAAGTTTGAAAAACTGAGTGTGGTATTATATAACCAAGTATAGATTTCTGTTTCACATGTGGCCACCCAGAAGGGCTAAGCCACCTTCCCCTGTGTTTCTTCCCCGCTTCTTCTGTTCATTCCGTTCCTTTTATTCCTAACTGTAGTAATGGAAGCTTTCAGCAGAGCCAAACAGACGGGCTGTGGAGATGCTCACAGGTTGGATTAATCACATGTGCCCTATTTATCTGTGAATAGATAAGGTAGAGTGTAACCAGTGGGACAAATGCAGTGGATACTCACAGAGCCTAAGCTAATATGCTAGGGAGAGTCAAGAGGAGTTTAGAAGCTGTGTCAGTGTCTTCAGGTGCCCAAAGACTGCTTTCTCCAAAATGCTTGGGCCCTGGGATAATCTGAGCCAATCTGTGATGACTGAGGTGGTGACAGGACCAGAGTTAAAGGGACTCTGGAACCCCTTCAGAGTAATGTCATTCCATGGGTTAGCTGAAAACATTTGGAGTGGCTGAAGACAAAAAAAAAAAAAAAAAGTGGTCTGAGACATAAACACCTTTTTTTAAGTCATTAATATACTACTTTTAATGAAAACACTATGTTCTTGTAAATCCCACATCTTTATACAAGTAGATATAATGGTAAGCAAAAGCTATAAAAATAACTGAAAATAAAATCTAATTATTTTAATTAGATTTAAAACCTAAATCTTAGAATTTTGCTTCACAAATGTAGTCTTTTTTTTTTT
>NW_012118188.1:411753-412113 GCF_000951035.1 Colobus angolensis palliatus | reverse complement strand
TAGTTCTTTCAATTGTGATGTTAGGGTGTCAATTTTAGATCTTTCCTGCTTTCTCTTGTGGGCATTTAGTGCTATAAATTTCCCTCTACACACTGTTTTGAATGTGTCCCAGAGATTCTGGTATATTGTGTCTTTTTTCTCACTGGTTTCAAAGAACATCTTTATTTCTGCCTTCATTTCATTATGTACCCAGTAGTCATTCAGGTGCAGGTTGTTCAGTTTGCATGTAGTTAAGCAGTTTTGACTGAGTTTCTTAGTCCTGAGTTCTAGTTTGATTGCACATGGTCTGAGAGACAGTTTGTTATAATTTCTGTTCTTTTACATTTGCTGAGGAGTGCTTTACTTCCAACTATGTGGTCA
>NW_012118188.1:391963-410859 GCF_000951035.1 Colobus angolensis palliatus | reverse complement strand
CTTGTAGAGTTTCTGCCGAGAGATCTGCTGTTAGTCTGATGGGCTCCCCTTTGTGTGTAACCTGACCTTTCTCTCTGGCTGCCCTTAACATTTTGTCCTTCATTTCAACTTTAGTGAATCTGACAATTATGTGTCTTGGAGTTGTTCTTCTTGAGGAGTATCTTTGTGGTGTTCTCTGTGTTTCCTGAATTTGAATGTTGGCCTGCCTTACTAGGTTGGGGAAGTTCTCCTGGATGATATCCTGCAGAGTGTTTTCCAACTTGGTTCCATTTTCCCCCTCACTTTTAGGTACACTAATCAGACGTAGATTTGGTCTTTTCACATAATCCCATACTTCTTGGAGGCTTTGTTCTTTTCTTTTTACTCTTTTTTCTCCACACTTCTCTTCTTGCTTCATTTCATTCATTTGATCTTCAATCACGGAGACTCTTTCTTCCAGTTGATCGAGTTGGTTACTGAAGCTTGTGCATTTGTCGCGAATTTCTCGTGTTATGGTTTTCATCTCAATCAGTTCTTTTAAGGTCTTCTCTGCATTGATTATTTTAGTTATCCATTCATCCATTCTTTTTTTCAAGGTTTTTAATTTCTTTGCGCTGGTTACGTAGTTCCTCCTGTAGCTCTGAGAAGTTTGATCGACTAAAGCCTTCTTCTCTCAACTGGATGGACAAAGTCATTCTCCATCCAGCTTTGTTCCCTTGTTGGTGATGAGCTGCGTTCTTAATCAAAGTACTGTCCCTATTGATTGCTGCAAAAAACATGGAATATTTTATTTTTATTTTTTAGAATTTTGGCAGAAACTAGTGGTCTCAATTTGGCACTGGATGGCCAGTCTTCAAAGCAAGTGAAACCAAATATCTAGAAAGAACCAATAATGTCTTAGCCTACCATTTATTCATGCAACTATTCATTCATCAACTATTTATAGCTTGCCTAGTTTATGTCACTTCCCCTCAACCTTCTTTTCATCTCTACAACCATTTCTTCGATATCCTCCTCCAAGTTGATTATGCCATTTTAAAAACAGGGCTTTAAATCTTATCTCTCAACCTATCACCTGGGACAAGCTGGATGAAAAGCCTTTGATCTTCAGTGTTTGTTAGCCAGTTTGAGTTAAATAAGAAAAGATTGAGCCAGCCACCACCTCTTTGGAAGATTTCTCTGGGGCCAGATATTAGCCTAAAATCCTTCTTATTGGGGACATAAGTGAATCTTCAAGTCTTCAGATTTCCTTGTGATGGCTAGGACTTGCCGTCAGGGTTTTAGAAGCACAGCCACAAGTATTTAATGAAAGCAGACATCTTGAAACCAGCAGGTTTCCATTGGTTGGTTGTTTCTAGATGCCCAAGAATAAGTCTGCTGCTGACTGTTGAGTTTATGTTCAAAGCCAGCCTCAGATGCATTTGAATTACCATAGAATTACTCTAGAACTCTGGCTTGTCATCCCTCTACCACCACCCCCAATCTCCTACATTCTCAATGTCGAGATGAAGTTTTCCCTCAGATGATTAACTGCGCGTGGTAGGAGTATGTCATCCAGTGGTGACAGAGCTCATAGTGAGGAGCGCTACCATCCATCTTCAGGTTTCACTCTAGAAACCTCTGAGACTAGCGCTCACAGTTGCATTCGTTAATACTATGCCTCATTCCAGAAGAGGTCCAAAGCAGTCTGCAGAGAAACAGACTACAAAAACGGTGATAATACCAGGGCAGAAGAGAACAGAAAAAATGAAGCTAAAGGTATGATAAAGAAAATCATGGACTTTAATTCATGAAATAAAATTCATAGGTCCTATATAGATGAGATTGATCTAGATTTGACATAGCTTCCTAGCAGTCAAAGAAAAGTGAGAACTAAGATTAGTTAGAATTTGGGATTGTGAAGAGAGGAAGGGGTGTAATGGCACAGCAGTCTGTCCACCTAGACTCCACTCTGTGAGTAGGCGTTAAGCCTCCTGAATTCTTGGTACCTTCTACAACCATACCAATATTTTTAGGGCCAGGTTCACATGGGTTCATGGTTCCTTTTTCCAAAGTGTGCCTTTGGAAACTGATATCCAAGTTTTCCAAAGTACAGTTTTGGAGTAGAGAATTCATTGAATTGGAGTCACAACCCATTGCAGATGTCAACTCCTCATCTTAGCAGTATTCATCTTTTGGGGAGCAAATTCAAATCAGAATGAAGAAATGAAATGTAGCTCCAAAATTACATATAGTATCACAGGAAAGGACTTTTCCTCCCTGGAGTCTAGTTTTACATTTAGACCCATGTGCCCATGAGTCTAAGCATTTACTAAGCTCTCTACGCACAAAGGTCTGAAGAAGATAACAATCACTCATAATCACCATAAATTAAGTCAATTGCCTGTGATGCACTAAAGAGGTTTAATGTGGCTCTTTTAGCCTTTTGGATAGTTTTCAGAATGCCTGTAGAAGCACTGCTTTATAGATTTACCTTGGCCCCATTCATTCATTTACACAATAAATAATCCTCACACTCCAACTGTGTGCCAGGCACTGTGCCAAGCACTGAGGATAAAAAAATCTCCACACCCTGCAGTTATAATGATTATTTTGTTTTTGTTACTTAACATTCAGAAAAAAACTTAACTCTTGTTGCAGTTTCTTCTAGCCAACCAACCAGCCTCTTCAGTATTATCTCATTTTTATTTTGATCTCTAAATTACTATGTGAGGTAGTCTGGCAGGAATTAATCCCCACTTTAGAGATTAGAAGAAAGTGTAAAACTTGCCAGGGTCACACAGAGCAGGGATCCAAAACCAGTTCTCCCAACTCTAAGGCCTAAACTTTCTCTCTTAGACTATTCTCCCAATTAGGCATTTTCCCTTCATTTTCTGACCTCCAATTTGCTAGATGGAAAAGGATAAGCAGCTCTTTATGACACTATAAATACAAATCTACAGATTTCTCAGAAAACCAAGCAAGTAAAGAGGAATAATCAGAACACAGGTTATTTTTAGACTACTGCCTGATTTAATGTGAGCCTTCAATGACCTTAGAGGCCCTAGATGTGGGCTCAGGCGTATTTTCAGGGCTGACTTATAGATGGAGGGGAATAGAAAGATACTGTGTTCTTATTCTTTGTCACTATCAATGTAAAAATAAATTAAGTCCCCCAGTAAGAGAAAATAACATTTTTCCATGTTTGTTCCTTTATACACACATCTCTCAATAGTTAACATTTGACATTCTTTTGCAGTCTAGCCTCCTTTCCCAACCTGCCAGGGATAATATTTTCCCTATTCCCAAAACTTGAAGAACAGGAAACTATAGTGGAAGGGTTTCTGACAACAACACAAATCACCTGACAACATCCCCAGTGGCATTTACCTTCATGCTCTATGATACATGGACCTGTGACCCCCTCCTCATTTTTCACACCAGGATGCTGATATCCAGTCATTGGGGTAGAACTGGCTCAGTAATGTTTTCCATCTGCTGGCTTGGCACCAGTCATCACAGATTGTCACCTGGGTTCTGTCTTACGGTTTCCAGGGCCAAGGTTAGAGACACCACAGAAGAACAACTACATATTCTGTTGGCACTGTCAACAAAACAAGATTTTGCCGTATCATCTAAAAGAAATTTACTGGAGGAAGAAAGGTTTAGTCAAAGAGTTCAAAAATGCTTTTTTCTACCATCTCTCTTCATTTCTTCTCTCTCACATCTTCAAATCCTGATAGATCTCGAATTTCACCTTTAAGGAGATTTTCCCAACACCTTCACCCTTGACTTGCCCCTGTGCCCCTGGAGAACTTAATTCATACTGCATTGCATTGCCATTATTTATTTGTATTTTCATCCCTCCCACTAGACTGTAAACTCTTCAAAGGAGAGTAGCCACTGTGTCTTTTAAAGTTCATAACATACAGTATGTTTCTGTTGAGGAAATGATTTGCAAGTTTAGAAAAAATTAGTAATGCCTGTTACTTTTAAACTAAACTTACAGGAATAAATTATGTTGAAAGTTGCTATTATTAAAAATGAAGTACTTTAAAATGTTTTTCCTTCTATAAAATGTTAGAAATAGGAAGTTTATTGTTTGGGGTTTCAAGCTATCCTTTTAAAGGTAAATTTTTAAAAACAATTGCAATTTTGTGTTGTTGAAACTCACAGGACATGTAAAATTATTCAGGTCATTTAGATTTGACCTCAGACATTTGATAACTCTGTCATTAGTTAAAAGGCCCAATAAGTTTGTGCTTATCATTCTAAAATGGGTTCCGGCTTTACTTGAAAATTTCACATTATCAGTATATTGTTATCTAAAAGATGCACATGCTTAGTCAAGGTAGAAATCGTTTCTAAAAGAATGTAAGGCTTTTTGAAAAATCTACCACTTCAATGATTGCTTGCACAGCTTAGGGTTACATGATGAGGTGACCACAGGAGCAATTCTAGAAGAAGGAATGTTGAGGACAAAAAATTGGCTTGAACAGAAGCCAAAACCACCCACCCTAGCATTAAGACCCTTCACACCAAATTTTCATCAAAGGGCAGGAACAGGTATTCATGGTTTGCTCTCATTTAAACACAACCTAGGCACCCTAGCTCCATTTTCTTTAATCCATGGTTCCTAGGACTATATATGGGAAGTCTTTATCTGCCATGTGTGGCAGTGGTGCATTTCACCTTACCCTCAGTCACATGACCCTCAGTCAGTCCTATTTGCAGGGGAGGCTGGGAAACCTGGGCTACTGTGTACCCAGGAAGGAAAGGACTGTGCTGAACAGCTATCTAGTCTCTGAAATCTGAAAGCATCTCACAGGATACCTTGTTTCAGGCACGGAGTCATGGGAGTCGACGAGGGTATACCAACACCAGAGCTATTTGAATGATTAGGATTTAGTGACTGACTGGATGGGGATGTAGAAAGACAGATGATAGGACTGACAGTTTCTTAACCTTTCCCTATCTCTGTCCTTTTGAGGCTCTCTGAAAATTATTTCTAAAAAACAACTGGACAAGGCTGTGGATAGTTGTCTATTGCAAAGTTGTTCTGAAACAGTAACCGATTAACTCACAAGATGTGTATAAACAGGCTTTCCACATCCACTCTAGATCATATGAATTTTCAGAGGGACCATAGTTTGATCTGAAAGAGCATCATCTAATTAATGTGAATTAACATTAGCAAGTACAGTACTGTTACAGACACATTAAAGGCTTTTACAGAGAAGAAAAGTCATGAAATGACATGCTAATTTAGTATGTGGGCACCAGAAGAGCTATTACCTATTCAAAAATAGTTGTAAAAGAAAAGAATCAGCCAAGACAAGCTGGTTGCTAATGGTTTTAGCGTGGGAGGAGAAAACTGCATTGCAATTCTTGGCTCTGAGTTAGGGTCAGGAAGATCAGTAGCCCAGCGTTGACCTTTGTGTTTGGAATCTTTCATATTGACTCACCAGACGCTTGTAATTTGGTGAGCCAAATAACAGAAATGTAGACAAGGTCTCTGTGCCTGAACTTTAAACCTCTGAGTAGCTTATCCTTTATGATAATAATTAGCATTGCTTGGAATCTAGAGCAGAGTAATCACCTAAGACCTACCATATTAATCTAAATTAAATCAATAAGTTACCACCAGAGAACCCACTGGGAAAATGAAGGTGGGAAGTTGAGAAGCTCAGCTGCATAACTTTGTATATTGTATGTTTGTAAGTCTGTTTGGAGGTGATTTTTTAAAGTGATATGTCTAACAGAAGGAAAGAATTTCAGCAACATTGATACAATCACACATTTACAAGTGTCAGGGTTGTCCAACCCCTTTGAATCCAAGGGGACCTTTTACTCCTTATTTCTCCTCCTGATGTTGAAGTAATAAGTGTCCTTTTATAATCAGGCCAATGGTATTTTTTTAACTAAGTGATATCTATTTATGGTAGAAAACTATGAAGGTAAACATTTTAAATAGACTTCATTCTCACCATCTAGAGATAATCACTCAATATTTTGATAAATTTCTTTCAATTCATAAGCATGTATGTATAAGTATCTATCTATCTATATATATATACCCACATAAACAGGGCTTTAAATACAAGTTAACCTTTATATGAAAGGTACTTCCCAAATTATTCATTTTCAAAAATTTGTTTTTAATGTTGTATTGTAAGATTTACTATTTTTTATTTAAGCATTTTCCTATTTTTGTACATTTCAGCTGTTTCCAGCTTTTGAACATCCTTGTGCATAAATCTTTGTCCTTATCTTTGATTACTTCCTTAGGAGAAAGTCTTAGAAATGGCATTATTAGGTCAAAGGTTATAATCCTTTTTAAGGCTTCTAGTATCTATGGAACACATTGCACCCTGGGAAATTTGCTGCAGTTTATTCCTATCATCTGGGTATGAGAGGGCCCATCTGACCAAAATCATTCCAACACTATTATTCTTCACTTATCAAGTAGAAATTGGACATGTTAGGGCCTCTATAGCATTATGGGCTGCTTTGCTTCCTAACTGGCCATCTTGAGTATACACTGTGAGAGGCTATCACAACAAACCTTATTATGGCTATCCTTAGTCTAAAGGTGAACAAGAGCGTGCACACCATCGAAGATGCATCCTGCATGAACACGTACACTACCTTGTTCTTAATAAGCAAGGTCAGGCTGGTGTAAGTTTTGTTATATTTAGATGTCCTAAGCATCTTTTGGGAGGGTTGTGTTTGGTCTTCAGGGTTGATACGCTGGGTCTCTTTCCCAGAAATGTCTGGTCTAGCAATAAAGGAAACTCCAAGCGTGAAAATTGGGCCCAGTGGAGCTTTCCTGCTGACATAGAATTGATTGACTAAATATAAATCACTCTGACTTGAGTGATTCTATCCACTCAGGATGAATTGGAGAGAAATCACCAGAAGGAAATTGGTCTCTGAAGTGTGAGACATTGGATTATTGCCGTCAGGAGCAATGCTTGTCAGGAACATTGCATTTTTGCCTTATTTCTGATATCATGTTATTTGGAGCAATATTGGATTTGCCGTATGATTTAGAGCTATCTTTTTCTGGGTGTACATGTTCTATCAATTCCTTTTCCATTTTAGTAATCTATAAATAATAGATTTATCATAGTTATGGTTTATAATGCTTGGTTTATTCTGTAACAATATCACATTTTCCTCAACTTTTTCTTAAATGCTCAACCATGTTACAGAAATCAATTAAATCATTAAATAAATATGAGTGTCAGGCCCTATCATGGGCCCTGGAGTTGAAACAGTAAATAAAACCAACAAAGCTCTAATGTAAGCCATCTTGGAGCTTACCTTCTGGTATGGGAAGACAACACACAAACGCATAGTATGTCATATGCTGATGATAGCTCTGGAGAAAAATAGAGTGAGCAAAGAGAGCAGGATGGATACAGAGGGGTTTAGCAGTGTGCTGTTCTATATAGGATGGTCAAGAGAAGCCCTACTTTAAGGAGCCATTTGTACAGACCTACAGAGTACTGGGCTGTGAGCTGTTTGGATACTTTGTAGAATGGCCTACCAGTTAGAGAGAATAGCAAATGCAAAGGTCCTGAAGTGGTGGCTTGCTGGGTTTCTTCAAGGAACAATACCCAGGAGGGTGGAATGAGCAAGTAGGAGGAGAAGGAGAGGTAGCAGAGCTCAGCACAGGCAGAACCTAGTTTGCCTTCACTGGGCTTTTGGCTCTGCATGAGAAGTGTGTCACAGAGGATTTTGGGCAGACCCAACCCAGCGGTCTTTATACTACAACAAATTGGTCATTATTTTTTCCAAATATTAATTTTAAAAGAACTTAATCTTACTAATGTGGGATATTTTAAAGACCATATTCTCATGGAATCTAGATGGAAATTGAAACTTAAAAGATAAAACATAGCTGGGTCAAATACTTTAAGATGTTTTCCTTAGGTTTATAAAACCCATATTGCACCTACTATTTCATCTGTCATCTTTACTACAGATATAAACAGATAGCAGCAGCATCAGAACTTTGGGTGAGTTACCTCACTATTTCACACAGTATGTTTTCATTTAACTTGTTTTTATTCATCTTCTCTCTTCTTGTTTTTCATATGTGATTTGAATGTTTTCACGTTTGTTTCTAGAGGGTGAAGAAATACGTGGTACCATTGCATAACTACCTCCACCCCTAGATAATTGTCCTCCTTATTTTTAGGAAGCAGAAAATAGCTTATTGTGTTATAATTAGCCACTGGTGCCCACTCAAATATGATTACTATGGCAATAACTTTTGCTTCTTTTTTTTTTTTTTTTTTTTGTGAGACAGAGTCTCACTCTGTTGCCCAGGCTGGAGTGCAGTGGTGCAGTCTCGTCTCACTGCAACCTCCACCTCCCCGGTTCAAGCTCTTCTTTTCTTTTTTAGGGGCGGGAACAAGGGTAAGAGCAGGAAGAAGGATAAATCGTGATTTTTTTTGTTTTTGTTTTTGTGTTTTTGAGATGGAGTCTCGCTCTGTCGCTCTGGCTGGAGTACAGTGGTGCAATCTCGGCTCACTGCAACCTCCGCCTCCTGGGTTCAAGTGATTCTCCTGCCTCAGCCTCCCAAGTAGCTGCGATTATAGGTGTGCGCCACCACACCCGGCTAATTTTTTGTAATTTTAGTACAAACGGGGTTTCACTGTGTTAGCCAGGATGGTCTCGAACTCCTGACCTCATAATCCGCCTGCCTTGGCCCCCCAAAGTGCTGGGATTACAGGCGTGAGCCACCGTGCCCAGCCAGATCTTGATCACTTTTAAATGAAATACTTGGGAAATCTTGAAAGATTCGTATTTTTTCAAGATCTCTGAGCAGTTTTTTTAAAAAATCCCTACAAGCTCAGTTAAAACTAAATATTCTAAACAGTGAGAAGTGTAGGTTTTCTTTCACCTGTCTTCTAATTTGAACCTCTTACTCATCTCCAGCACGAGTCATTTATTTTGTCTAGTACAAAGAATATTTCGAATACTCATGACTAAAGAGCTCAGGAGTTCTAGCTAAATAAGAATCTTGAAGCATTGGAGTTTTGAAAATCTGCATAAAGATTTTGAAGATTTTTTAAAGATTCATATTGTAACAGTATACTGTTGGTCCAGTTTTTCTTAATCTACTAAACATGAAATAGCACAGGTCAGATGTGATTTTCTTGCTTTCTGCTCCTGTACAATCCAGGAGTGTTAACCAAAAAGCAAAATTTGTGACATCGGTTTTATTTCCATGGCTACTGATTGTAATATTACAAACCTGAGATTACTGGCTAGTTCAGCATGAAGGTTAAGGAAGATTCCTCCTTGGATAGGATCTCCAAAACCAACACCAAGGGGAATATTATCAGAGCTGCTTCCAGCAGTGTGTCCTTTCAAAAATGTTCTCATTATACTGAGAGCTTTGTTTTATTCTGTGAGGGTTTTTATCATTTGTTGTTGTTGGTTAATATTTTAATTTTGTGTGGTTGTTTGTTTTATTTATTCCTCCACCCCAGGTGACTGGGTAGGAAAACGGTTATTTTAGATGTTAGAAGCCCCTCTTGTTAAGAAGCAGTTTCTGCCTTCATTTAATTCTTCTTCCACAAATAAGATTTATTTTGGAACTTCAGTCAAAAACATTTGTACTTTGTACAGGATGAACATCTGCCTTCCTACAAAAGCTGCTGGCCTTCCTGATGTTAGATAAATGCATTTTGTTATTTGAAAACCCCTCATAGAGAAGAGACTGTACAGTAAGAGAAGCCCACTCATTCTTGAATCCAGAGCGCCTCTTTGTGGCCCAAACATGTTACTACAGAAGACCGTTTTTTTTTTTTTTTTTTTGCTTTGTTTTTTAATTATTATTATACTTCAAGTTCTAGGGTACATGTGCATACGTGCAGGTTTGTTACATATGTACACTTGTGCCATGTTGGTGTGCTGCGCCCATCAACTCGTCAGCACCCATCAACTCGTCATTTACATCAGGTATAACTCCCAATGCAATCCCTCCCCTCCCCCCTCCCCATAATAGGCCCCGGTGTGTGATGTTCCCCTTCCCGAGTCCAAGTGATCTCATTGTTCAATTCCCACCTATGAGTGAGAACATGCGGTGTTTGGTTTTCTGTGCTTGCGATAGTTTGCTGAGAATGATGGTTCCCAGCTGCATCCATGTCCCTACAAAGGACACAAACTCATCCTTTTTTATGGCTGCATAGTATTCCATGGTGTATATGTGCCACATTTTCTTAATCCAGTCTATCACTGATGGACATTTGGGTTGGTTCCAAGTCTTTGCTATTGTGAATAGTGCTGCAACGAACATACGTGTGCATGTGTCTTTATAGCAGCATGATTTGTAATCCTTTGGGTATATACCCAGTAATGGAATGGCTGGGAGAAGACCGTTTTTCAATTTGCCCTCTATTCCTCTACTCCCCAAGCTTAATCAGTTTTAAAGGTAGAATATATTTTAATAAATATATTATTTGACCATGCCATATGAATACAAAGCTTCCAGGAACACATAGAGATGTGTTACCAACTTGGAAGATAAGCCGGAGTTGGGTACACTCAAGTTATTTTTCTAATAGTGGTGGAAGACATGTGTTGATCAGTTTTCAAAGTCTTGCCTGAACCACCTGATGATTGACAGCATGCGTTTGAGAGATTTTGCTTCTCCTGGGAAGCTTGCCCTGACTCTCCTGCTGCTTCTTTCAAGGGTTCATTTTGGTTTTTGGGTTTTGTTTTTGTTTTTTTACTTATTTTCCTGTAGTCCTTACTAAAAATTCTTCAGGGCAGAGCTGCTGTTTTACCTTTGTATTTTCAATGCACAGCACAGTGCCTGGCACATAACAGGTCCCCAGTAAATGCTAGATGAATGACAGGTATTTTAGGACCAACTATGGTGGATCAGAGGAATAATATCCATAATCCTGGCCTGTGTCCTGACCATCCAAGTATATGGTTAGTCTTTATCACTGTGTTTTTCTGTATTTACTCTGTTAAAATTACCTTAAATATACTGAGCTTTGCTTAATGAGAAACTGAGGTAGCAAATAGCAAACCCTGTAACATAGCTGGCAGTTTTAACACAGTGCCTTTTCTCCTCCTGACTCGCTGACTTTTGGGTTGTTTTGCTAAATCATTACCTTGTAATGGCTACTTTGTATTCAAAACAACTGCTACTAAGTACTACGCCAGTAAAATGTTCTAGTGGATATTGTAAATTCAAAAATATTTCTATGTATCCTTAAAACAGGAAATGCTGAGTTCATGTGTTTTTCACAAAATAGAGATTCTCTAACCATTTTTTGGTTGTCCCCTTACCGTCTGTACCAAAACAAGCTCTGTAGGACACTGTTTTATTCAAAAGTATGTTTTAAGAATTTAAGTATGTTTTAAGAATTGAGGTATATTCCACCAAACTGATGTATTTATTCAAGAAGCATTTATCTCCTTCTATATGCTTGGCATTGTGCTGGAGTTATGGAGGTGGCTAAGACAGTCCTTCTGGAGCTCAAGGGGAGCCCAAGGAGCCCTAATGTCATGTGATCTGCACTGTAACAAGAACTATAAACACAGAGGGCTGAGGCAGCACCTGGAGAGGGTCGTGCATATGAGGTTCTTGATAAATGCTGAATAAGCTGAATTCAGGGCCTTCTCAAGGTGAGTGGATCACCTTTGTGTATTGCAAAGGGAACTAAGAATAGTGTCTTGGATAACAGGGAAGAATAACTGCACAAGTAACTGTTACATACCACACTTAAAAATGTCAACTTGGAGAAGGCAAGTAAGGAACACTTGGATTTTAGGTGTGGCCAGCGAAAATCAGAGACTTTGACTATAATCCCTTTCTAACCTCCCCTTCAGTGCATAACTGCACTGTCTTTACGAAAACTCTGGAACTTTCTTTTCCAGGCTTTTATACAAGTTGTTTCTTCTGCCTGGAATAATCACTGCCACCCCATCTCCATACCGGCTCCTTTCACCCTGGAGGAAGCCTCCTCTGTCTCATAGCACTCTGCACTTCCACATCATAGCACCTACCATACCATAATATAAACAGGTCCACCCATTCACCTCCCTGCATCCCCTACACATGGCAAAGGGTGTGTGTCTGCTTTTCTCCAGGACCCAGCACATGCTCAGCGCCTCAGGCTTCATAAAGATGACTTAACTCAAATTAGTTAATTGAATTCCAGGTTGCTCTCTCCTATAGCATCTCTGTATGGGACTTCAAAATACCAGATATTTTTTAGTTGACCCTTTTAATTTTATACTGAAGCCTTTTCATAAGATGGGAGGACTATAAAATCCCTCCACGGCACAGACTCCAAGCAATAATACCTTTCCTTCAGTGATACACGTGAAGCTTCTTGGAATTTAAAAAAGTATTTTTTAACAAGGAGATACACAGTCTGGGCCTTGCCCTTGAGCCTGATTTCTCATCTATAAATGAGGAGATGGGCCTAATGATCTCGGAGAACCTTCCAGCAGAAGTTTTTCTCAGAAGCTATATAATAAATGTTATAAAACCATCTTATTACTGCCAAAATTTCGCATAATGTTAAGATTTTGAAGAGTACTCATGAGTAGTTTTGACAGAAATTATAGAGACTATCTCCCCACCAGCCTCTAGAACATAACAGCTAAATGATTTTTGTTGACTAATTGAATGAATGAGGAAAAAAAGCCACATGGCAAAAACCCAAGTAATAAAAAGGGAAATATTCTCACAGTTGATGGAATTTTCAAGAAGGAAAGGGAGAATTGTCTGCAAGGGCACAAGTTGACATTTATAGTGAACGGAATTATTTAAGTTCTTCCATTATTTATTTACACAGGAAAGGGACCATGAATTTACAGTGAAAAACTTTTCTAATAAGGGAATTAAGGCTATGAAACTAACATAGCTGTATTTACCAGTACTTGATAAATGTCATCACCTAATGATTTGATGAGATATCTTTGTAACATTAAGTAACAAGGAGTCCTGGGAAAGTACTATAGGTATGAAGGAAGAATGGCCTATTCTAAGCAGATTTTCTTTCCTTGTCTCTATTAGATGGCTGTTTTTCTGGAGCTTCTAACAGTTTTCAAACACACAGTTTTCAAACACAGAGTGCAAATGTGTTTGTTGTCAGCGAGGCCACCATTTGGAATTGGTGCAGGAGCTCTGCAGCTTCTTTTCTATGTAACAGTGGAAGTATGGTGGAGTTCAGTCTAGCTAGGGCCTCTTCCTGTCATAAATAAGATTACTTTCATTTCACTTGTGGAGTGTGCTATTCCTCAGAGTAATGAATTTCCTCTGTGCCTTTGAGCACATAAACATGGTTTTCATTAGCTTTCTCTCTCTTAAAAAAAAAAAAAGAAAGAAAACAGAAAGGAGGGGAGAAGGAGAGGGAGGTAAAAGAAAGAATCTGAGCAAAATTAATAAGATATCAATTAACTCCATAAATGCAGATGCCTTTTTTTGCCGGCTGGCTAGAACATACTGAGAAGCAGTACCAGAAAAGCCCTGGTTCGTCTCTCCTGAAATGCTAAGAAAATGAAATGAAATGGGGTAGAGAAAGGTAAAAATTTTATCCTACATGAACAAAGGAATGAAAGAAAAATAAAGGAGAAAGAAAAGAATATCTTTTTTGAATCTTGCTTTTAGGAGAACTATTTCAAACAGGCTGTGAGAGTGGCCCCTGAGACCAAATAGCCAGCCCTGGGTTCTTCTGGAATTATAGGCACTTCACAGAGGATCAACCTATTTGACCAGGATCACAGTGCAGCCTCTGCATCCGCTTCCCTGCCTTTGCTGTGTGTGTGTGTGTTTGGTGTGTGTGTGTGTGTGTGTGTGTGTGTGTGAGAGAGAGAGAGAGAGACAGAGAGATTTTATGCTAATAAGATATCCCAGCCTTTCCCTAATTCAAATTTACCCCTCTGTGACTTGTAAGCCATGCAATTCATAGGCCTAAATATGCAGTTGTTCAATTTCACAGTTTGGAATCTCTTGTCAAGGGGTGAGTCGTCAACACAGTTGGGCTTTTCTCGTTGTTGATGGTGCATACTTGAACCTGAAAACTATTTAGGATCCATTGACCCTTTGACTTCTGCCAGGATCTTTCTTGCTGTTGTTTTTGGAAATTTGTGGGGCAGAGAGTAGGGGGATGGAGTCCTCTCAAATATCCCGTAGAAGGAGTTAAGCTATTAAAAAAAAAAAAAAAAAAAAAGCCTAAAACCTGGTTTTTCAAAATTACTTATTCCCAATGAAAAATCCCCAGATTTGTCTTCCCAGAACCTTTTCCTCTCCCTAAAATCAATGTCTGTTTCAGCCTCCAATTCATAGTATATTATGTGCTTGTTTATCCTCTAGAGAGGATGAAATAATAATGTTGTGAAGGCATCAAGGAATTAAATTCCAGGCCACAGGTTGTCAGTGACGATTCACTGCAGACCAAACTTGTAACCCAGATAAAGAAGCTTGAAGCGTTTCACAGTGAGGTGTCTTCCAGCTTTGACCTCTTGGATAGGTGTTCTTGTTACAGTTTAGAAGTGCAGCTGGTTTCTATTTGAAATGAGAAGGATGGAATTATTTAAGGAGCCAGTGCCTCTCATAGGCGAAGTCAGCTTTGCTGAAATGTACACAACACACTACAAGGAACCTTAAAAACAAACTTCCATTTCACTTAGCTGTAGCACAGGAAATTGTTTCTGGCTTGTTTTTGTTGTGAACAGAGAGAACATTGCATATTAAAAATTCCCTGTTGTTATTTAATATTTGCTCAGTAGTGTCCTGGTTCCTAATCAAGTCCTTCTTCTCACTAAATCATGTCAACTCTGTCACTGTTTTGATTGGAAGCATGAATTGTAACACTGAAAATCTCTCAGGACAGTAAACCTCTGCAGCTGTGGAAGGCTGGAGCTATTTACTGGTATTATTAAAGGAACCTGAATGACTTCTTTCGGGGGAAAAAAAGCAAAGATGCAGTGAAATTCATAAGGTGCACAGAGATTTAGGATGAAGGTTTTATTATGAGCACAGCCTCATAATAATATCCTCATAGAAATAATACAGAATAGTAACAATTGTTTCGTGAATTGGCAAACATAATATTCTGATGTCTGCCTTTTCTAGGGGGAAAATAAAGTCCAAATGTGAAATAAGAAATCAGACATAGCTAGTGCTTTGGAACAGTGTTTGAACTAGATGGTTTTTCAAGGTATGCTATAGAAACAAATGTCACCTTTATTTCCTGAAAGCATTTTCAAGCGTTTGCCATTGGCCTTTTAAGGCATGAATTTTCTGGAACAAAAGAGGTACAGAAATTTTAAATTGTCACCATTCTAAGTACATGACTGATTAGACTACCTGCTGCTGTATTTGGGATCTGAGGAACGTACTGAGAGTATTTAGACATATGTTGAAGAGGCTGGACCTCCCCAAAATGGGAAAAGAAGCAAAAGGAATGAAAACTTTCACTTGAGAGAGGTGACCAATACCACACCTGAGATATTTCTCTTCCAGAATGTTTCTTTGTTCACTTGTTCATTCCTTTATTCAATGATTTATTCCTTTCAGAAAAGTTTATGGAGTATTTACTGTGAGCCCAGAACTGTGCCAGGTACTGGGAGGTCTAGTTTAAAGACAGCTTGCCCACAAGGACAGGGATTTCTGCCAAGAATGTTCTGTCCTCATTGCTATAGTGTAAGAAGCAGCTGGATTCCCAAGTCAGCCTTGACATTCAGCAGAACTCAGCGTGTCTGCATCTAAAAGCACAAACCTGTTGGCTAGACTGTTCTTGTAATTGCCAGCATATTTACTATTGTGTAAAAGTCATTTGTTTTGAATATAAATTTTTGTCATATCTTGAAGAAGCAGTACAAAGCCCTAAGAAATAGTTCATAGAAAATAGTTTTAAGTAATTTGAAGAAAGTACCTGTAAATGTAGAGTAATTGTGAAGCTGTCAGGAATAAACAAGGTCTTGTAAAGCTATAGAAATGTATTGAATATGTTTTCTTTGAGGCCAGAGCAAGATAATAACTAAGAAAGAAACTTATAAAACATCAACTCTGCAAAACAAATGTAAGACTTTTGAGGACTCAGTTATCATGTGGGAGGCTGGATGCTCTGGAGCATATGAGGTAGGATAAGATGGTCTCTAATCTAATCTCAGAGAGGAAATGAAATATAAGCCCTTGACTTAGAAGGTGATGTGCTCCAAGCTCTCAGTGCAGCCCGAGAAAGTATAGTGAGCACAGAGCTCCGGCAGGCCAGTGGGCCAGTGAAATGCAAGGGGTTTTGGGAAAGCTGCAGGAAACCAGACTGAAGGTGTTTAAAGGGCCATCCACATTCCCACCTGGAATGTGTGTGCTGCTTCCAAATTTATTCCTCCAGAAAGATAGCTTCAAATTGGACAGGGTTCTGAGAAATGCAATTAAAATGATAAAGGGAAGCAGGGGGTGATATTGGGAGAGCACAGATGCCATAACAGGAAAAAACAAGAAGGTTAGGATTCTTCAGTCTGTAGAAATGGAGGTTGAGACTGTGTGTGTCTATAAATGGAGGTTATATATAAGGTCAGCACTAAGTCTCAGAATTACAAGAACCAATGGAAAGCCATAATCATTTGTGAAGGCTTGAGCAAAGCATGTCACTTCATTCGACTCCAGTTTCTTCTTTTGTAATCCAGATTCCAGAATATGTTCAGCAGCACATCTGTCCTACAAGATGCTTGCTAAAAAAAGGTTTTCTTTAGCCAAGTAAGTTTGAAAATCTCTGCATACCATGTGTTCTTCCAGTAGATTCTCCATTTACATTTGATATTTAAAAATCTCAAAAGGTCATTCTTAAGGAAAACTTATTTAACTTTGTGGATCTCAACCAGTATTTACCAAACTCATTTGACCATGTAATCCTCTGTTCATTTAGTGCCTATGAGGACTTCGGAAAATGCTTCTGGGAAGATGGGACTCTAAGATTATTAAGATCCCTGGAAGGAAGTTAATCCATGACAGAGGAAGTGCTACCAACACTGTGAAATTTATTACTTCTCGAGCCAGTCAATACTGGACGAAAATAATAAAGGGGCTGATAGTGAGAGAGGACTAATAGCTTGCAAGTAGCAGGAATTCACAGTCATTTGTGGAAGATGGCAAGTTTGTCAAAAGTAGTTGGGAGGTGTGGCTGACCATCCAAAGGAAAGCCATTAGAGTCCCCACAGTGCTTTTAGAGGGGTTGTTAAGACCCAGATCTGCACATCAGGGTTTAGATTGTTCTATTGGGATTACACATCTCTTCTGCACCATCAAAAGGGAAAAATATGTAGAAGAAACTCATTTAAGTTTTGGCTGAATCAAGCAGATCGTTCTGCATGATAGTGAGATTATAGATAATTGGAAAGTACTCCCCTTGAACTTTGAGGCCAGTCACATTCTATTCAGTTTCAGTTCATGCCCATTAAAACAATGTCAGCTGGATTCTATAGCTTTTCTCTGAAAACCTGGCTAAGCATTCAAGTTCAACAGTTTTGTAGACTTGTGCTTTTTTTTTCCTCTAGAAACCTTTCATTATTTTGAAGAGTGTTTCATACGTGCACCTCTCCATTCCCTGACCCTGGCTGACTTTTTACCCTTTCTCTTTCCCACGTCACTGAGCAAGTTTACATAGGTACAATGTCCTTCCAACATTGTAAAGTGTTTTGTTGTTGTTGTTGTTGTTATTTATTGGACATTAGGGAGAGCAAATGAATATGATATGTTTAAAAACTAAGTCTCAGTATAGTTTTTTTTCTCTCCAGCACATTTTAGTTTCTTCTCCTTTTGCTTCATCTTTCCCATTGTGCTCATTATTCTGCCTTCTTCACGCTTCTCCATGATGCTCTGTGCCAGGGTGGGGAGGGACAGGGGAAGGGAGGGTGTCGTTCTACATGGACTGCACCAGTGGGCTCTCTTGCCCTGTGGTTTCTGGCTGGGATTGGCTAATGCAGAGGCCTCAGCTGTAAGTTTTAGGAGGAGAATGAGACCACCCTGTCCGTGGAGCTCTTTTCTCTGTATTCTAGTGCTTCCTTTCTGGGCTCCTTGGGCCTACGCGTGGCCCTGGACTACTAGTCCTCCACTCATTAGCTTCCTTTAACCTTGCCCACATGTTTGTACATAGTCCTTTTATTCAACTCTCCTCAAATTACCTAGTTTGAGTGAGTCGTCTGTTTCCTGCAGAGACTTTGACTGATATACCCACCTTCCTGGAACCCTCTCCTTTTTGCTCTCCAGCCAGGAACATCATTCATTAGAGCCCAGCTCATGTTCATCTTGTTAAGGAAGCCTCTCTGTTCAGCATGAAGCGTTTCTTAAGATCTCCCAGCTCTTACAGTCTGCCACACTCATAAGCACTTAAAAATGCTCCTCATATACTGACTTAAATGTACTAAGACCATTGCTCCTCGTGCTTATAAATGATGTTTCATAGATATGTAGGGAGGGTGGCTAGTGAGTAGAGGTTGCCAGTTGGCAGCCTGACTTTTGGCAGACAAATAGTGTTATCAAACTTTTATAGAGTACTTCTAGGTGCTGTTAAGCCACACTTAGAATTGAATACTATTATTACCTCCATTTTACAGGTACAGATGCTGACACATAGAGAAGTGAGGTAGATTGCCCCAGAACATACCTATAATAAGTGCTTGAGCTAGGATTTGAACCTAGGCAGTCTAGCTCCAGAATCTGTGCTCTTAACTCTGTACTAAGCTACGTCTCACGGTGCTTTTAAATTTCAAATTAACAATTGCCATTAAAAATTCATCTTTCTTTCTTTCTTTCTTTCTTTCTTTCTTTCTTTCTTCCTTCCTTCCTTCCTTTCTTTTCTTTCTTTCTTTCTTTCTTTCTTTCTTTCTTTCTTTCTTCCTTCCTTCCTTCCTTCCTTCCTTCCTTCCTTCCTTCCTTCCTTCCTTCCTTCCTT
>NW_012118188.1:315673-391913 GCF_000951035.1 Colobus angolensis palliatus | reverse complement strand
TTCCTTCCTTCCTTCCTTCCTTCCTTCCTTTCTTTCTTTCTTTCTTTCTTTCTTTCTTTCTTTCTTTCTTTCTTTCTTTCTTTCTTTCTTTCTTTCTTCTTTCTCTTTCTTTTCTCTGTTTCCAAGGCTACAGTACAGTGGCACAATCATGGCTCACTGTAACCTTAAACTCCCGGGCTCAGGCAATCCTCCCACCTCAGCCTTCTGAGTGGCTGGGACTACAGGCACGTACCACTATGCCCAACTGATTTTTAATATTTTTTTTGTAGAGACAGGATCTCATTACATTGTCCAGGTTGGTCTCAAACTCCTGGCCTCAGGCAATCCTCCCACCTCGGCCTCCCAAAGTGCTAGGATTATAGGCGTGAGCCACCATGCCCAGCCCTTATTTCATTTTAAAACCTGCATTTCTGGTGTATCTTGAAAAAATGGAAGATCTGGCTGTTCGGACCCATGGGCCATAGCAACAGTTGGCCAGAGCAAGCAGGAGCTACCCTGTTCAGGTGGGGTCCATGCCCTTCACTTGTGAAGGCCTCTACCCAGCCTGTTCCTGAATCCGTGCTCCTTCCTGACTTCCAGAGGCCTTGAGTCTGGGAGCTCTGCATGAAAATGATTTTTACATGTGGTCTTTGGAAACCACTTGCATGCCTTTTGTCATTTCCCACATGAACTTCTGTTTCCCCAGCTAGATTAGGTTTAGGGAGGACAGTCTATATTTTAAACTTGCCTCAACAACTAGAACAGAACAGGTTATACTCAATAAAAACCTGTGAATTTGAAGAAACCAACCTGCTTCAGTTAACTAAGTAAGCTATTAATAACTTAGGTAACTCATCAAGGACAGGAGAGGAGTCCTTATTCTCGGACTGGAGTTAATCCCTTCAAGCAGTTTGCTTCTAAAGCCAAACAAGTAAAATCTCTGGGTATTCCTGAAGCCTAGCTGTTGTTGGCAATGTTGCCCCTATTTTTGATGAAAGGCGAATATCTACTTCACCTCCAGGTCCAATGGTGTGCAGTTTGTAGGAGAGAAAACAACTGCTGCTTCAGGGAGCTATGGGAGAGGGAAGAGCCAATTTTAGGTGGAGCAAGGTGAAGGGAAGTTTCAAAGAAGTTGAGAACATAGAGGCTTTTGCTGGTGATGGACATGAGTCCCAGAAGGCGCAGTGATTGGGGGCTGGGCAAGGGGAAATGGAGGCAGAGCAGGAATTTGCAGAGCCCATATTGGGAACAGGAGTGATGAAGAATGACTGAGACCCTCTGGTGACAGATGTACAAAGGGATGCAGGACATGCTGGTGACGGTCCTGATGGTTCCCAAAGCAGATTGCGGTCATGAGGCAGTGAGGGTTGAAGGAGAGGCAGGAGTGGGGGAGGGAGAGGTTCTGCCAGGAACACACACAGTGCTGGGTCCCCCTCCTTCCTCTTTTCTCCTGGAGTGTGGAGTGGAGTACATAACACTCAGTAGGGCTTATTAAAGGGCAAGTTCTCCAGTTAGTACAATGAAGTATGTGGCAGAAAGCCCTGTTGATGAGTGATGGCTTTACTTTTGTGAATGCACACTCAAGGTAGAAGGGTTCAGCAGAATCTGGATGTTATTCTAAAGCACAACTATGAAGCATGCCTCAGTCAGGGTAAGAGCATATAATCCTTTTTTTTTTTTCTCTTTTTTTTTTTTTTAATTATACTTTAAGTTCTAGGGTACATGTGCATAACGTGCAGGTTTGTTACATGGCTTTACTTTTGTGAATGCACACTCAAGGTATGGTGTGCTGCACCCATCAACTCGTCAGCACCCATCAATTCATCATTTATATCAGGTGTAACTCCCCAGTGCAATCCCTCCCCCTTCCCCCCTCCCCATGATAAGCCCCAGTGTGTGATGTTCCCCTTCCCGAGTCCAAGTGATCTCATTGTTCAGTTCCCACCTATGAGTGAGAACATGCGGTGTTTGGTTTTCTCTTCTTGTGATAGTTTGCTAAGAATGATGGTTTCCAGCTGCATCCATGTCCCTACAAAGGACGCAAACTCATCCTTTTTTATGGCTGCATAGTATTCCATGGTGTATATGTGCCACATTTTCTTAATCCAGTCTGTCACAGATGGACATTTGGGTTGATTCCAAGTCTTTGCTATTGTGAATAGTGCCGCAGTAAACATACGTGTGCATGTGTCTTTGTAGTAGAATAATTTATAATCCTTTGGGTATATACCCAGTAGTGGGATGGCTGGGTCATATGGTACATCTAGTTCTAGATCCTTGAGGAATCGCCATACTGTTTTCCATAATGGTTGAACTAGTTTACAATCCCACCAACAGTGTAAAAGTGTTCCTGTTTCTCCACATCCTCTCCAACACCTGTTGTTTCCTGATTTTTTAATGATGGCCATTCTAACTGGTGTGAGATGGTATCTCATTGTGGTTTTGATTTTAATCCTTTTTTTTTAATGTGATACTCTTTGTGTCTCTCTGATTGAATGTTTTATTGTTCCATCTTATTATAGCTTGACCCTTCTTTAAGGGGCCAAAGGCCTTCAGGAAATAGATACAAATTTAAGAAAATGAATCATCTTTCCCAAAACAGCAGTCTGTTTTAATGGAATAATCAGCCTTACTTATCGATGAAGGAACATGAAGATCTTATAGTGCTTATAGCTGTCTCTTTAGTTTAATGTATGAGGAGAGGGAAACCTCACAAACTTCTCCTTATGAAAAAGTGGAAGTGGTTGAGGGTGCAGAATTGGCCAAGACTTGGGGCTCTTGTTCTTTGCTGAGCAGGGTCAGATGCCTGACCTCCGGGAGGCAAGCCAGGGGCTTTCCTGTCAGCAGAGGTCAGCAGTGGTGGGTTACTGCTGTTTACTCCCCTTACAACTTTATGGAAAAGTACAGAATTTACAGCTCTCTCCAACATCTATTACCTTGGTCTCTATCGACTTGGGGAGTGGAGTCATGACCAAAGGTAAGAATAGAAGTCCTGGCCGGACACAGTGGCTCACACCTATAATCCCAACACTTTGAGGGGGCCAACAATGAGTGAATCACTTAAGGTCAGGAGTTCGAGACCGGCCTGGCCAACATAGTGAAACCCCATCTCTACTAAAAATACAAAAATTATCCGAGTGTGGTGAGACATGCCTGTAGTCCCAGCTACTGGAGAGGCTGAGGCAGGAGAATTACTAAACCCAGAAGGCAGAGGTTGAAGTGAGCCAAGATCACCCCACTAGTGGCACTCCAGCCTGGGCGACAGAGCGAGACTCTGTCTCATAAAGAAGAATAGAAATTCTTGTTTGTCCTGAGAGCAGTGAGGTTTCATGGATGCTGGGGGAATGGATAGTTTACCCCTAAAAATACCCCCAACCCTAAGCAGTTTCCCTGACTATCTTCCTTACTTCCAGTGGTGCGCCACCTGTCTTCAAGTTCAAGGTGTCAGGGTGGGGATTTGCCACAGGAAGTTTCTAGAATGCCTCTGACAGTATATGCAGGTGTCGAACCCTCTCACTACCTAACCTCCTTTGGCCCATCTGTCCCTAGCCACACTTGGCATTAATCAATGCTTTCAAATTCTAGCTCTACCACTTACTACTTAGCTGTGTGACCTTGAGCAAGCTACTTAACATATACATGCCTTAATTCCTTCCTCTGTCAAAAGGAATCATAATAGTACCTATCTCGTAGGGTCATTGTAGGAATTAAATGTAGTAAATGCCGGGCATGTGTAAAGGCTATCTGAATGTTAGCTATGGCACTTATTCTGATTACAATGGCAGTGGGTGTCTGGCCAGCCACCATATCACCTTTATGCAAGATAATTGCCTTTCTGTTTCTCTGGTAAGCAGACATGGGTGATTGAAGTCGACCTACCATGGCCTCTGTGTGGCCCACATTTACGTTCCTGTCCATGCTCTCCAATCTTCTGGTTTTCCTGTAGCCGAGATACCCACTGAATTGGGCAGCTCTAGACTACAGCTATTCTGAATCAGGCCTCAGAGGTCTCCATCACTGACCACATATCGTGTACATGTTGTTATTCAGTTTCCTTTTGTGGCTAAGGAATGGACACATAAGTACTGCTTCTTTTTATAGAAGGCTCTGACTAGCATATTTGCTGATTAAAAGGAAGGCCTCACAGAGCATTCATTTTGAAGAGCATAGTAATACTTAAGAACCAGGACTATTTCAGACATTTATTGCAAACTGTTTATTTCCTAAAATAAGGAGGGCATGCTTTTTGTTTGCATCCTCCTAATGAGTGTTCCTCAGGGGTTTGAAAACTGTTATTGTGCCCTTTTTGTCTTCCCCCACGTTTCAGCCTACCCATCTAAGAAGCATCTGACCAATGCTATCATGAAGGTTGCGATTTAACTATGAAAGGAATCCTTTTCTATTGTCCTCCTTAGAGTTGTAGCAAGCTGCCTTCATTGACCAAATGTACATCATAACTTTTTATCATAGTTCGAATCCTATCACCTGTTTCTCTCTCCTCTGGGAGATACTCTTTGACCCCACCCCATTAAGTTCTTCCCCCTCTGTGCAATTTCTGTACAGGGACATAACTTTATCATTGTCCTTATCACTCTACTTTAACATTTAATGACAGTTTAATACTGCTTTCTATGTGCCAGGCACAGTGGTAGATTCCAAAAATCTAACTGCAAATAAAACTTGAAGACAGTGCTATCTAGTAGAACATTCTGTGAAGATGGCTATATCCTGTATCTGCATTACCCAGTATGATAGCTGCTACCCATAGATGGCTATTGAGCACTTGAAATGTGGCTAGTGCAACAGAGGAACCAAATATGTAATTTTATTACTTTATATGTACATGTAGATAGCTACATGTGGCTACTGATTACTGTATTGAACAGCACAGCTCTAGAACATAAGCCTGATGAGGACAGAGATCCCTGTCTTTTGTTTATCACTCTACTCCCAGGACCAAGAACAGTGTCTGCCATTTGGCATGAATAAAAGAAAGAAAAGAAGGACAAAAGGAAGGGAGAGAGGGAAAAAAGAGAGACGTGTGATCTGGTTTGGATCTGTGTCCCCACCCAAATCTCATGTTGAATTGTAATCCACAGTGTTGGTGGTGGGGCCCGATGGGAGGGGACTGGATCATGGGGGCAGAGTTCTTGTGATTGGGTTAGCACCATCCCCTCAGTGCTGTTCTCCTGATAGTGAGCAAGTGAATTGTCATGAGATCTGGTTATTTAAAAGAGTGTAGCACCTCCCACCTCTCTCTCTTCCTCCTGCTCCCACCATGTAAGACATCTGCTCCCATTTTGCGTTCCACCGTGAGTAAAAGCTCCTTGAGGTCTCCCTAGAAGCAGATTCCACCATGGTTCCTGTATAGCCTGCGGAACCATGAGTCAATTAAACCTCTTTTCCTTATAAATTGTCCAGGCTCAGATATTTCTTTATAGCAGTGTGAGAACAGACTAGTACAACAGGTCTCTGACCTTGTAGAGCTTAAATGTAGTAGAGACCCATTTGTTTATATATTTGATTACAGATCTTTAAGTTCCAGAAGACAGGGATTGCCTTTTCTTTGTCCATATCCTTATACCCATTGCCTAAAACTATATCAAGGCTCATAGGAGGGGCTCAAGAAATGTTAGTTGAGTTGAAACCAATGCTGAATAAATGCAAGATTGGTAGTGGTGGGGATAGTAATCCTAGTAGTGTTTGTTTTTAATAGGAAGAAAACTTAGCCTTCCCCAGTGATATTAAGCAAGGTCGCTGTTGTTAATAGGAGGAAGAAAAATACCCCCGCCCAGTGCTGTATATCAGACAAGCAATGTTGGTGCCATCTGATGGTGGTATCCTCTCCAGGCCTTCTAAGTCTATCAAGCAAATCTGACTTCTCTGACATATCCTCACCTCTTGCTCCCTGTTTGGCTTGGAAATCCTGCTACTTACCACTAAAATCCTTTATAAAGAGAAAGGGAGAGTGTCATAATTATTTATTCTGCCTTTAAGCCCTGTCCCCATCATCCCCTTATTCGTGTGTTTCTCACAAGGGGCCTCCCTCGGTGCCTCTCTCTGCTCTGATGCTTCCTTTTTTGAACCACATCATTCTGACCTTCCTCTTCCCTACTCCTCAACAACCATGCCAAGCTGTCAGATTATTACAGGACATCCTATAATTATTGAATAATTATTTATTATTCAGTAAACCACAAGATCACTTAATAGCACATAGTGGAAAAAATGTTGGCTTTGTAGGTAGACACCTTGGATTCAAGTCTTAGCTTTACAGCTTACTACTTAGATTAATTTGGGCCAATTATGTAAACTCTCAAACCCTCAGTGTCCTCATCTGTAAAATGGCATAATAATGCATCTCTTATAAATTTACTCTGATGATTAAGTGATACATTGTAGGTCAAGTATCTAGCATAATGCTTGGTGTGCAATAAATGTAAGCTTTCTTCTCTCCTTGAATATACCTATATATACATATTCCCAAACATATACATAGGAATTTGAAGTCAATTTTGAATGTTCAAGTTTTAATTACACTTCACCTTTTTGTATTGTCCTATACACCTATTTCACTGTTAAAAGATTAAACTATGAAAATAGTAATCTTACTATCTACCTTTCATGTGGAAAACTAGTTTGTTCTAATTATTAATAAAGCTAAGCAGGGTCCCCATGCAACATAATTAGAAATTCCTTTTACAAGTAAATAAAAGCCAAATTTTTATATTTTTTGCATTGTGAATCAAGTAAACCACCTAATCAAGCCAAATAAACAAAGAGAAACAAAATAATGGAAAAACAATTCAGTAAAAGGCAAATCAGTAACACTAAAAGGAAAGTACTGTGCCTCCAATGCAAATTCTTCAGTGTAATTAGGGTTAATTCCCTTGCTGCTGTGTGCTCTCTTGACTGTCATGGTAGAAAGGACAACAATTTACAAATGTAAATTCTCACCGTAGAACTTCCCTTTATGGGAGACATCTTCAGTTCTCTGCAGCCACTGTATGCTCCCTCCCCAAAGACAACATGAGCACTAAACAGCCCTTCAGCAAACTTAGTTCTAAGGAGGCAGCTACACTGTACTACATAACTGCAGTTAGCTTTGATTACTATATTGCAAAGTTATATTTGAGAAGTATCAAAATTGCTAGTGTTGTTTTACAAAGAAAGCAGCCAGTGTCATAGTGTTTACTCTAATCTAATTCATTGTTCTTGATTAATGACTTCAATGCTAGAAGAATGCTAGATCCTTCTAGAGCAGGGGTCCCCAACTCCCAGGCCATGCACTGGTGTAGGTCTGTGGCCTGTTAGGAACCAGGCCGTACAGCAGGAGGTGAGTGGTAGGCAAAGACCCTTTTTTACTGCCTGACCTCCGCCTCCTGTCAATCAACAAGCATATGTTGAGTGGTTGCTATGTTAGTGTAACAGGTCCTCAACAACTGGTTGCCCTTCCCATGAGGAACTCTTGCTTCTCTCTACTGGTACAAATCTACCAAACCTGTTCAAAGGATACCCACAGCAAGGACCAGGGACAGCAGGCTGGCCTGGAAGATCGGCCAAGACTCTGGGTAACGTGATGCTTGGTGCTATGGCCTGGGAACTTTGGAACTCAGGACTCAGCTTATGGTTCCCCTGGCTCCTCTGTACACAATCTGGCTGGATTTCTAACCTGTCCTCCAGTAGAATAGGTGCAAAGTCAGATGCCTCAAGGAGCCACACAGATAGTATAAACATGAATGGTGGATGGTTGGAGACTGTGTCCCATCTAAAGGGAGCAGCTCCAGCCACTTGTTGCTGACTTGGAATGTGGGCCGAATTTTGTAGTATCTAGTTTTTCAAGAGAAGCTATAAGTCTCTATTTGTATATGAAATCTTTTGATTTTTAGATACAGGGAGCAAAATCTGTTTGGGGCCTCCAACAGAACTCAAGTGTCTACTATCACCTGGCCACTTAATGGGTGTTCCAGGTACGAGGCTTTTCTGGCCTTTCTCAATCTGTGCTCTCCTCAGGCTGGATACCAAAGGGAGCGAAGGCAGCACCCTGTGAAAGCACTTGAGTTTGCAGTCACTGCCTCCTACAACATCCCATCATCCAGTCCCACTATTTAGTGAGCATCTGCTATGCCCCAGGCACTGTGCTGGGGGCTTGCTGGACAGGAGTGCAAAGATTAGGAAAATGCAGTCCCTGAGGAGCTCCCTGGCTTGTGTGGAACACACAGGTAAATAAATAGACCACAGGAGAAATGCCAACCCAAGGAGACTGCCCAGTGTCCCAGCAGCTCAGCGACTGCCATCCTTCCCACTGCACAGAACAGCCCAGGAGGATCAGAGAGGACAACAAGGAACTCGTCTTTGACACCTCTTTAGACTCTCACAGTGACCTGACCTTGAACCGTGATGATCATCATGCAACAGATGGTCTTCTCTTTTGGTGATTTCAAAACAGTCGTAGTTTACCCAAAAACAGTATTATAGAAGCAGGCATGAAATGTAAAGCTGATAGTCAAATGGATGAGAATGTCAAACGGTATTTAATAGGGGTTGGCAGGGGAAACATGACCCTTCGCACATTTTACCTTGATGCCCCTGCCCTCCACACATACCAGGTCCTGTCAGACACACAATCAGCTGGGTTGAATGTGAAATATCATAGTCCAATTTGTTTTTACAAATTTTTCATCAAGGCAAAAACCAAAACAAAGAAAAATAAATGCCCCTCTCATGTTGAGACCTCCCACAGTTCCCTCTGATTTGTGTCACCTCCTTCCTGCCCCCAAGCATTTTAGTAACACACTACCTCTGGGCAGGAGGAACAGAACTGCAATCTGATGAGAGTTATTAAATGGAATACAAATGAATTCATTCACAGTCTACTAATTTTGAGTAGACTCATCGTCATTCACACTGGTATTGGACTGAAGCCTCTTTTGTCCTGTGAAATTAGGGAGTCAAAGCAATTGATTGGTGTAAACAAGGTTTTAGGGTATAGGCAATCAGGGTGCTAATTATATGTAGTCCTTGTCAATCAGTTAAAGCAGGTCCCCAGGGATTTTACTTGTCGACACCCTTGAAGGCTCATCTTATGTTCTTGAAAGGAATAATCATCCAATTCTTTAAAAGTCAACTCCATGTATTAACCCTTGTTGCTCATTCAAAATGTCCTCAAATTAAATTTCAAAGGGAAATAGTAGGAAACATACATTTGGCTGGATTTACTGAAAAGGATAAGGTGGGTTTTGCCCCAGATGAGGATTTATTTTCATGGACGTTTGTTCTCCAACCCTATAGCTCAGGGATTGTTGGAATGGATCATAATACCCCAAAATGTGTTTTAGTCTAAACAGTATTTTAGTGGCATACCATGTCATTATTGTTAATATTATCATTATTATTGATTATTACTCAAAAGTATTTCCTTTAGTATTTTGAAGCATCACTCTTGTTTTTCATTTTTGCAGAGTCAGGAGTAAGTGCACAGTCCATTTGTGACTCTGTCGTTCATGTCAGCTGTGGTTGAGCATCAGTCTTCTTTCTGGGTGATCTTACCAAGAAGGAGTTCCTCCTGACTACGGAGAAGTGTGGCTCCACACTTACAATTGTTTCTCCAGCTGGAGCTAAAGGGGCTGGCATTAGCACAATTGAGATACTTCTTTTGAAATTAACTTTCCCTTTCATTTTCATGAATGTGGAAGTAATATATTCATATATATGAATAGGAAAGATTTAATCTCTTATCACTGAGGTACTCTGATGGCTGAATACACAGTTGGCCAAGGTACCTACAAGTTTCTTATGATGCAAAGCACCCATTCTTCTTTGAAGTAAAACTAGCCTTGCTTCCATTTCTTGTTGTTTGGTACTTACAGTATTTTATATCTCCTGTGAGGTCAGTGGCTATGTCTGTCTGACCTCACACTTCAGCCTTGCAGTGCCTGACACATGGTAGGAACTTACTGAGTATCTGAGGGTTGATTGCTAAGATTTTACCCCTTCAGTGTTACGTGTTTTTATTATTATTATCATCATCATCATCCTCCCAGGCCTTGCCAATGACTGCGGCTTTCCTTGTGCACTAGTCTCAGCTTCACCACTAACTAGCAGGGTGACCTAGCCTAGAGAAATAATCTCTCTGAATCCTAACTTAACCATCTGTAAAATGAAGGGGTTGGGTTTCATCCACTCAAAAGTCCCTTGCATTTATACCAATATTCTACCAGGTATTTGAAAGAATTAGATCATCTAATAAGGAAGAATATAAGAAAAATGATGTTACTACTCTTGATTGTAGTCAGACCAAGCCAGACTATCTTAACTTTCAATTGTGTGTCTCTTGAGAAGATATTTTTACCACATGCCAAATCCCAGAGTCCAAGGGCTGCCAGGGATCTAGGCATAGAAGACCCTCTGGGCAAAGACGGACTTCTCATCAAATAGCTGGGGTTTGGCCCTAATTCCTTATCTGACTGTATAGATTGGTGGGGGGGTTACACAATATAGAAGCCTCTGGGTCTGTTTTTGCCTAAAATCTATTTTCTCTGAGGTGAAGGGACCTGTTTTCCCCAGGTCTAAACCCTGAGGTTAGCCTTTTTGATGCTTTACCATTGCCTAGGCCAGCAACAAAATGAAAAGGCAATCTTAGAAAGCCTTTCTCTGAACACTAGACCACACCTGATGGCCTTATCCACTCCAGACCTCCCATCCCCTGGTTCTACTCCAAAGTGGGCCCCCTACAAGTAGGAGGCTTGTCTTTCTGCACCTGCTCCTGGGAAGGATGAGAGGACACACTACAATAGGCTTTTTCGCCTTTTTATTCCTGCCACGGAAAGTTCCAGTTGCCCCTAACACCAGGGCCCTCCTGTGTTTTCCCGAGAGCTCTTTGATCCCTTGATCCAAGTGTAGAGGGCCTTCCTTTTGGGGCTTGAGTGGGAGGAGGGAAACCTCAAGCTCCTTTCAAAAGCTACACATGGAGCCAACAATAACCACTCATTGGACATAGCAGGACCCTAAGGGAAAAGTTCTGAAGTGGGTGCAGGTGGGTTCAATCCTCAAGATGTCCAGGGCTGTGGCATGGAGAGGTACCCTTAGTCTAGGGGAATAAGGTCAATGTTACCTGAGCCAAACCTAGTCAATAGCTGGCCTGGAGTCATGCATGCCCCTGAAGCAAGATAAGAGTTCAACATTTGGAATGTGTCTGATGGCACTGCTATTCTGAGTATTCTATTTTGTTTTTTATTCTGAGTATTTTAGATGCACACATGCAACTAAGTGCTCATTCTGAGTTTTGAAAGACTTGATTTTGCTTCCAATGAGTAGTGTTTCCAATAGAAGCACTGGAATGCAGCCTTATCTTTTCCTTCTCTTGGGTTGATCCTTTGTCCTGGTTGCTGACCTCGCTCCTTCCTCACACAAGAAGATTTTCTCGGTTGGGAAAAGTAACAGATGCAGACAGCCTAATTTGTTCTTGGCAAGAGCCACAATCTGCATTGCTGTGAGGGTCAGGAGAATCATAAATCATTCATAGAGTTCTAGTTTTCTGAGATGAGATGGGCCAGATTAGAATTTCATTTTGTTCTCCCTCTTCTCACCCCAAGCCCCATATACTCCTATAGCTGCGTATCCACAACACCAGCATCTTCCTTTTTATTTCTCAGAAGGGGAAGGGAGGGAATGTTCTCTCCAAATGAACATGAAACACATTGAGTTGGTATGTGATGATGCCATGACACAGTAACTGGGACAACTTGAAAGCGAAACATAAAACAGCATTTAAAAAGGGAAAATAACACCAATGTGTTTCCAATGTGCCCCGCACAGTAAACAGGGCTGGAGGCTCCAGTGACGGTCAGGCGACTCCACTCCAGCTGGAGGGTTTTTATCATTGCTCTGTTATCGTCTGCACATACAGTCACCAAGATCTCCTTGCTCAAGCTCTGGGAGGCAGTGGGGTCCCTATGGCTAGAGAGACTTGGAAAGGCATGCTCTTGTGCATCCCCCTGTCTCTTTCAGCATGTAGGATTTCAAGTAAGTCTTGTCCCTGACTGACTCAGGGGGTGTAAATTTGTGAGGAAAAAACTTCCATAATTGAGATGAGTTTTTGTTTAGGCTTTATTCTCTTTGAACTAGAGATTGAGGAAGAACGTGACTCAAAAGGCAGTATCAAGATTTTAATCATTTGTTGCTCCTTTCCTTTCCTTTCCTTTCCTCTCCTTTCCTTTCCTTTCCTTTCCTTTCCTTCCTTCTTTTCTCTCTCTCTCTTTCATCCTCCTTCCTTCTTTTCTCCCTCTAAAAAAAAGAAAAAAAAAAAAAAAAAAAAAAAAAGATTTTAATCATTTGTTTAATGTTGACCAGGCAGAGAGTGACACTCTGGATAGATCTCGCATTGACCGAGAGCCCAGTTTTACTGCCATCAGCAGGACCAGTCTTCCTCTTTGCCACCACTGAGGATTCACAAGCTAATATGGGACTCTTGTTCATCACTGGGTTTTAGACCAGGAGGTAATAGGGCACCCTCAGACCTCATATGTGGGACATAACACAGCAGTGGAATGCACATGGAATACCGTGATGATCCACTTATAACCACCCTGCTATTTAGAACTTTCAACCCCTCCCCATCTCCTTTTCCTTCTGCCACTCTTTCTTTGCCCTTTGCCCCTTTCCTTGTGATGGTGTCAAGAAAGGTTTTAGTTCTTCAAAGCAGGCATTACTTCTACAGCAATCTTCAACAAAGGTTTATTGTGAAAGACATGAAAGGAGATTGAAAGCTTTTGGATTATCCATAATCTTCATTCCTCTTACTCAGACCTCTTACTCATTCCTCTTACTTAGCATGATGCTACATACTGATCAAACAGAAATGACTCAGTTCTTGCTCTTAAGAAACTGAATCTAGAATAGAAGACACGAGTAAACACAATATTGCTCTAGGGCAAGGGTCCCCAGTTCCTGGGTCACAGACTAACACTGGTCCACGGCCTGTTTGGAACCAGGCTGCACAGCAGGAGGTGAGCAGTGGACAAGGGAGCATTACCACCTGAGCTCCGCCTCCTGTCAGATCAGCAGCAGCATTAGATTCTCATAGGAGAATTATCGTAGCGAACCCTATTGTGAACTGCCTATGCGAGGGATCTAGGTTCCACACTCCTTGTGAGAATCTAATGCCTGATGATCTTTCACTGTCTCCCATCACTCCCAGATGGGACCATCTAGTTGCAGGAAAAGAAGCTCAGGGTTCCCACTGATTATACATTCAGGTAAGTTATATAGTTATTTCCTTATGTATTAAAATGTAATAATAACAGAAATCAAGTACACAGTAAATGTAATGCACTTGAATCATCCTGAAACCATCCCTACCCCACCCACCCAGTTCATGGAAAAATTTTCTTCCATGAAACCGATCCCTGCTGCTCTGTGGTATCAGTTTGCTTTCTTTCCTGCATAGCTATTATTTGTAAGGAAATTAATTTCCTCTCCAGCAACAGATGTTGGTTGGTATCATTAACACAGTAGGTGTTTGTAAGGCTTTTTTTTATGATGATGATGATGGTGATGATGATGATAAATATAGTGTATGATTTTATGCAGATGTAGATACTCTCATTCTTTCATGTTGTTAATGAGGGAATGTTTTTGCATTGCAAACAGTGAGGACAGAAACTATGTCATTGTCGGTCTAAATCGCTCCATGGAGCCTCACAACAGACAGGACTTTAATCACCAACAGTGTGGTATATCTGTCGCGTGGAGTAGAGGAAGGGCAAGAGCCCTGGAATTCAAGCATAGTCCCCACATGACCTGAGAGTCCAGGGGAGCACGAGGCTGTTTGATACCTTGATTTACTCATCTCTAAAACAAGGTCCCTGTGTCAAATGGGCCAGATGATCTCCAGATCCCTCACTGACCAGTGCGGCTTGCCATCCACCCTCTATTTGACAGGTAGGGCACTGATGGCACTGACTTGGGCAATGTTAAATTGACTTGTTCAAGGTCAAGATCAGCATAGCTAGAAGTAGAATACAGTTCTCTGGCACCAAGTCCCCTGCTCTTGCCACTTCCCCTCTCATAATTTCAGGGTGGTCAGAGGCAGTATAAGAGGCTAGTGAAATGTTAGGGTTTTGAAGAAAACTGAAGTAGCAAGGCAGTGTTAAAAAAAACAAGAGATCCTCTAGGTTTGGTCAGAGTTCATCCAGGACTTGCTTAGAATGCTTGGGCTCCCTCAGGAACACCCAGCTGTGATCCACAGCCCCTCAGGTGTCTTCATTTCTTCCCCAAACATTCAGAGGAACTCCTGGCCTGAGGATGCCCCAGGAACAGCCCCACTCCTGGCCTGTGGAGAGTTGCCCCTGAACAGGAGCAGCTCCAAACCCAGCTGTCTAGAGTGGGACCAACCTTAGGGCTGGGAGGAGGACTGGGGGCCAAGCAAGGCAGTCTGCACTTCGTTCCCCTCACCGTGGCACTGCCAAGACCTGCAGTTCATGCCCCCAGTCATCATTTTGACAACCCCAGTATCTCCCACACTTCCGTCTGTCTCCAGAGCCTTTTTCTGAGGCTATTTATTACTAAGTACAAAACAGTCTATAAATAATTTTTGTGTCAAAATAAAAGTACCTGTGCTAGAGAGTTACAGTGATTCTAATTAATTTTATAACCATTTTTATCATTGGAGTTTTGGAAACTGGGGGTGAAAATCCAGCAATATTGCTACCTTTTGCCCGGTGTGAGTGGAGTAGCATTTTAATTCCGCCCTGTACGCCAGAGCCTTGCCGCTGTCTTTGTTTCTTCAGTCTTCTTGAAGCGGTTATTTTGAAGAGATAAACAATATAAGTAAAAAATTATATGGAACCTGCAAACACACTTGAGACTAAAATAGGGAGCTGCTTCTAGATATGCATCCTAGTGAGCCACTGAAAGTATTCTGATGATTTAGTTGCCGCACATCAATAAAATATTCAATTAAATTAAAAAACATACTTAAGAAAAATATGCACACACATTTTAAGGCTGCTTGGGGGAAATGTATCCACTATATAGACATGTACATTTTTTAAGTTTATACCCTACCTCATTCCAAAATGATCCAGGATCACTTTGAGACAGATAGTGGCAGATAAAACAATCTGAACTCAAAATGCAATGGCAGACTGACTTCCTTGCTACACAGCCTCCCATTTCCACAGCTACAGCTACAACCCCAGTTTCATAACCAATATTCTTCTTATCCAGAGAGAATTCAAGCCACTTCCATCATTTGGGAGTTGGGTGGAGCAATGTCAAGTCATGTTGAGGCTGTTCTGCTCAGATGTGGTGCATCAGTAATCCAACTCCTCTCCCTGAGCCTTCACTGAACTTTGTCTCTGGGTGCCAGTCGTGTCCCCCAAGGCCAAGCCCATCCTCAAAACCTGTGTAATTTCCCTGATCCTCCAGGTTTGGAAACCTTCCATCGTCCCCCTAGCCCAGTTGGTGGTAGGGGTTCTCCCCTGAACCCCAATCCCTCCTCCTAAGGTAGAAGGGCAAAAATGTGGACTTTGAAATCAACATAACTGGGAGTGACTCTACAGTGTACCTTTTTACTGTTATTAAAACTTTGACAACTTACTTCAATGTTCTTTAGGTAGGAGGAATAATAATACCAATCCCAGAGATTCTGGTGAGGATGAAATGAGGTAATACAAAGTGCTTCAGACAGGTATGACATTTAGTGCATGTCAATATTGTTATTACCTCTCCCCAAGCATACTGAACACCAACATCTATCTCCCATGTCTCACCATATTAACTTGAAAACAAGCTTCCCTGCAGGCCGGATCTACTCAGCCCCCTTTCTGCCCACAGAATACCCTCTAGTACCTCTCAGCGGACTTCCTTCCCTGTCCCTGTCCTGCTCTGTACTCCTCATCACAGGATCTGAATTTGCACACTGAAGGGCCTGCCTCGCATTGTCCACCTACAACCAGGTGTGCTCCGTGTCCAGGTGGGTCAGTCCAGACTTTCCCACATTCTCCACCACAGACTCAGCCCAGGGTCTGATGGAAGTGAAGATTAAACTGATGCGTAAGAGTTACTGTATTTCTCTTTTGTTGGAAAGACCAATTCTTTAAATGTTTCATGACTTTTACCTTGATTTTTTTTTTCTTTATTCTAAAACTGGTAGCAACCAGGAGGAACAAGATAGACAGAGTACCTGCCCTCAATTTGTGTGTGCTTTAGTAAGAGAATACTATACTGGACAGTATATTATACATTTGTCATTTCAAGTGCCAAAATACCCAGTTTTGTACTTACATGGTTCTTCCACTTGGGCAAGTTGCTTAAACCATCTGCACCTCATTTTCTTCACCTGAAAAATGAGAATAATGCTAGCCTCCACCTATGGCTTAGCAAGCAGCCTCAACTCTCCCCATTGACTGGTCTCCTTAATTTAGTACACAAATGGTACAGCCATAGGAAGATCCCTGAATTAGATAATTCACTTTAAATACTAAAAAGTAACACTGAAAGGCTGGAATATTGTACATTTCTAGCAGTAACTTATTATTAGTTGTAATAGTGGAATGAGACTCACGAGAACACATTTGGAAGACAGAGATTAATGCCATTCAGAGCCTTATATTTTGCAGCAGCTTTGTCTCATTAGAAACATGTTTTCAGTCTATCTTAAATGTAAGAAAACAGCTTTCTTCTTATCACCAGCTCATTTTTCAGAAGCCACTGAATCTTGTGAGATGTCTCTTTCATTTTTGACCCCTGCTTCAGCACTCCTTCTAAGAAGATAATAAATGAGCATGTTACATTTGCTGCTGCAGTTAACTACTGTCTGTGAGATGCAGCAGGAGATTATCTGAGAGCATGTGCGTAAGTGATAGATTGCCTCAAGCCTATTTATACATGCAGCAGTAATGAGGAAAAATTGAAGGAGGCATGAAGGATGGGAGAGAAGGAAGGAGAGAGATGATGCCAGAATGTGTAGAGTGTAGACAGAGGAAGAGAGTCAAAGAAGGAAAACTAAGGGAGGTGAACAGCAGGACTAGAAACAGGTAAGCAGAGATGGTGGGAGGGGGCATTAGGAGGTAAAAGGAAAGAAGGGAACAGAGGGAGAAAACTCATTAGCAACCAACAGAACAGGCAGAGTTTTGAGAAAACAAAATACATGGGGCAGATTGGGAAGACAGTAGAATGAAAGAAATGAAAACAGGAATCAAGGTGAATGGAATCCAGTGCCAAAGTGGGAAACATACATGATTAGATGATGTCTATTTTATGTAAATAAGGGAGCAAAGGTTTTGTCTGATAGAAATTTCTGAACTCCTTTGAAGTCACTACCATAAGCATTCCACTGGCATTCTATTCTTTCTTTGAATTATATTTGAAATGGGCACACTAGGGAAAATTACAGAGTGTCTTTATCATAAGTTGAACTCCTAAGCTATAACATTTCAAATACTGAAACACTATAATATAATATTAAAGGGAATTATAGTATGAATAGAGACAAAACTGAAGTTATTCTGTTTATAAGACTATTTCCATCATCTTTCCTTAGGATGCTTTATCCGTCATCTTTCCTTAGGATGTCAGTCTTATAACATCCCTTTAGGAGAAATTGATGGGCATAGCATGGTTTTTATTTCACCAAACATGGTTAAAGGACTAATAAAATAATCCACAAATTAGTCACATAACTAGGGACATTATCTGTTTCTTGTTCCATTTGTGCAATGATTGCCCCCTCTGTTCATCCTACAGAAACAAATGAACCAGGGATTAAACACACCCTGTTGAGAGTTTGGACTACCTGATGTTATAACTTTATAAACTGGAGCAACTCTGATGTTCTTTGTTGAGGTTTCTCTTTCTATAAAATGGAGATACTGCCACTTTTTTCCCCCAGGACTATTATAACTATTAGGGATAAAATATATAAAGTATTTGAAATAGGTAGATAGTCAACACATTGTAGCAATGATCATTTTCATGCAACAGCAAATAGTCATACATATCTTTATAGTAATGAAGAAGTATTAATATCGTTGTATTCATCAAAAAGGTGGGGGAGACAGCAAGATTATATTAGAGCAAGAAAGGAAAATAATCAGCAGAAAAGCTTGCTAGAGTGGTTGTATAGTAAAATGGAAATGTATTCCTGTATTGCCTCTGAGTCAGTGTACCTCAGTGAAAACAAGTACGGAAATGGAATAAATTCAACTGCAGCCTCATGAAGTACTATTAAAATGGAGGTTTGGCGTCCCTCAGAAGATGTCTTCATCTGTACCTGATGGTTGAGGTAACGAATTAAGGGGGATCCAGGCTATAAAAAGAAAGGTCTCAAAGGTTGAAACCTGATTTTTTGACGTTCAAAAACCCAACAATCAGCAGCGGTCATTCTCCCTCAGACTTCATCCCTCAAACTTGCCATTCTGCAGCCCAAGGACACAGAGACCTCTAAGCTGTATAACCAGGACATTGGACAAATGTGGTTCATAAGATCAGGTCCTAAAGCAATGTTATTTTGTTTTTCACTATTTCTTTAAATTATTCAGTGGGACCCAGTTCTTCCCCTACCTCAGGATGAATATTTGGGTGAGGCCATAACTTTTCTGTTCATCCTTAAGAAATATAGTCTTAATTTGCTAATATGTAAGTCCAACTCCATGTCATAGTCAAAACTCAGAGTGTGATTTACAGTTAACGCATTTTCTGTCTCCCAGCTTCTGCGTGCTGCAGTTGATGACAGGAGGCGTGTCTGGCTCCTTCTCTCTCCCTCACATAAGGATTCTCCTTCTCCTCCCACAGCTGATGAATTGTAGGTTCTGACCCCTTGCAAGGTTAGAGTTTAAGGAAGCACCGGAAAAGTCCTTACTTGTCTGACACTGTAATGAGCTGGCGTCACACTCTCTGATCTTGGCAGATGTTTCAACCTGGCACTTTCTGTTAATATGCACTTTGGTAGGATCTTCTGAGACACCCATTGCTTGTGCTGTCTCACCTGCAGTTCCTCTGCATGGGGGAAATGATACCTAGCTATTACAGTTGATCAGTTCGATGAGAGGGAATTGCATTGCGGCATTTTATGTGTCGTTTTATTTTTGTGGATAGCAGAATAGTTGTGTGTACCACTGCCATCTCAGTTAACAATGTAAAAAGCACAAAAATAATTCAAGTAAATGAAAAAAATCGAGATAAATGAATCTGAACAGAGATACTACTGCTTGGAGTTAGTTCAGTGAAGAACTTATCACATATTCTGATTTACAAGAGGCTCTGATGATAATGGCACATTGCCAGTCCTCTACTCTCCCCTTTCTTTGGTGAAATGGCTCACCTTTCCATGAACTCTGTTTAAAGAGACACTCCAGAGGAACTTGTACTCTGGAGACATCAAGGAAAAGGAGATGAAAAGGAGAGCAAGGTCTAGAAAAGCATTGTTCTGAGGTGGAAAGTTTGTGAAGAAAGGAATGGCCATTTGAAAATGAAAGTTTGCTCATTTATATTTTAGAAAAACAAATGATATTAAATAACTATAACAAAAGGGGAAAGGGAGTGATACATAGGTCATTTATTTTAAAAATCCTTTCAAACTACATTTATTTTGCAACTAAAAATTACAGAACATTATGTATCAAGCTCTAAATTCTCACCAAGTATTAGGCTGAGCCACATGAAACTCCATTTTATAGATAAAAATATTCAAATATTGTCAATATCATATGGCCTAGAATCTTAACCTCATTTATCACAACTACTGAATTCTTTCTTGTAGTCTAGAAATTTGAGAACTTAAATTAAGTACTTTAAGAATCCCATGTCGGGCTCAATGGCTCACGCCTGTAATCCCAGCACTTGGCTAGGCCGAGGCAGGCCGATCACGTGGTCAGGATATCAAGACCTTCCTGGCTAACTCAGTGAAACCTCATCTCCACTAAAAATACAAAAAAATTAGCCAGGCGTGGTGGTGGGCGCCTGTAGTCCCAGCTACTCGGGAGGCTGAGGCAGGAGAATGGTGTGAACCCGGGAGCCTTGCAGTGAGCCAATATTGTACCACTGCACTCCAGCCTGGGCAACAGAGCAAGACTCTGTCTCAAAAAAAAAGAGTTTCATGAAGATCCTAAGCTTGAGATGAAGGTAGTGTCTTTCTTCTCTCTTCATCCCCTGTAACATCCAGCCCACAGAAGTTGCTGAGAGAATACTTATTGACTTCTATCACACGCTCAGAGTAATTTTGAACTTGCACCATCATTATTAGCCACAAACATTGCAGAATTAGATTCTTATCATTGAGCTTTCCCTTAATACCAAAGTGGAGGATACAAGAAGTTTTTAAATTTTACATACAATCATTGACTAAAGAAAAAAAACTTTGCACTTTTTTTCCCCTCTGAATTGCTCAGGGAACGGACAGAGAGAGGGAAGAAAGGTGGGGAGGTAATTCTCATGGTGCAAAGAGGATCAGCTCTGGGGGGAAGATGTGGAAGCCAGCCTCCAGCCCCAGGCACCTACCAAAGCCAGGGAACCAGTTAACATGAGATCTACCTGACTCTGATGTCACGGGGGGACAGGTGCAAAAACAGAATATATAGAAGGATTGTACGCTAATTCTGTCCTCTCAGTGTCTTCGACGAAATTACTTCTTGGTGATTTGTTCAGCACTTTAAAAAAAATGTCCACATACTCACACCTCACCAATCTACCCATTCTCTTTGGTGTCACACTTTCTTATCTGATTGGAAATTTCCTAGTACATGTAGGGCTTTGTTCTAGAGTAGGTGAACACAGCTGGAATTGCAAAGTGTCATCTGTTGCATATTTGGAGAAACTTTCAAAGAAACTTGACCCTAACCTACTAACTTTGACCCAGAATTCCAGACAGATATTTGGACCTTCTAAAATCATAAACATTTGGTATTTATATTCCTGTATTAATTTCTTAAGCAAAAAATTTGCATCTGGCCTTTTGCAATCTTCCAAAGGAAATTTTTCAGATACCTCTGGGGGTGTGATTTCTTAATAGAATAAAACTGCCATGGTTTTATAATATGCTGCTATATGGTGCTAGAAACCTCTCCAAAACACCCTCAAATTTATCAACACCAAAATCCCCAAAGTTACAAAGATGACATTAGCATTTTATTATAAATGCATTTGGGATCCTCAATAACTTGAAAGGCTTCTATTTTAGTATTTGGAATGAAACATAATGCTAATTAATAAAATAAGGAGCTAAGCATGGTGCCAAATGAAAGAAATATTTACTGGAAATAACCAAAATGACTTCACTGCAGCAGAAAGGTCCTAAAACTGTACTCAGAAGAATGCTCGCTGTTTCTGTGTTTTCACTAACACATGCTGAATACCATGTCCCACTCTTCATACCTGGGAGGGAGCAGGACAAGGATGACCCTTACTGCCAAGGAGCAGTCACACAGTCAAACAATATCAAATAAGTATTTTGTGATCAATACCCTTAAAACCCCAAGAGAAATTTTAAAACTTAAATTGTCTGAAGCTTAGGGGTACAGCTCCCAATTAAATGATTGCACTGTGTTTTTAAATACCCATGCCCTACTCAAAATTCCCCATAGCTTTTCTTTTAAAGGCTATAAAATGTGTTACTGGCGACAGACTTCAGCTTAATAAGTTTCAGTAGATTTTGATAGTTCGTTCACACTTTAGCATATAAAAGGTGTAGACAAGTAAGCAAAATCATTTTTCCCATCTCCTGCATTATTGGAAAGGGTACAGAATCCAGCTGCATTTCATTAAATTTGTTTTGGAAAGTTGAAGACAGCCCATGAGGAAAAGAAGACTCAAAATTAAATACTTGGAACCTGAGGTTAAACATTGCACATGGCTTTATGTGCCTCTCTCCCCTTATATTTGGATGACAGATGACTTCAGTCTTCTGCTGACCTAAGGATTTGTCATTGATGATTCAACAAGAAGAACTACTTAGACTTGTTTAGGATTCATGGTGATCAGGCAGTTTCCCATTCATTCTATTATATAATGGTCACTCTTAGGTCATATATACACCAAAGGGGCCCTGGTTTCAGAAGAACTTAAATCTTTGTAAGCTCTTTTATGAGTCTAGTCCTATTGGAAAGCATTTGATTCCACTGTCAGTCACCTTGTGACTCTTTTGTTTCCCTGATAAAGAATTAAAATTGAGTTGGATCCTCATAGTAGTGTTTATAGAGCACCCTTGACAATGGTGGCTTTGTGGCACAGTGTTGAGGTCATTATTTTATAGAGCAGCAGAAAAAATTCCTATTAAAGACAACACTCAAGTTCTTTACCTTGTTATGTCAATGATTTTAATATTGTAAATGTTCTTCAACTTCAGTCCTTTTGTTTCACTATTAATATATCCAATGTAGCCTCCACCTCTTCCAAAGTTAGAGTTTTACAAAAGGTGCCCTTGGAGTAACTCACCCACTGGGGTTATATTTACTACACTAGTGGCTTCCTGTTTGGGAACCAGGCAGGGGAAATGAGTAGACCCGAGAAGTTTTTGAACAATCCACCATTCTCTTACATTCTCCTTCATGTACACAGGTACTCCACCTGCTTTGCAGAGAAGTGGTAAACTAATAACCCTACTTACTCAGTCAAAAACTATGGGGAGTCAATATTTGGGGTGAGGCTTTCTCTTCGGAAAAGAAATGTTCAACAAAACAGCCTAAATTCTCCAGGATAGAAGAGATTGATGGAGCATCTGTCTTAATAAGGGTGTAGGCAAAGTTAACTCCTAAAACAAATATAAATATTTCTTTTCCATATTCCAGGTAATGAAACCAAAACGAGAAACAAGAGGGTTTGTGACTCTAGTTCTTCTTGATTTTTTCCAGCAGAGGGCACTATTTTCATTATCTAGATGGGTTTCAAAGTCTTAAACATGGGAATTGTTAGGTTCTATAAATTAGAATAGGCAAATTACTGAGGAGACCCTGGAAACTGAGTTCTCAGCTCCTGGAACTGGAACAGACCACTTTATTCTGTAAATAAAGAAAAATAGCACTTGTCTAGAAAATGTAGGCTGTTCATGCAGTTTATTTATTTATTTATTTAAGTGTATTGTAAGACCCAGTCCAACACACAGCTTGATTTAGATATTGGTATTTGAGATAAATCCCCACTAAACTAAGGTAAATATATCTCCTTTGAACATTTGTGCATACACATATACACACACAGTTATAGCTTTTAAATTAGTTTGACTGCTTTAAAATGTGGCTTTCCTTCTCTTGGAAACACTTAACACAAGAGTCATAAAAATCACTGCAATTCTCTGCTGTACTGTGATTTTTAGTTGTATCCATCCTTAAAAATCTGATTCTATGGGTGTTGGAAATGACAAATATATACATTGGACGTTGAATTTGGGTGTTATCAGATCTGGTGCATGTGGCTAGGCAAGGAGTTATCGTTCCTTTATTTGTGCACTTTGTAGATTATGTTATCTGGTAAGCATCCAGGTCTTACTGTGAAAGCACTGAAACAATCCCTTGTATAGGTTGAACCATAACTCTGTCAAAAGCCAGCACAACAAAGCAAGGGACCAAGTAGTTCACATTGGAACTCAATAAAAATAACCTCTCTGAGAGGTTAGAGAATCATGATTGTAAATAATGCCCACTGGAAACCCTTGAGGATGGATTTTCTGAAAATATTTACTGCTCCAGATGGATTATTATTTTGAGTACTTATGACATGTACATCTCCCAAAATAAATTGGGATGAAGTATAGATAAAGTAAAGGTTTTTATTTCTTCCCCAGTGGATTGCTACATGTGCAAACTTAAAGATCTGCTGAGTAATTATGGACAGTAGAGAGCAGTAGAGGAGTGTCTGAGCACATAACTGGCTGAAAATCAACATGCTTCAAAACAATATCAGGCATATTCTCTTAAGTGATATTCAGTTTCCACTGACAGTAGAAGACAATTTCAACTATCTTATAAATGAATCAATTTTTAGAGATTGGATAAATAACATCCAAACAATAAGCTATCAATAGGAATGCTAGTATTTATACTAATAAGAAGTTTATTATAAGTCAAAACTGCTTACTTTGGAGTAGAAAAATTTGGTAACAAATTCTGCATGAGATTTAGGTCATCAGTAATAGAAGAGTCATCAAAATCAGTGTCATTTCAATGAATGCCTATTTATACCCAATATTCAAGACATCTGCACCAATTTACCAATAAATGTGTCTACCATTCATTATGTAGTCAAACTAGCCCTTGTACAAACTACATCACAATTCTGATCTGTTTCCCCTTGGCCATAGTAATTCTACTTGGGTGATGGAGATAGTTACAGTGACAGTAACCACCAACCATTATGCTTATGCTGTGACAGACACCATGCAGTGCAGCCTCCATTGTATGGCTTCCACTTCTGGCCTCCCATAACCACATGTCCAAAGTCAGAATCTTGGTTCCTTGTTCTCATATCTTTCCAGCTCATAAACAGTACCATTATCCACCCACACCAGAAACATAAGGGTCATCCTTGATCTATTCCTCTTCCTTACCGTCCGTAAGTCCTCTTGATTCTAATTCTAAAATACATCCCAAATCCATTTCCTTCTTTCCAGTTCCACTGTCACATTCTCACCTGGGCCCCCATCATCACATGTCTGCACATTGTAAGAACCTCCAGCTGGTCCTTCTCCCAACAGTAGTAGGGTATTTATATTTGATAACACAGACCAGATCCTAGCATTTCCCTGCATGACATCCTTCAACTGCTGCCCATTCATCTTAGAATATAATCTAAACCCCTGGTAGTGGCTCTCCAAGCCCTGACCATCTCTCCTGGCTCACCCTGTACCCCTTCCAAATTCTTTTTGATTCAGGGCTTTCCTGTGTGGTATTGCCCCTGCCTGAAGGCTGTGTGATTTGAGGAAGTCATTTAACCTTCTGGGTCTTGATTTTCTCCTCTAAACTAAGCGCCTTGGTCCTTTCTAGCAATGCCCTTCCTGTTTTCTTAGAAAAAAAATACCAGTTCTCTTGAATTTATCTTCTAATAACCCTCTACTCAGCACTGACCCTGACATAATATGAGAGGATAGCCACAGGCCCATTGGAAAATATTTTCCAAGTATAGTATAGATCTATAAAATGCTTTGAAATTGAGACATATATGTTAGCCAGCAATGTTTTCAATTAATAGAGGGATGTGTATACCCTGTGAGAAGACTTAAAGCCTAAAATTAAAGCAGGGCAGGAGACTTCATCTTTCTTAGAAAGCAAATTTACTGTTCTCTCACTAGTTTCCATCTGAATGTACCAACTCCATGTGAGTTTGTATGTTAATTGACATTCTAACCGTCCTTTATTATAAGTGCATTTTCAAGGTTTATACTATTCTCATCAGTAGAACACTGTTGTCAAGTTTTTAATTTCAGATTGTCAGACATCCAACCAGAATTGTTCCATTGCCTGTAGCAGATAATAAATAATTAGATGCTCTTAAAACAGTAGACCACAGAAAGTGAAGGTGAATTTTTTAAATTCAGTTTATTTATAAACTGAACCAACCCCATGCCAGTTCAATCTGGTTCTGTGCATTTTGCTGAGTGTCTTCCAGATGCCAGGCACCACACCAATACAGGCTATGTAATAAGCAAATTCTGGGCCCAGCTCTCTAAGAACTCGCAGTTCAGCAGGAAGACCTATATGCAAAAATATCATGTCAGAAACCTGGCGAGGTAATAGAAGAAGGCACTGTGTGCTTTGGGGTAACAAAGCACTTCTGTCACCATGGAGGGATCAGACAAAGTGTCATGAGTAAACAATATTTATCTATCAAAGAAGAAAACAGTGTCCTAGGAAGAGGATTCAGGTATGCAGAGAAACCGGAAGTGCATCAGCAGTGTCCTTTGGGGAAACAAGTGAAATACTAAGGTGTCTGTGGCCAGAGACAAAGCTGGAAGGAGACGCAGGCACCATGTCATGAAGGACTTTGTATGTCTCATATTCTCTCCAAAAAATTTGAGCTGTGTCCTGAAATACTAATAATAACAACATGAGCTAACTTGGGGGCCTCACTAAACCCACTTTACATGATCTAACTCATATAATGTTCAACAGCTGATGAGGTTTCAGCCCAGGTAAGCCACTGTTCGAGTCATGCTCTGAACCACAGTTATTCCACCTCCAAGTGAAAAGGAGCCATAGAAATTGTATGACCTTGGGCAAATTACTCAACACTGGTGAGTAATCCTCTCATCATCTCTAAACCAGGAATAATCATAGTGCCTGCCTCATAGAATTGCTGTAAGAACTAAACAAATTAACAAATGTAAAACGCTTAGTTAGCATTATGCATGGCATATGGCATTAACTGTCATTACTATTATCTATTATCATCTTCAACATTATCGTTTCCATTAATTTTTAAGATTTTAAGAAATGGAACACCATTACCATGTTTGCATTAAAAGATAACTAAGAGGGCAAATGAAGGAAGGTGGGTGGCGAGGCCATTATATTGACAACCCCAAGGGACACCATTCACTTTGTAGTCAGTGTAAATGACACAGTGCCCCCTTGGACCCGTGCTGTGCAATGGCTCTGAGCAGAACAAGACAAGAGGTAATCCAGAGGTGATGAGAACCTAAATGAGGGGAACAGAGAAGAAACAGTGGTGACAGATACTGGGGAACAAGAGATCTCATGGGTAAAGACAATAAAGAGGGACTTGATTAACTGTAGGTTTCTGACCTGGGTAGGTGTGCAGAGGGGAAATAAGAGGGGTGGGGAATCAACTCGGTTTATTTTATGTATCTCAGTATGTATCTCTGATTGCTTTCCAAAGGGAAAATAAACATGATTTCAGATTAGTGATTTTGTTTTATTAAGTGTGTTTCATCCTTTTATGAGTGTAAATAATTGGGATTTACTGAGTTAATCCCAATTAACTCAAACTGTGTTCCTAACAACATAGCCCAATGCAGTTCAGTGCCAGGATAAATGTCAGAATCCTATGTTGATTTTGTGTTATTGCAGTCTTCTGTCTGGCAAGATTGACCTTGTTATTTCTGAATTAATAATTTCAATCACCCAAGACACCTTTTCAGTGAGATATTGTACATAAAAATGGAGTCTCCTAATAGTTGTGAAAAAGCACTTCATTTTATTAATATATGTTTGAAATACTCATCACAGGGCATGTAAGCATGAACTTTTAATGATACAGAAGAAAAAATATCTGTATATGCATATTTTTGTAAAGACAAGCCCGGAGCACCCTCAAATGGAAGAGACAGGAAAGAGTGTGGGTTGTGTCATTGCATCAGCCCCTAGAAAGCCTACACTGCTGGTGTATTATTCACACCCATCTGTTTGTAGAGGTCTCTTAGGAGTCTTGGGAGTCCCTTGGGAAACACCTCCCAGGAACAGGCAGTTAGAGTATTGCAGGATCATTTTCTTAGCCTGTTTTGGGTCCAATTATGTATTTTCTATTTTATCTTGCTATTAACTACTCTCAGAAAAAAAAAACAAACCACAGTCCTGATGTGTTGGCTCATGCTTATAATCCCAACACCTTGGGAGGCTGAAGTGAGAGGGTCACTTGAAGCCAGGAGTTCAAGACCCCTGGCTGGACAAGATAGTGAGACCCCATCTCTACAAAACAACAATAACAAACCCAGTCCAACAGGTTACACTAGCTAAACACATTTTTCTTAGGGATTTAATTTTTTTCCCTGCTTTACCTTATGTGTGCTACTTATCAAATATGCCACATTTTTAGTATTGCTTCACTCTTAGGGGGCTAGAGCTATCAATGCCTTGATTCTATATTCCGCAGCTTGCTCTGTAAAGCATACATTTTACCTAAGACCAATATCACAAGTAAGTTTATCTACTGTTCCTTTCCTCTTTTTTTTCATTTTTTTAAAGCAAAACATGCCTTTTTATTTTTCCAAAACAACTAATCACAATGAACATCCAATAATTAGGAAAACAATCTAAAAACAAACCTTAAGGAAATAAACCATCTGTATTATTTTATAATAACAATAGTAACTACTATTTGCTGAGTCTTAATCATTGCCAAGTCCTGCATACTTCACATGTATTACTGAAATGTGATAGTCACAACAACCCTGAAAGATATATTACTTCAATTTTATAGATGAGGAGGTTGGGCTCAGGTATACGTAATTCAGGCCTTACTAGCAGATGCTAATTAGAATGCTTGTTGGACATGCCTAGGGGGTCATCAGAGAGTAGCATCAAACACTGGGAGAGCAGGGCCAGCATCCTTAAGAATTCCGTTTAGGCCTGTGAGCACACTCTCTTGCTCCGAGGCTGACTTTCAGTGTTCACAGAAGCTCCAGATTCTGTATCTTCCTCACTTACGATGACTGTTTGCTTACCCTGCTGCCTTTTCCACAATTCTCCTTTCATTCCATGCTTCACCCTCTTCACAAGTAATTATCAGGCACTTTCTACATGCCAGCAGCTGCTCCAAGGACTGCAGACACAGCAGTGAACAAAACAGTCTATTTTGTGTAAATCTCTGTTCTGTGGAGCTGTTGGGCACAGATGGAAAATAAACAAGTAATAAAATCACCCTGAATCTTACCCTTTCAATCTCATACTTGACTCCAGGCTTCTAACCAAACACATGTCAAAAACGTGGATGGGCTCTTTCTCATCTGCCATAGGCAGTCTCTTCATCCTTCTTAGGCGGTAAGAATTCACTGACAGAAGAGCCCTGGCCTCTGTGTTCCTTACTCATATACCTGAATAATGAGCAAGGCTGTAGGAACTGCTAGCTCCTCTGTAACAATTTTCCTCTTTATTATATGTTCATATTCCCGATAACTACAGCACTTTTTTTTTTTTTTTTTTTTTTTGAGACGGAGTCTCGCTCTGTCGCCCAGGCTGGAGTACAGTGGCCGGATCTCCACTCACTGCAAGCTCCGCCTCCCGGGTTCACGCCATTCTCCTGCCTCAGCCTCCCGAGTAGCTGGGACTACAGGCGCCCGCCACCTCGCCTGGCTAGTTTTTTGTATTTTTTAGTAGAGACGGGGTTTCGATGGTCTTGATCTCCTGACCTCGTGATCCGCCCGTCTCGGCCTCCCAAAGTGCTGGGATTACAGGCTTGAGCTACCGCGCCTGGCCGATACTTCCATTTTTAACTGAATAGAATAATCTAGAAGGAAACTTAATACCCTCTTTTTTAGTCATTCCTTGCCAGATGCCTATATCTTTCTTCTGATCTATAGTCTTGCCCCTTGAGCTCAGAGGGTCCCAACGGCCTGCTGTAGCCAGTCTCTGATAATACTGTTTTGTCACTCTTCCCATGAAGTTCTCGCCTACAGGAAAGGAGTATGACTGCCAGCCCTGACAACCTCGACCTTAGTTAGAGTGGAATAAGGTAGACCTTTAATAGTCTTAGAAAGGATGTCCTAAGCTCTTAGCAACTATTTAGATTTAGAAATGGTGCTGAACACGTAATTTCTCCCATAAAGTGCAGTCAAGTGTAAGTGACCTCTTCAGAACCTTAATGATTCTATATTAAACAAAAATAATTGAATTTCTTATAAAAAATCATCAGTTGTGTACAACTTCTTAAGATTCTCTCCACCTCCAGTGACAGCACAAGGAGTCAACTCTGTGGTGGGAGCAATTGTTCAAAGTAGAATTTCCCATCTCAAGGAAGTTAGAGTGATTTTGGTAACAGTAACAACAGGAATATGAGCTGGCCGGACACAGAGCTCACTGTGTGTGAGGCTCCATGCTGACAGCTCTACATGTATGACTCTTTAAATCCTCCAACAACCTTGCAAAGTAAGTGCTATTATTGTCCTCATTTTTCAGATGAGAAAACTGAAGTAGAGAGAGGTAAAATAACTTGCCTAACATTATCCAGCTAGTAAATGTTGGAACCAGGTCTCCTGTCAAGGCTGCCTGTCCTCAGAGCCAATGTCAAAATCTCAGCTCCGTCATCCTTCTCCCTGTGAGTGAATGAAAAGCTGTGATGAGGTGTGCTGGGCACATGGTAGGGCTCACTCACCTAGAATGGGGCTCCCACACCTGTCTTCCACAGTGGAGCATTCGAATCAGTGCCTCAGTGAAGTGGCAGATTGTCCCATGTCATAGGTGTTTGGGTCACTGGGAACATCTGCTCCTTCAGTGTCAGGGTCTGCTGGCATTCTGACTTTACCAAGCCCACCTGTGGCTATAGTTCATCCAGCCTAGTATTTCTAGTTTGGGCTGCCGCCCCCCTTCCTCTCCACCAGAATTTTTACTATTTCAGGAGGAGGTGAAGGCCTGTGAGGTAGGTTTCTGATTTTGGAGATGATACATCTGGTTAAAGAGAAAGCTGATAGGAGGAGAGCCACAATTTCCTAAGACTTTACAAGAGGAAATAATTTTCTGCTTTACTCTGGAAGACAAGGGAAATGCCTTCCCTAACAATTCCCTTTATCAAAGTAACATTTCACCTGCCAGATAGGTATTCATTTGAATACAATAGCAGCCTTCAGCAGCAGTAGCTAAAATTTACTCCTATGGCTTTCTTTTTACAAAGCCTTCAAATTTGTACATGAATAGGATGTTAGAAACAACCAATTGTTTTCTTTTATACTCCTTGAGCTTTTTACCCTCTTTAAACATTTTTATAAGTGAAAAAAATGCAACTATATTGAAGAAAACCGCCCATTTTCAAAAAACTAACAATGATTTTCATTTTTGCATATTGTCTTCCAGTTCAGGCTCACACTGTTTATGTTTTCCATAATGGTCCTTGCAGGTCATCTTAGGCAGTAGAGGCTAGGTTTTGCCCAATTAACTTAATCCCCAAATCTCAGGGGCTAAACACAACTCACATTCATATCTCACCCCCTCTGCATCACTGCCTCAGGTTTGCAGAAGGCTCTGCTTATCATAGTCACTCCTCCTCAGGCCAAGGGGTCAGACCCCATCAGGACACACACCTCCACAAGCACTGAGGCAGAGGAAGGAGAAACGGCAGATTACAGATAGCCTTTTAAGAGTCCTGCCTGGAAGTAACACCCATCACCCCAGCTTACTTTCCACCAGCCAACACAAATTACATGGCCAAGCCAACTTCAGGGGGAATTAATTGTACATCTACTGTGTGCCTGGAAGAACAAAAGATGGAGTGTTTGAGAAGGGCCCTTATGAGTTCTGTAAGTATATTCTATTCTGTCATGAACCATAATTTTCTAAACCATTTTCCTACCAATGGATATTTGGGCCAAGAGCAAAGATTTATATTTATGTATGATTTTAAAATATGTTATGAAAAATTATTCAATGATACTTATTAAAGCACGGTAAGGAAGACTTTATTCAGAACCGTAAAGATAGCTGTAGAGACCGCCACAACAGGGTCTTGCAGTCAGGAAAAGAGATTGAGCTCAACTCCAAACACATCATAAGCAAGTGGGAATGTATAGCCAAGGAGGAGTGTGGGAGTCAGTGGATAGAAAATTACTAAGGAGAGAGAGACATCAGGGGTGAGGAAGTCTGGCTAAACCTACCTAACAGGATTCTTGCCAAAGACAGGCCGAGGTGATTGGACATCACCTGGGGAATGGTGGAGGGTGAGAAACCTAATCAGATATCAAGGATGGTCAGATGTTGAGGATGGGGGTTCTTGCTAAACTGATGTAGCAGAATTCTTTGCCAAAACTTGGTTTTACAAGGAAGTGAACATATGGGCCTAGCAGAGGATTCAGAAGCCTAACTAGCGTTTGGCCAAGCAGAGAATCTTTGTCATATATTTGAATGTGTTTTATGGCCCCATCCCCAGGTAACATTTGGCTGCCCCCACATGAGATCCCTTGAGCACCACACACACATGTACACATATGCACACACACAAGCACCCAGACACACACAGAGTTGGCTGCCAATCCCCACACTAATAGCATCCCCCCGTACCTGTCCAGTTCTGTCTTGCACTGATAGAAGTATAAATCAGAGATTTTGTCACACCCATTTCCCTGTGGCTAGGTTCTTGACAACCCCTGTGTAATCTTCCCTTCTTGCAGTAAAGAATTCATAATATTATCTGTCTTCCATGTCAGCCAACTACGGCTACATAAATGCTGAACACACATATATGCACTCACACACACACTCCTACACCCAATCACCTCTTTGCCCCATGACCAGATTGGAAGACCAGGTACTAACAAAGCCCTGCCATGAAACAGAAGCAAGTATGCCTGCATGTTCTGACCTACTCCCATGTGAACTCAAGGTGGCATTTTAAGTACCTTATCTCCTCCCTGATGCAGCCTCTGACTTTGTGCCTTTTACTAAGAATACCTTTTGTGCCCAGCATGTAAAATGTCAAGCAACAATGCTCTTTGCATAGTTGAGCAACAGCAACCTATATCATTAACCCTAGCACAGTGCCTGGTACACAGTAGCCCCAGTCTAAATGAGAACAGAGATGACTTTAGAAATGGAATGAGGAAACATTGATGGCTGTGTTTACCCTGCGAGGGTGGCGGCATTTCCCAGCTATGAGATGGCCTCTATTAATACAGGCCAAAGGACTGTTGTGGCTTTTGAAATGAATTATTATGTATTACCAGCCTTCCAGATGATAACATAAAATGTTAGTGGGTCGCTAGAGCCATCTTCTCTGTAGTTGTAGAATTAAATTTAACAAAAAAATTAATGGCTGAGAGGACTCCGGCTGAAGTTATATTGGAACTGGGAAACAACTCAACACTGATGGGAATGACATAGGGAAGGGGAAAGAGGAAGGTACAGAATTGTGCAGAGCAGGGCATGAGACACAGGCTCCAGAGCCTGGAGGGTAGACAAAGGGTCTCACAAGCTCAGGCATGGCTCAGGAAACACTAGTACCACCAGACCCAAACCAGAAAACAGGGCAAAGGGGAGAGATTCCAAAAGGAATCAGCACCAGCTGTAGTCTCATGAGGAAATGTGTGCTTTTGTGGCCTTATCAGGAGTACCACTGGACCACTTCCCCTATGGAAGGAACACCAGGACTGGCCAGAACTGAGAGACATTACAGGACATTTGGGACTGCCTAGATTCTAATTCTCGTACTGCCATTTGTTAACTGTATTCCTTTGGCAAGTTATGCTTGAGTTTCTTCATCTGTAAAATGGGGTTAATAATAGTACCTACTTCATGGGCATGTTGTGATAATTAAGCAAAATAACAGGTGTAAAGTTACTTAGGGACAACAAGGACTGCCATGTAGTAAGTGATTTGAAAATGTAAGATCTAGGAGGGGTTCTCAGGTCTCAGAGGCAAACTGGGATTTAGGGCAAGGTCCCAGAACGAGAGGCGAGCTGGGGTTCCATGTGGAAGATGGCCAAGTCCAGGGTGGAAAACCAGAAGTAAGAGTGAAACCATGGTAGAAAGATCTAGAATGTGCAGCAACATGTCCTTGAGGTTGGTTAAAGGTGCCGATGATGGACAACATGGGTGAACCTAGAAGACATTATGCTAACTGAAGTAACCCAAAAATAATAGGACAAATATTGTATGAAATTACTTATATGAAGCATCTCCAATAGTCAAATTCATAGAGACAGAAAGTAAAATGGATGGTGTTTGCCAGGGCCTGGAGGGAAGGGAGAATGTGGTTACTGTTTAACAGACCAGAAATTCGGCTTTGCAAAATAAAAGGAGTTCCAGAGATGGATGGTGGTGTTGGCTGCACAATGTGAATGTCATTAATGCCATTGAACTCTACACTTAAAATTGCTAAAATGGTAAATTTTATGTTATATACGTGAGCTTTACCACAATTGTTTTTAAAAACAAAGGAAGTCTTTATAAAGTTTATACTTTAGTTATGATAATGTATTAATATTGGTTCACTAATAGTAAAAAATGTACCAGACTTACGTTAGATGTCAATAATAGTAGAAACTGGCTTCAGATAGCAATAAATTATATAAGAAATCTTTGTACTATTATCACTTTTTTTATAAATCTAAAACTGTCTTACCAAATAAATAAAGTATATTTTTTAAAAATAGATGCAGAAGATGGGAAGAACCAGATAAAGAGCTGCTTGCTTGAGTAAGAGCTCCCTTGGTTGAGTAAGGGATGGTTGAGATTTGGGGAGAGATTGTTATGAGCCCGAAAACAGAGATCAAAAAGGTGATTTGGAAGATATTGTGGGAAGGAGGAAAGGGACTTAAAGAATCTGAGGAATCATAAGATTGACCACAGCAGCCGATGAGCAGACGACCACGAGCACTGCCTGGGAAAGGACTCAGGTCATCAAGCGACCTGTGCTCACATTCATCTACTTTGCACATGCATAGGAGAATGTCATAAAAACACACGTATAATCAGTTGAGAGTATTTCAAATTCCAGATATGGAAGATTACTAAACATGCATCCTTGGTATGTTTCCTTAAAGCAAAATAAAATCCTGGCAATTATGAACAAAAAGAATGGTGCAGGGCAGGGCATGAGGCATGGGCCCATCACCAGGTGGCCTGGTGTGTCTCCATAAATGAGGGCACTTCAGCGTGTCAAGACTGGGCTGTCAAGGGTTCATCCTGTAAATCAGATGTCGTTTTCATAGGATCATGCCATTTTTAATTCTTGTCCCAAGAAAGTCTTTATGAATCAGATCCAAGTTCAGCACAGTTTTAGCACCCATGAAGTCTGTATTTGGCATGTTTACCCATGTTGTTTGAATTATCATAATAACTGGTAGCATTATTACCATAGAGTATTATTTGCAGACACTAGAATCAAGTTTTTTGTGTAATAAATAATAGAAAAAGGACCACAACCATGATCTTCCTATTGTGACTATGAAAGAAAGAATTGTGAGTTCCTAGGCTCCTTCTATAACAACTGTCGAACCAAATGAAACCAAGTCAGAGCAGGTGCTACAGGAGGCATGGAAGATCAGAAGTGGGCACTGCACAGCCTCCGTGGGTGCTCTGCTCCACACCCTCTGGGAGCTGAAATGGCAGCAGTATTGGCATCATTTTGAATACTGCACAGTGCTGTGGATATTGGGCATGCACAGATTCTGACCAATCAACATGAGAAGAGTAAGGAAGTGATGGGACACTGCTCTGTGGGTAGAATGAACACTAGCATGGCAGGGGCAGAATAAAAGAAGCATGTACTCGGCTGCTGGGGGAAATGGGCATTGGTTAGGGGTGCCAGAGGAACTGAGGGCTCTGGGCTGAGGCTGGAAACCAGTAAATAGTGTCTGTGGCACGAAGTGAGGAATCAAAGAAATCCAATAATATGCCATGAAAGATGTCACTATTAGGCTCATCTTTTTTTTTTTTTTTTTGGCTTTTATAGTCTACTTAATTTACTGGCATGTTTTCAATATGGTTAGTAGAAAAGGAAATATGTGCAACAGAATGCAGAAATGACATGAAACCTGATATTTTCCAGCCTGGCCTCCACCTATCATGCTGGTTATGGCATGTAGGTGTTCAAGAAATGCTTTCTGAGTGAATGAGCATTATGAAATAGATAGCAACAGCACTGTGTGTGTGTGTATGTGTCTTTTGTTTTATTCACTTAGTCACCATCATACATTGTGCCTTTCAGATTAGGAATCATGTAATTAATGTCATTTCTGCGAGGCTTTTTCCATTACAAGATGGGATGTCAACTGATACCATTTTCTAAATTACCGACTAAGTTAACATAGTGTTATTTTATCTCAGATGCTTATCTTAGAGCATCCTATTTTATGCTGGCTCACCCTTAGGAGTACTCAAGTGAGGGCTGGACAACAAACTACACTTGATGGGTGTTTGAGACCGAAAGATTCAAGGATCCCTTCTAAGTCTGTGTGTGTGTGTGTGTGTGTGTGTGTGTGTGTGTGTGTGTCCCTTACATTTCACAACATCGATATTACTTTGGCAATCTGAGGTGGATTGTAGTAGTTGACTATATTGTTTTGACATTGCAAACCCACTTTACCTTGAACCATTAATTCAGTGAAATCAAAATTCAAGACACTTAGCCTGCAACTCCTAGAATGTGCCTGGAAACATGGGTGGAGATTACTTCAGTGCTGACAGGGCCGTTGGAAAAGACATTGGTTTTGGGAATATGTGAACACCCTTTTGGTATAGTAAAATGTCCTTTTCCTATTTTGGAAAAGTTAGACCTGTTGGCTAAAGCAATTAGCAGTTACTACTGATGACTTAACACTGCATTGGATTCAAACTGTGATATATGCATGTCTACCCTTCTGCCAAGCTCCTGTGCCTTCAACCAGTCCAGAACCTAAGCAACTAAGAATAGGCAGAAAAATTCCTGACCTAGTTTTTGTATCTTTACATGATGCATAGATGAAAATAATTTCTCTCTACTAATTAGCTATAAAATCTTGGAACACAACCGCTTGGAGGCTTTCCATTTCTAAAATTGGTGTCCAGAACATTGCTAAGTGGCCTGCTTCAGGGAAAGATGTGTTGGTCTTAATTAATCCATCATTGAGCTTTTCCATGGAAATAATTGAGTACAATCTTTATATTATTCTTTTTTCCCAATTAATGACAAGAGAAAAATGTAATTTGACAAGGACAAGTGTATGACTAGTCTTTCATTCTCATGTCTAATTTTTCTTAGGCATCTCTTGATTTTCAGGTACTTAATTAACTATTCAGATAACGACACAATATGGAACTTTTAATGTTGCACAGCCTTTGCTTCTTGTCCAACCTATGAAACCAAAAGGCAACATTTTATCCTCCCCTCACCTCTGTTTTTACCAATAGTATATCTTTTGGAGTGTGAAACTGAGGCTGAGAGTGAGATGTAGGCTGTTGCTCATCAGATTTCCAGAAAAGACTCCTGTCTCAAAGTAGCTATTTTTCCCCATTCCTGAGAAAAAATAAGTAGATAATCATGACTAGAAAAGGGGCATTTGAGTTCATTTGATGGAGACACTTTTGCAGACGGTTGAGTTGGTAACTGTACCTATATACTCATATTTGAAGTAGTTCATTTTAAGATAAGGAATGGGGCAGGGTGGGTAGATTAAAAAACAAAATGTCAAGTTAAAAATATTTTCTTTACAGACATAGGTACTCTTAGAAAGGTAGATTGCTTTTTAGAACTCGGCTCCAAGAAATGGGAACGAGAAGACAGTCCAAGGACCTTACAGCAAATTCTTAATGCAAAAGAATGAAGTATATGTGAACATTGTTAAAGCAGTAGGGTGAGTGACCCCAGGATTCTCACTTCTCCTCCAACCTGCATCAGGAGAAAACAACAGAAATAATGACAACAGAAAGATTTTATTTTTTTAATCAGAAAACAGATGATCCTAAAGGGTCCCCATAGTAATCTCACTAATTAATAATTCATCAGGACATTCTGAAAATGAGTTGCAAATTTGGGAAGATACAGTTTTTTTTGATAGAGGATAATTAAAATGCCTTCATAGGAATGGAGTACTTCTGGAGACTTCAACTTGGTAGAACTTTGTTGTTTGTTTAGTAATTCTTGATTTAAACAAAGCCAGGTTTGTGTGTGTTGTGCTGGGGGAGGAGAAATAAGGAAATCAATGAGCTTATATACAAGTAAGTCACTTCTGTGTAGATTTGTGAGGCCTTGGCTCTTCTTTCTATTCCCTCTCCTTTTGGGATCTCATCCAAGCTAAAAACTTCAGTTGTGTCATCCACAGAGATAATTCATTTGGAAAAGGAAGATTCACAATGACCATGATAATAAAATATTGGATAAGCTGTCTTGGGAAAAAGGGATTAGACTTCATTTCAAAGAAAGTCAGATTCTGTCATCTAGGAGAGCCAGTCTGGGGGTAAGGCAGGTTTTCTACTGCTGATTAAGGCAGAGGGACAGGGAGGTAAGAAGTTACAACTTTTGTCTACTTTCTTAGCCTCTTTCAGAGTCATGCTGCCTCCCCTAAACTATTTTCATCATAGCGTTAACACAATGCTCATTTTAACATATTACTTAAAAAAGAAAAAAATAGGAAGACAACCATATTTTGAGAATGTGGCCAAGGAGAATGACCTCTGCCACCCCACTCCCAGCCCAGCTATGCTTCTTCTTAAATGTACTACCTTCAGGAGAAAATACTACAACCTACAGACCACATTTATAGGGAAGACTATTTCAACTCAATGAAAGGTATCATTTTTTGTTAAAGCTATCTGGCAGCAAAGTTGATGGGCTCAAGAGTTTGTAAGTTACCAGGAGTAAAATGGGTTCAAGTTGAAGGCCCAACTAACAGACTTTCTGGAAAAGAGATTCCTGCTTTGAGTTGGAGCTTCTGTGAGGTACCCTCTGAAGCTGCTTAGAACAGAGAGCTCCCCTCAGTGCCAAATCTGCATTTGCAACCTTGACCTACTTCCTGGAATCAGAGAGCCATATAATTGGCTGGAACCTCAAAGCTTGTCTTGTCCAACCCATATGGAGGGAGATTAGATTACCATAGCCACCTTTAAGCTCCAGTCACATTCCTTCAAAAGTCTTAGGTGAGAATCATCCCCACTCCACCTGTAATTTCCATCAGTGGAACCACTATCCTGTCAATTCAGAGGTGCAGGGACTCAACATCTTCTCTTCTCTTTGCCTCTCAAAAGCAGTTACCAACATAGGGTCAGTTCTTTCACAATGTCTTTCCAAGCCTCCCTTCTGCACTCCTATCATCACCACTGTAGTATTGCCTTCAGCCTGTCTATAACCACTTTCTTCTTATCCCGGATTCTAGTCTCACCACTTCTAAGCCATGACTGTCACCAGCTACTACCATCTACACAGAATCTGCAGGCTGAAAGTAACCTAAGAGCTCATCTTGCCCTCCCTCCTGTCTTGTGCATGCACTCTTACTAAAACATTACCGCTGTCATCAGTACTTTCTCACTCATAAGTTGTCAGTGGCATCTCTTGCTAATAAGATATAAAGTTCTTATTCCATTGCTTTGCATTCATGCCTCCCCTCCCATCCTCCACCAAATCTGGCCACACCTTTCAGCTGCTCAACATCAACCAGGGAGGCTGGTTTTCCCACTATTCCATGAACACCCTGACATTTGTCCTTCCAACTTACAAATGACAGCTAATCAACTCAAGCTAGCTTTTAAAAAGTGGAATAAAGTAAACTGCTCATATGAAACAAAAGGCCAGGGATAGGTCTGGTTTCCTCAATCTTTGTCCTCAGGAGCCTGCCTCTATCTTGGCTCTGCCTCTCTCGGTGTTGGCTTTATTCTTAGTTCACCTCTCTCTAGGTAGTAGCAAAATGGCCACTAGTAGCTCCAGGATTACATCCTCTGAGCAAGCAGCCCCCAGAAAAGGAGAACTTCCCTTTCCTATGGTTCCAGCAGAAATTTCAAGATGATGTCTCAGACTGATCTGGATTGTGGGCCATACTGAGCCCTCACAGTGGCCAGACGGATAGAGTGCTTTGGTGAGCAAGGTAAAGTTATGAAACATGGGAGCTGAGGGTAAAAGGTAAGGAAAATCATCGTGCCAGAATCAAGAGAAGTGGGAGGGGAGACTGCAGTCATTCTCTGTGCCCAGAATGCTCTGCCAACTCTCCTCAGCCTCTCCTGCAAGGTCCCTCTCAGGTCCCACTTCACCCAGGAGGCCATTTTGTAGCTAGACTTCTCACTATGACCATGAACTCTTACTGTACTCACTTCCTGGAGCATTCCTAGTCTCTCAAATTAAGCACTAAGGTCCTTAAAGGCACAGACCACATCTTACACATCTTTGCATCTTTGTTTTCTTCATAGCAACTGGAACTGTACTTTGCATAGTTGATGTATAATAAATTTTTGTTCTTGTGAGTGACTTTTGCTACTATTAGCATGTGGTGTGTGTGTGTGTGTGTGTCAGAGAAAGAAATGAGGTGCATAGAAAAGAAGATGTGCTTCAGCCAGGCGTGGTGGCTCACACCTGTAATCCCAACACTTTGGGAGACTGAGGCAGGTGGATCACCTGCGGTCGGGCGTTTGAGACCAGCCTGACCAACATGGAGAAACCCCATTTCTACTAAAAACTACAAAATTAGCTGGGCAAGGTGGTGCATGTCTGTAATCCTAGCTACTCAGGAGACTGAGGCAGGAGAATCACTTGAACCTGGGAGGCAGAGGTTGTGGTGAGCCAGGATCATGCCATCGCACTCCACTCCAGCCGGGGCAACAAGAGCGAAACTCTGTCTCAAAAAAAAAAAAAAAAAAGAAGAAGAAAACGTGCCTCTCTGCGAAAACATATCAGCAAGCAGCCCATGGGCCTGATAGCCACATGACTAATGCCAGTAATTGGCCATCTTGGTAGCCAGAGTTGAGGCCTCAGTTGAGGAGGTTTTGCATCCTTACCTGTTGGGCAGTAAAATCATGAAATTATAAGGTACTGGGTGTGGGTTATTTTGTAACTCTAACCTCACTTTCAGCAGGAAGGGACAAACATAAATAGGCCAAAAGGTAAGTTAGGGGAAAGAATGAAAATAATGGGGTTAGAGGGACATTTTTAGGGGAAAATAGGAACATAAATTCAGAGAAAAAGTTAAGACCGTAGACAAGGTGACAAAACTTACTTATTCGCAGTAAAAATGAAGCCCATTTTCTCTCACATTGTTCGCTTACAGCCTAATTTTACCTGTTTTCTTCTCTATAGGTGATTTAAGTGTGTGTGTGTGTGTGTTTCAATTTGGTCTCTCTCTTCCTCCATGCCTCCCTCCCTCATGTGTCCTGTCAGTGTTCTGTGATCCGGTGACCTTTCCACAGTAACTACTTCCATATGTTTATTCACATCTATTTGCAAAACAACTTTAAGGAAATTATTTTAGCTAAGGCCGTGTCATCTTGTATTTGCATTCCTCTTAAGTGAGCAGAATTCATTTGGCATGGTTTAAACATTTTAGAGGAGGAAGAATGTGCCTGTGTTGTATATGAAGCAAGAGCTTGTGTCATATAAAGGTGATCCAAAGAAGATGTTCTGGATATTTGGGGGTTAACTTTGGGCCCCACTGAAAGAGAATGACTTGCATTCTTGAAGAGTCTCTAGCAAAAGGAAACCATGGGCCATTTAATAATAGAGCCCAGATGAGATTTAGGAATCATATACACGGGGTTCTCAGACTTTAATATGCTTAAGAATCACCTGGGGTTCTGGTTCAACAGAATCCCCAGGGATTCTGATTTTGTACATCTGCAGTGGAGCCCAGATAAGCACCCCAGGTGATTCTGGGTAGAGCAGCCCATACACCCCACTTTGAGGAGCACTGACCCAGCCTAACCTCCTATTATCGGGCAGAAAGAAACTGCAGCCATTCGTTGCAAAGTGACCTGTTGAACATCACTCCATTACAGATTGAGACTAGAACCAAAGCCTCTTGATACCCTGTCCAGAGTTTTGCCTGTCTGCCTGTATTGTAAGAGGCATCATAGCATAGTGATTACACACATGGACTCAAGAGTCAGACTGTCTGGGTTCAAATGTCAATGTAAACACCTCTGAACCATTAGACACTCTACAAATTACTTTTCCTCTCTAAGCCTTAGTTTCTTACTCAGTGAGGTAGGTGTAATAACACAAATTTTCAAGAGTCATTGGCAGGATTACACATGATAATACATGTTAAGGACTTTGCATAATGCCTGATATATAATGAGTTCAGGTTAATGTTTAAATATGGTCATCAGTGATTATCAGCTTATTGTTCTCATTTATGGTAAATTATCTCCATGCTTGAGCTATATTTACCTGTAGAGCTTTCCAAAAAGTATAAGAGCCATTTGACATGGAATGGCAAGGCATCTCTGGGGAACAGCAGAGCTGTACAGAGACACCTTTCCTCTGCTCTAGCCACACATTTCCTCCCGTATTTCTGGCCATGGGTGGCTGATGTGGGACTCAACTACTCCCAAGTTAGAGCTGTTCCTTTGTCCCTGTGCCTGTGGTGTCTGTGAGATCTGTAGACACAGGGATGTTGGATCTGACGGTAAGCCGACAAACATCACTTGTTGAGGGTGGGGGTGAAACCATAATGAAAGGTCAGTCATGACAACTCCTTAAGCACATAAAAAATGCCACCATGTTATAGAATGTTACTGCTGAAAGAAACCTCAGAAAACATCTTGTCTGGCACTCTCCCCTCCTCCATTAATAAGTGAGAAAAGTACCTGATTAGAGATAGAGCTGGGATAAGAGCCCAGTTAATTCTTTCCTTCCCAGAAATAAACAAACACGTGGAGCCTGCCTTTTAGTATTAACAAAAGGGCCTCACAGCTCAGTCAGATTTTAATATGTAAGCACAAGTTCATAACCTTGTAACAAAGACTGGGATCAAATGTTTACGCATGAGTGTATTTTCTAATTGGACTTAAAGTGCCTTTGTTTTTACTTCTCACCTTGGGGTATAAGGATAACCCTGCTTGGTCTAAAGGAACAATTTTGATACAATAAGAGAAGATGAACCTTTTTTCCTTTGTGTCTGATTTTATTTCTCTGGTACAAAGAACTTGTGTTCCGAGGAGTGCCTGGAGATGGCAGTTGGGATCATAATCACGTTTACTGTTCAATTACACAAGGAGCCCGTATGTCAGGGTTAACGATGCCCTCTTAAAAACAGCAACGACCAGCCCATTAATAAAGAGCAGAGTCCTTTAATAAAGAGCACAGTCCTTGCTGAGTCCCGCTTGAGGTGGTTAACTTAGATTTATATTAACAAATGAAAAATGTAGGTATAACCTCGGTCTGATGTAAACACATACCTCTATCAGCCTGGGGTGCCTGGCCCAGCACTTAGAGCTACGTGTTGAAGTCTTGCCTCTCTGGACAAAATCAAACAAGGGACAAGGGGAGTACTTTTTTTGATATCTCCTCCCTCTCTTTTTCTCTGGTTGTGGGACCTGGTGTGCGTCTGCCATTGTGAGGCCACGGAAGAGACAGGAACAAAAAAGCCTTGTAAACGCACTTGGTGAGTGATGGCCGTTCGAGCTGGTTGGTATGTTGGCCTCCGCCTTTGTGAGGGGTCACCCGGGATTTGTGAAAGTCCATAAACTGCCACGTCAGGAAGAACCACTGCTATTCTCAGCAACTGATAGCTGGCAGCAGGAACTGCCAACATTTTTTTTTTTTTAACTCAGGCCACATATTGCTCCTATCCTGCTGAATCCTTAAATGCTCCCCTCAGAGTGGCAGATGGTGACAGTTCTCCAGATGTTGCAGCTTTCATGTTCATCTGATGTTTATACAGTGTGCCACGGTTATTTATTAAATAGAAGCACACACCCAGCACTTGCAGACCCAGGTGCGTGCTTTGTAGACTACCTGGCAGAACAGCTCTGCGGGGCTCAGGTGGAAATGTGCACCCAGACTGCATTCGTTGTTTTTTTCCAGCCCTTATGTTTACAACCCCACTCCTTCCACATGGCAGAAATGTTTGCATTTGAAGCCCAGGGTGGTTTCTGGAATTGTGAGGTATCTCTGATTCCCTTGCCCTCTTCGCTTGTGTGCCTTCAGTCTCCCAAGCCACATGAGTTCCCCAGAACATTGAAGACCTCAGTTACTAAGGCATGTTTCATTCTGACCACCAATCGAATTTTGCTAGGATTTCAGCAACTCCAGCCCTGCTGTCTTATCCCTGTTTTCTCTTCCCCTGCTGCTCACCCAGGGCAGCTCCCACCATACTGCAGAGGGCTGGGGGCCCAGAACTGGAAGATCCTTATCTGGTGGACATCTGTGCTGTTGCCTACCGGGCACACAGCCCTCCTTCTGAGAATCCTTCCTGGGCAGCTCTCTTCCTCTTCCCCCACTTGATGTTAATGGGGACTGTCTTTCATAGTGCTTCACCTTTTTGCCCACAGGACTAGGCCATTTGGCTTTCTTTTCTAGGACTTTACTAACTGGAATGAAAGGAAAAGCGTTCCTTCTTAACCATGAACTGGGAAGAGGTGCTCATGAGAGCAGCCGGCAGCCATGTTTTTATACTGCAAGGAAGCCACCAATCTGCAGGAGAATTAAACTGAGCCTTAGAGAGAAGAGATGTGAGACAGAAAGGACCTGGTGGGTTCCAAGTCCTCATTGCACTGTCCCAGGACCCTGCTGGCCACCTGCCCTTCCCTCAGCCTGGTTACTTGAGCCAATAAATTTTCCTCTTTTCCTTAAGATAATTTAAGCTGGATTTCTGTCACTTGCCATCAAGAGCCCTATCTAATGTAGTCCCCTTGATCTCTGTTATAAAGCCACTTCACTTTCCTCTGGTTCCTCAGCCACAGCTCCCCTTCCAGTCTCCAAGGGAAAGGAGGTTTGCCTTCTAAGTGTGATGGGGAGGCAGGTAGGATGTAGGGGAGATGGCTGCTGCTCCAGGGATGACCATTCTGGGAGCTCCAGCAGTAGTCTTGGGCTTTTTCCAGATTTAGAGCTCTGGCTGTAGAGAAATTCATTCCAAGACCCCTCATGTTGCATCTCAGAGACCTCAAGCTGGGAGGAAGAGTGGGACCCCCATAGCTTTCTCTTTACCAACAAATCTGAAGTCCCATAGTGAAGCCTCCATGGCGTTGCTGACCACAGCAATAGGTATCTCAGTCTACTGTGGGACACCAGGTTAATGTAAGGGATTATCTTCTGTCCTTAGGAAGTATTCCCATAGTCAAGTAGCTGCCTTTCCTTCAATTAGAGCCTGCTAACTTGGGCATGCATGGGATATTTTTCTCAGCCCCAAATCATTATTACTGACCACTGCCTTTGTACCATAGTCATCATGGAAAAGCTGTTTTTTTGTATTTCTCTGTGTATAAACACATTATATTTTCTGTTCCACATTGCTGAGGTAGAATCTGCGGCCGGGGTCTTTTGTGAATGTCCTACCAGGTTATGGAAACACAAAGCCAATTTTCAGGGATATTTAGAGTAAGGCTAAGAACAGAGGCTCTGGTGTTCAACTGTTTGGTTGGACTTCTAGATCTGTCACTTACCAGTGGTGTTCCCTGAAACAAATCACTTAACCCCTGTGTGCCTCAGTTCCCACACATGGAAACTGAGGCTAGTCACACTACCTATTTTATAGAGCCATTGTGAAAAGTTAAATGTTATAGAAGACATGAAGGGCTTACCATAGGTTCTACCGCATTACTACTCATTTAATAAATACTAGCAATAATAATCATTGTTTCACATGGAGGCTGTGAGATCTGTTTCTTATATAATGGTCTTTCTCTTTCTTCTGGGAAATGGGACTCAGCAAAATTAGTAGCAAGAAGACCAAAAGTGTGCTGGAAGAGCAACTTGCTGGGGTGACCTCTTGCTGTTAGCACTGAACAGAAAACAGTGCTGAAAACCCACTGCCCTAAGCCCTCCTGTCCAATGCAAGTATAAAGGGAGCATCCTGGAACCCCAGCTGCCCACTGTGGACAGCCGAGCCCCTGTCTACTCTCTATTTCCTCCTAAACAGGGCTGCCCTTGTGGGAGAGAGGACAAAGGTGAAGCTCGAAGGTGGGAGGAAAGTAGCCACCAGATGGAGTGAGGAAAGTCTCAAGAATGGGATACTGTGTGGGAGAAGGCTTGACGTCAGGAGCAGGAGGGGTGGGTAGAGGTTCTCTTTTGTGGATCAAAAGGACAGGAAGGAAAAGCAGCAGATGAAAGAGGAGCGTGCACTCGTGCAGATAGGAGCCGCTTCTTGAGGGAGGACAGAGCCCCTTCCATGTCTCTTTTATGGCCTGGAAGAATCCCTCCTCTTCCCACTTCTTAGTCAGATGTGTGCATCTGCAAATCCGCCAGCCCCTTGAGCTAATGTTTGTGCTAAAGGACATGATTATATCCTGGACTTAATTTATGCATTTCTTTGATTCTGATGCAGCTGTGTAAGCCATGGTTATTTTATTTACTTTTCTCTGGACTCTCCCTTTATGATTTTTGCTAGACTGCTTGTTCCTTTCTCTTGCTGCTTTTCTGAGCTTTTGATCTGTTTGCCTATGTGGGTTAGGTGGAGGAATATGAAATTCCTGCTTTTCAGCCATTTCAGCCTACCAAAACAGCAATTTCATATGGCCCAACTGAATATTTTCAAGTTAAGATTACAATCGTGAATTCCCAAGGGAGCTGGATTGTAGCCACCTGCCTGACTTCCTCACCTTCCAGAGGCGTTCTGTCTTTGGAACTGAGTGCCTGTAATCTTCTATCATCTTCCCCACCTTCCATAGATTTGAGGAAGATGGGAAGACGAGGCTAAAGACATACTTGATAGAAGAATACAGGCACTCAGACTGGCCTGGTATGGGGCCTGCTTCCCACCCATCGAGCCCAGTCCTCCACAGGCAGGTGAGAGACCAAAGACTTGGGGACAACCTGCCACTGAAGAGGAGGTTGTGGTGACAGAAAGCGAGTTAACTGTCAAGAATGGAAAATGGATGTGGGAGCTCATGCTTAGATGGCAGCCTCTATGCCAGGCACTGCTCCCAGTGCTGCCCATGAATGTCACAACAACCCCGTGCCCTGGGTACTTGGAATGTCCCCATCTGCCATGAGGGAGCAGAGGCACAGAAAGGTAAGGCAGCTCACCCACAGTTACATAGCTAGTAGATGGCAGAACCAGGATTTGAACCCAGGTAGCCTGGCTCAGGAGTCCATCGTCTCAGCCACTCCACTGCAAAATGTTGTTTGACCAAACAAGAATCAACAAGTGCCCATCTGTCCTTTATTGTACACTGCTAATCTTATTATTTATCAAATATTCCTGCCCAGCCTTTTCATTTCAGTGCTGTCCTGGCATTGTTGTTGGCTTGGATGAAGTAGTTTTCCTGGAAAAACTCTAATATAAGTCTATCGGTAATTATCTTCTTGATGATTAATTTTCCTGGGATTTTACCACCATCTTCTTCACACTTGTGCAGCCCTTGACACTTGACAAAGCAGTTTCAGGTTCATCTTCTCATTCATTCCTCACAATCCCTGTCTCCTGAAGAAGGCAGCTGAATTCACAGGGCATTGCTAAAAAGACGCCTTGACTCCCTGCTCCACCTTTAGAGGCTGCATGACTTTAGAGAGCGATCTAACCTCCCTGAGCTGTTTTCTTTGTTCCTAGATGGGGAATATTCATAGCTGGCAGGGTTGGTATCCAGCGCTGTCTGTGAACTTGTCTATCGTGTAGACATAGTAGAGGCCCTTTCCCTTTTTGGTCTACTTGAGGCTTGCTATCCCATGTTAGTCCAAGTCACAGTCATTGGCATAAACTGACACCAGGTCTATAGGGTATAAAGCAAACTAACCTAGATAGACATTCTTTACTCTATAGTTGGAAACTACTGTAGTTAAATGGCTGCTTTTAGAGTGTTTCATTTGCCATGTGGAGGCAATGATAGTAACTCCCCCAAGGGCTCCCTGTGAGGACTGAGGAAGGAAACGCACCAAGTACTACCAGGCCCTCTGTAAATACTCCGATAACAGAGCCATCTAGGTGTTGTAGTTGTTGTTACTGCTATTTGTTTGTTGTTACTTTTCCAACAAGCCTTTATATTCACCCTACCCAGCAGAGAAAGTTGCTAGCCCTATGGGACATTTTAAAGTTATAAACACTCTTCTGCTGTCTGTGGCTACTAAAAACATACTTTTACTAGATTTCAAGATGTTAGCATTCATTTTATCACTGGTTCCCTTCTGTTTGATGACTTTCCCAGGGAATAGTTCAGTCACGTGAAAATTTCTATATTTTATCTAGGAAAAGGTGAGGCAGAAGTTAAGTGACATTTAGGGAATGAAAGGATCATCATTCTTCTAATGGACCTGTTTCTAACATGTGTCCCCTTATCTCTAACAGATTGTAATGCTATAAACTTTTCTGTTCCATACTAAATCATGAGTTACAAATCAGGAAAGAAAGGGGACTTCAGCAATCCACACAGCAGCTCCATGCTGCTGGGGTCACCTAGATGTTGCCCATGTGTGATTACTGCCTATTTCAAAAGAAATTAAAATTTTAAAATTAACTATTGCAGTAATAATGGAAACATTTTAAAGCTTACGTTTACTATTTCTGGGAGAGAAGATAAACTTTTTTCCGGAGTAACATTAAACTGGCCTTGTTGAACTTACTTGCTTTCTCTCTCAGGAGCTGTCAGCCTTTCTGAGGTGCCAAGTCTGAAGCTATTCATTCCCTTGGAGCAGACCACAGGTGCCTGCAGAGAGGAGGACAGCTGCCTTTAGACTGCCCCCCAGAAAGATGCCTGATGGTGGTGTGTTACTGTCTGGGCCTCACATGGGACCATTTGGGGCAGAGGTGTGAGAGGGGATAGGGAGTGTGAGAGGTGATAGGGTAGGAAGTGGTTTTGGGCTACTACTCAGACAGACAAACAGAGAGAAAGTAGAAATGTGGCTTACCTGCTTTCCTCCTGTCTTCTGCCCCTAGTCCAGGCTTCTCTTACCAACCTGGCACCTGAGCCCATTTCTAGGTACTGTCTCCATGTACAGATATCATTCTGTGACCTGCCACTCCACCATCTCTTTCAGGAGTTTGTTCTTAAGATACTGGTCACCTGGGGGCAGAGTGCCTTCTCCTCTGCACAGTGTTGAAATGCATTTTTGTAATCCAGTTCCCTTTTATATCCTCCAACACCATCCTTAGTTGGGATAGTCTAAGTTTTGCTGCTGCAGAAAGTTCAAGGACTTAATTCAATTAAGACCTTATTTCTTGCTGATTTTACATGTTCATTGAGGCTCAGTGAGGTTTGTGTTTCACAGATTTTCTGAAAGATCCAGGCTGGTGGAGGCTCAGACAGCTCAAAGCTGCACCATCTTGAGGTCTCCACAGACACTATGGTGCGGAAAGAAGAGCTGAGCTGGAGGATCTCGTGTAAGCTTTTGGAGTATCACTTCTTACAGACTCTTGGCAAGAACTAATCACATGACTCTTCCTGACTGCTAGGGGGCTGGAAAATGAGGTGGATCCTACAGATAGTCAGTATGCAGATGATGCTTCTGCCACAACACATCCCCCCAAATTTTCAATATAATTGAGTCGATTACAGCTTTCCAATCATAAGTTAGTCTTTCTGAGGGTACTGGTTGGCAGGATTGGAGTTGTCAGTTTTCAAAGACTTCCCAGTCTCAGGTTAACAAGCCTTCCTCTGTGCTCTTAGACAATTTCGTATGCATGTTGGTTATAGACCTTACCATATTGCATTAGATTTAGTTGTCAGTGTTTCTATTTCTGTCTCTCTATGCTTCTCCATGTCTTAGCCAAACTTCTAAATCTTGAAGGCAGAAAACAGGTGTTTGGAGTTTGTTAAAGGAAAACATTGCTAATACTCAGCAGAATGGCTGGCTCTTTGGTGAGTCAGGAAGGAAGAAAGGGAGAGAGAGAATTAATGAATGAATGAATCAATCAATCAAAGCCACCTCTTAGAGTGTGTTAGTCCCAAACTAAACACATCTATTATGGGTTGATTTTACCAGTGTAGTGGGCATCAGTCTCAGGATAAATGTTTGAGTGTATAACAAATGCAACTTTAAATGTTTTTCTCTAATTCCTTTAATTTACATGTTGTGCTCCCATTCCACTAGGTGGGGGGAAGGAATTGCTGTCTGTAATTGCTGACCTGTAATGTAATTCCAAGTCCCCCATCGCCTTTTTCCAGGGCCATGTCTAATCTGGAGGCCAAGACTATAAGGAGCTGGTATCTGTTCCCCAATGCTGTCTGTCCTGAAGGTATCTCCATGACACATTTTGTCTCATTGATCCTCTACTGTCAGTCCACAAGGTCTTGGTGGGTGCCCCCTAGTTCCTGTTTGAAAGGCTTTTGGGGTCCAGTTCACTATACCCCCAAGTCTCTTTGAACTCCATTAGGTCAAGAGAAGCCTTCTTCAGCCATTGAGGAAGGGAGCCCAGGGGACCGTGAAAGTCCATTCTGGGTTTCACCTATAGCCATGCCACATAAGCCACAGGCAGTGCGGGGCCACAGAAAACTCTATGACCTTGTCTGACATATCACACAGCCATTTCTGCTCTAGGTATTTTGCTTTCCTGTATTTCATTCAAAGGGTGAAACATAGATTCCTTTTGTTCTATAAACCTACAAACATGTCTGAGCATTCTCTCTCTCTCCCCCAAGGCTTTGCTGTAGAGATGGCTACGGAGCAGGGCCCCTTTTCTCAGGAATGTAGAACATTTGCTTATACTTTGTTTTCCCATTAGCTCTCCTCTCCTTCCGCCCCAACTGCACTCAACACTACCCAACTCCCAACCAAGGGACATATTTCCAGTCTTGGGGACAAGAAGTCTAACTTTGCCTCTTTCAATTTTTCAAGTATCCACAAACATTAAAAACTCAATACCTAAGTTACTGGAATGGTTTATAAGGTCAGAAAAACGTGATTTTATGCGTGTATGTAAAATCCATTAATATTTTGAAATATTTTGTTGCCATGCTAGTGTCACTCTCTGGGCAGTCTTCTTTTGTCCTCAGATTTAATTGAAGGCATCTTCATCTTGTCTCACACCCCGTCCACAAGTGTCTGCTGCCCTGTTGTGTGTACAGATGTGTTTGTTGGTGCCGTCAGTCCACCCCTTCTGCCTAGAGTAGACCTGCAGGTAGCTTCACACAGCACATTTGAGAGGCCTGACATAAAGTCAGGCTTCACATGGCTAGCCCAAGACCCTCTCCCCAGAGGCTGCACTTCTTTCTGTTCTTTCTGGATTCTGCACCAAGGTTCAAAAACATCTTGTGCCCTCTCACAATTTGGTGTTACAGGCCTGGCTTACTTAAGCCCTAAATAAAAGGATAGAAGATTGTTCTTTCATTGTTTTCCTGGAGCATTAGGTCTGGCCCTTGTGGTTCACCCTTCTGTCCCTGCATGTTCTCAAAAGGGGGAAACGTTGAGACTTCAGCATGGTCACAATAGACTGCAGTGCTGACAGCAGAGCCAGTGGTCCAGGAAGAACTGATTTCTCTGTGCCTGTCACTAACACTGTAGGAAAAACTCTCCTGTCCGTGGGAACCCTGAGGGAAGACAGCCCGTATAGGAAGGAGTTCAAGAGAGAACACCTGTTGGTTAAGTCAAAAATGAAAATAATGAACCTCAGACATCAAAAGCGAAAGTTGAAGCTTTAGAAACAGCTGAAGCTACAAATGGCTGTGGGAGATGAATGTGATGCATCCATTAAGAACAGGACTATGCAGTCCCTGAGCGCTTAGGCTCTGCACCTCAACCACACTTCCATACTGTACATATTGGAAAAGATGCCACTGTTAAAATATGGACTTTTAAGTAGAAGTATTCATGTAAAATATTTATGTGAAATATTTATGTAAAAAATGCTCAGACATGTTTGTAGGTTTATAAAACAAAGGGAGTCTCTGTTTTACCCTTTGAATGAAATGTAAAATATGTGTGTGTGCATGTGTATAGTAAACTGGTGTCTTGAGAGTATTTGAGTGTCCTATAAGAACTTATGGTGAGAATGTGGAGCACCGGTGAGGTCACCTGGCTTTGCCTCAGGTCCCTCAGAGAGTTAGTGGCTTGGCGACATCTATCCAGTCCAGTCTTGGGGCTGCCTGTCCTATGCTTCTCCTCCAAAAGGCTTTTTGCTCAGAATTTTAACTCCCTGTGATGATGCAGGAGTCTTCTTAAGCTACCTCTTAAGATGCCTGCTTTTAATTAATTTGTATTAAAAAAGCCCATGTAGGGAGAAGAAAATAGAAGGCAGGATGTGGGAGAAAGAGAATATACAGTACAACCCTGGAAATAGATGCAGAAAAATAATCAATCCGCCCATCATTTTAAATCTAGCCTGTCCACCCCCATGAAGACTACACACTGCCAGGAAAAGGAGAGGATCCAGCGTGTTCTTCTGTTGGTTGGTTATGCTGATGGCTGCATCCTCTGGAGTTAACAAGTCATATATATAAGTAGGAGTTGGAAATTAGCACAACATTTCCATGTGTGAACCACTGGTTGCAGTAAAGAGACTTGGCATGTCCCCACTAGGAACAGAATGTTAGCACTGACTTACATTCGTTTAGTTTTGTACAGATTAAATTGCATTTTCACTAGCTCATTGGTATCTTCAAGATAACCTTAAGGTCACTGTAGTTATCTCCCTTTACAGAAGCGGAAACTGAGGCTGAGAGTTCAAGAATCTGTCCAAAGTTGCAAGCTTGTGAGTCCAGGCCCTTTAACTGAAGTTACTTGTTTCTTCTATGGTGCCGCAGCTGCATTGTCATGACTTCCCAGTCTTTGGGGGCTCATGGACATTTGTCAGAGTGCTGGGAAAGCTGTGGCTCTGCTGATTAAGAGCCATGCGCCAGAGGGCAAAAGAGGGAAGAGAAAGCGCATTAACAGAGCACTTGCTGTGTTCCAGGCACGTAATAGCCTTTATCTCGTTTAATCCCTCTATTTTATTTACAGCACTGCACTCTCCCACCTCAGGGTTCCAGCCTCTGCTGTACCCTTTATAGACTTGGGTAGTATCAGACCTTTAAATCTGTGTTATTCTCTCTTCCCTGATCCTGTGTAAAGGATTTTTTGTGATTCACATGATTTCTTCTAGGATTTGCCTGCTGCTTTTTTTTTTTTTGGTCTATTTTTCTACTTGGTTGTTTGCATTTTTCCAATTGATTTTCTTATTAATTTCTTTGTTTGCTTATGTAATCCTTTGTTGGTTTTGTGTTACAAATACCTTATACTAGCTTAAGGCTTACCTTTTCACTCTGTTCATGGTATCTTTCAATTTTTTTCTTTTATTTTAAAGTTTTGGCCCTTTCACATATAGGTATTTAACACACCTGGATTATTTTCCATGAAATCGGTAATCTAGGGATGAAATTTTATTTTGCAAACACCGTTTGCTAAGTAGTTCATCTTTGCCTCTACTGAATTTCAGTGCCGTCTTTGTAGTGTATCAAGTTTCCATATGGGCATGGAACTGTTCGTGGACCCTCTGCTTTGTTTCATTCATCTAAATGTGTCTATCCCTATGCCAATACCACCCTGTCTTAATTACTATGTGTGTATAATGAGTCTGTTCTTCACATTTTTCGTGATTTTTCTTAACTGTATGCTCTCGCATAGGTGTCTTAGAATCAATTTGTAAAATTATACATACACATTTCACTTTGTGATTTTCATTGAAATTGTACTGAATTACTAGAATAATTTGTAGAGAATTGGTATTTTTACAGTACTAATGCCTGATGGAACCTGAGTTTCACCTGCCATAAGCCTATGAAGGCTGGAGCTCACTCTTAATAATGAAATGACTCCTGGCTTCTGTCTGTCAGTTTCGCCATGAATGGAAAGCTCTTTCTGAATGGCCATCCTTCACTGAATCTTGAGTTCATTACAGCAGATATATTTCTTGATGGTGAGCTGAAGGGAGAAATGATTATTGTAGTGCAGTTTGCCAAGACTTTTTTCTAGCTGAGTGATCAAATATATGTAATTAGGGAGAAGAAAGCCTGTAAGAACAGTGCAAGAGCCAACTCAGCTCTGACAACTGAGTCCCTGAGATGGCCTGAATGAAAGCGCTCACATCCACCAGGGCACAGTGAGCAGCCTGCATGGGCTGGAAACTGTCAGCAGGACAGGGATGCAAAAATAGAATAGGATAGTGCCTTTGAGCCTGCTGAGGTTGATATGCCCAGCCAATTTCATTCCAAAGATTATTACCCTTTTCTTCTGATGTCTACTTTCCTGATCCTCCCAGCTTTCCAGCCATAAGTACCTAAGACTCAAAGAAAAACAATGTAATAACGCTAATGTAAGTCCTGAATAGTAATAACGCTAATCCTTTGTTCTAGTAGCTTCCAATCCTGGTAAATGAGGATTTTTTAAAGATGAGAGCCTATTTCTTTTAACGCTTAAGATTTTCTAGAAATTAAAATAAGTGGCTTTATTATGGTAAACTACAGAAACATAATTAATATTTTTGGTTAAGGAGATAAAAATATAGTGATTGTTTGTGACCATAATCATAGTTGTTATGATGGTAAGTCATTTCTCTTTGCTTAAGAAGGAACTCTGAATTTTAGGTATTTTCATCAAACTTTTTTTTTTAGAAGTAAAGAGTAAATATTCCTGACCTTTTTAGAGTTAGAATACTTTGGTAATTTTGAAACATGCCATTTCCTATCCTTCTGAAAGCACTCAATGGAATATGTTTATTTTTTAAATGGAAAATTTTAGAATCTTTTCCTATGAGATCTTGAGGATGTTTTTGGCATTCTGAGATAAACCTGTGATGTTCACGGCTGATAATCACAGCTTTAGAAAATGCATTTTATACCGAGAAGGAAAACATAGCTGGCAAACCATCAGAACTAACTGTGGTATTAAAAATGCAGATCCCTGGTACCATGCCAAGAGATTCATTAGCCACCTGTGATAATTTTCTATGCTTTTGAAGCAAGAGTCTTATTGTGTCAATTTTTTGCAAATGACCTATTTCATTTTTCCATGATAGTTACTTATTCCAAATTCATGTGCTTTTATTTTCTTCTAAAACTAAAAAAGTTAGAAGATTATTTTTAAAGGATGCAGCATTTGCTTTTTAAAATCAGTTAATTTAGGGAAAAGAAAAGAATATAACCCCCCAAAATGTTTGATGTATAAATTCCAAACTCATTATTCCTTCTTGAAAAAAGAGAAAGGAATGTTAAAATTCTCATGCGTCTTTCTTATGAGAAAGGTTGGAGAAAGAAAAAGAGAATTAAATTTAAAGTCAGTAAAATAATCATCCCATTTGAAACTTATGTTATGTTTCATGACTTGGAAAGTATGCCCAGGAGTATCTGATAACTGAAGCCTCTGAGAAGGCAGTGTCCTACCGGGAGCTGTAACTCTCTGTTGATAAGGAATCCTGTCCCTTTGGTTTTGTTTATTGGCAGTGGTGATGTTTTTGAATTTGAGTCTTGCCCTTGACATTAGCAGAAGTACCTCTCATTTTCCCATGGATGAACACTAAGTATTGATGTAGAAAGACACATCTGTGAAAAGGTCAGTGTTAACATCCTCATACTCATTGCCATGACAAGGATATGGAATTATTTTACCAGACTAAGTTAAAATATATGTGTTGAGGGGGAGAGATGTGGGCTGGGGATATAAAAACAAGGCATCCCAACCAGATTTTCTGGGCTACGCCTTTAGTTCTCTAAAGAAAAATAATTTAAATATATAATTAAATAAGATTCATAATGCTTATAGCATGCGAATGTGATCTCATGAAATTTAAACAATAGAGATAAAAGCACAAGTCCCTCTTGAGGTCTCTTTTTCTAATTTCACCCCTTTCCATATGTAACCCCTTTCATCAGTTTTGATGTAGTGTTCTACATTGTTTTGTAAGTATTCACATACAAATTTATCTGCAAAGAAATGCTTAGAAGTATATAGAGCTTTTTAAAGCATTATGACATAATATTCTGCATATTGTTCCACAGCTTGCTTCTTCCACTTAATATGCCTTAGTTATTTTCAGATAACTCTATAGACCTTTTTTAGTGACCGCATAGTATTCCATATTATTAATTTAGTCATTACTTATTGATACAGGAGTTGTTCAAGAAATATCTGCAGCTAGGTGGACACGGAAGGTTTGGTTATCTCTGAGTAGCTCAAAGGCATTGAATGACTGCAGGGAGTGGACATCAGAAGGAGGCCACCTTCTCCTTCCACCAGTTGACTTGGAGGTTACTTCACCTACCTATAACTCTGCTCAGAGGGATGTCTCTGATCAAGCATTAGGCAACAGTGCCCAGGCACTTTACTGAAAGATATTTAAAACTAAATTAGGAAGTTGAAATAGCTTATCTATGATGTTAAACATGTGAAAAGAGAGACCAGGCAGTTTTGTCCTTGAGAGCAAAATTCAGATGATAAATTTGTCATTAGAAAAACAGGCATAGGTAATTCAATCTTTTAAATAAAAGAGTCATGACATCTATCTCTTTACAGTGTTGCACAGTTCTCTGGCATGGGCTCTAAAGAACTGAATAATATAGTTAGCTATTATCCTTTTCTGTCTTATGGTCTCTTTCTTTAGTCCTTAACCCTACTTGTCATGGTTCTTCTCTTAAGTCCCAGACATTTGGGCATAAGAAGGAACTTAACATTTCTAAGACATGGTTGTTATAAAAGCAATATAATTTCAATGTCTTCTCCCACAACCACAGACCTTTTGATATAGAACTCAATAACATTGTTGCAGTATGGAAATCTTTTGTCAAATGAGATAAGCAGTAATACATAATTTGTATGAATAAAGAAACAAGAGAATTCTCAGTCTTAGTCCACACTGACATAAAATAAATATTGAGAAGTCTTATGATATAATTATATTAATCCAGATACAACTAAAAGAGACAGAATGTGTTTAAAATTACAAGTATTATCTATCATTCAATAAAGCCCATTGAGAATATTTTTAGTGCTTATTATCCTTGTCGGTTTCTAAGACTGCTAAATAATTGTTTGCACTTTTAACATTTTGACATCCTGGAGCTCTTGTAGTTAGGGTTTCATTTCACGTGATTGTTTGGTAAACAAATGTTTTTAATGGACTAAAAATAAAGGTATACCATGTGTCCGAATTCAGCCCTCCCACATGGTTCTATTTTAGGCACATTGAAGGGTTGGGAGAAGAACAAGGAAGCCAAGATGGGTGATACAGAGCCATTGCATGGTGAGCTCAGGGTCTCTCTTCATGTCAGCCCAATATGCTAGCGTTTGGTTTGAATGTGTCCCCTCCAAAATTCAAGTGTTGCCAATAAAATAGTATTAAGAGGTGGGGTCTTTAAGATGTGATTAGACCAACAAAGCTCCTCCCCTATGAATGAGGATTAAGTGCCCTTATAAAGGGGCTCTATGGAGGGAGTTGATTTTCTCTTGCCCTTCCTGTTAGGGATAAGGGAAATTCGCAAAGTTAGGATATGGGCACAAGTTATTCACTGCATGGTAAGTACTTGAAGGCCAGATTAATACTATATATCAATTAAAGAGAAGCTACAGTTGGTTCTGCCCTGTGAAGATGCAGCAAGAAGGCCCTCACCTGGTACTTTGACATTGACTTTCCAACATCCAGAACCATGCGGAAGTAAATTGATGTTCTTTATTAATTACCCAGTCTGAAATATTCTGTTATAGCAGCACAAAACAAACTAAAACATATACCTAGCATAAGTTTAATGTCTATCTTCAACAGGATTTTTGTTTTGTTTTGTTTTGTTTTAAGGCATGAGTTACTAACAGTTTCTTTCATATGGGATGTTTGGAATTCAGCACATTCCGTAAGGCATACTCTTGACACTAGTGCCAGAGAAGCTGGGGGCTGTAGCTGGCCTTCTTGTGTCAGGCATGCCATCTTGAATCATTGGGCTACTCCCACACCTTTGTTTTGTTTAAATTATTTTTAACCATTTTAGAAGATTTTATTTAGTAGTATCAAGGTAAAGTCAAATTCGGGTAGTATCAAATTCCCTTGTGCTTAATGACTTTTTTTTTTTGCTTTTACTTTCCATGGCAGATTTATATAGGTCATATCCGTAGTTATCTATCAGCTTTCATATATAGGCAAATACCATTTTGATGAGGAATATTCTCATATCAAAATGCTCAGAATATTTCCAAGGCCAAGCCACTAGCCTACTTGTTTTGAGTTATATTAAGTAGAGTGAAATACTTTCTCCCTGGACCTTAGTCCGTCTCCCTTCTGTACTTCTTCTCCTGAGATGTCATTCATTGAGAGTGCTACCTAAAGGTAACTTTAACAAAGCTGCCTTTCTCTTAGTGTCAGGCACTGTTTCAAGGGCTTTCCATATAGTAACTCGTTTATTCCCCCAACAACCCTATGAAGGAGGTACTTATGAAGCCCAGGGAAGTCAGGTAACTTGCTCAGGCCCCCATAACTAATGAATGGCAGAAAAGGACTCATAACAGTCTCCCTGGCTCTGGAGGCCTTGCTCCTAAGAGCCACATGATTCTACCTCTCCTAAGTCAGTACTTCCAGCTAAGATAGTCACATCTCTCCAGATCAGCTCCCAGTTCCTCTAGCATGACATTGGCACTGGAATCAGAACTCTCAACTTCTTTCAAACTAGCACATCGCTTTCCAACTTCTCCGTTATGTCCCACAACCCACTCTCCGCCTTGTCCCTTGGCTAAAAACTAAGAAGCTAATATTTTGCCAAATATTCTGTAGCTTCTGCCCACTCTTTCTTTTTCTTTGGCAATCAACTTTCTACCATCTAGAGTCAAGATTTTAGTTCTTTTCCTCCACTTTCTGTATACTCTAGTCCTGCAACACATAGACACTAGAAAAATCTTTCCTTTCATATACCATTTTCATCAAACTCTTGGCCCTGGGAAAGAATCAGCAGTAGCTTCTCTTTAATTAGTATACGCGGGTTGAACATCCCAAACCTAAATTCAATATGCTCCAAACTCTGAAACATTTTAAGCTCTGGCATGATACTCAAAGGAAATGCTCATTGGAGCATTTCAGATTTCAGAGTTTCAGATTAAGGATGCTCAACCAGTAAGTATCATGCAGACATTCCAAACCCCAAATCAAAACATCTTAAATCTGAAGCACTTCTGGTTCTAAGCATTTTGGATAAGGGATACTCAACCTGTAGTATTAACATGGCCTTTTAGCATCCACTGTGCAGTGGGTAACTTGTGTCCACATCCTAACTTTGTAAATTTCCCTCATCCCTATCAGGGCAGGCCCTCTGTTTAAGCTAGGCAGTCTGTTTCAGATGGAGCCATTCATTCAACAAGCATTTGGCATGTGCCTTCTATGTGCCAGATAAGTGAACCAGCGTGAGTGTCTGGCTTCCCAGTACTCCCTGTCCAGTGATGAAGACAGTTAGGTTTAACACAGTGGGGTGATGATTCAACATTGTATTTCTGGGATCTTCTTAAGACTACCAAGGGAGCGTCTCAGCTCCTGGGCAAGGAGTCCAAGAAGTTGAGTGTTTCGTTTTCCACCCTCTGTTATATAGAAAGACCCACCAAAAGAAGCAGAAATAAATGTTAGAAAAGCTATCCATCCTCTCTGCCATGCACTGCTTTGTTTATATTTTTAGTACTTATTACGTTCTAACATTTACTTACATATCTATTTGTTCATTATCTGCCTCCTCAGCTAGAATGTAAGAGCCATGAAACAGGTATGTATATTGTCTTGTTCACCATTACATCCCCTAGAAACTACCTGCTGCGTAGTAGGTATTCAATTAATATGTGCTTAATTAATTTTGTCAGCTGAAAAGATCTTTCTGGAACTGTGTTGAAAAGGGGTGTGAGGCTACCCTCTCTTCTGCAGGAAAAAAAGAGTGCCAGGATTTAGCATGTTTTTTTATGGCTTGGATAGAGGGGCTCAGAACCTAGGCTGTAAAACTGCTATCTAGGACCAGGGGGAATCAAGGGAGGTGTCATGGGAAAGGGGCCACCTAAGCTGCTATATCAGAGAAAAGGAGAGTTTTCCAGGCACAGGATCAGAAGGGCATTTCTAACAGTGGAAAGAGTGTACCCAAGGGTCTTAACCAGTCCTCCCCAAAAGAACATGCTCATTCCTACTCCCATAGGGTAGTGTCTACTGTTTCTACCTTAAAATGCTCATCCCTTCCGCACTTTCCATCAGTTTGTGTCTTCTCCTGTAAGTGCTTAGTCCTACAATAAGAAGTCCCTTTGCCCATTACCACAAAACAGATTGTTCCCTGGCTGAGCCCTCAGAAAAATCAGTTTAATAGGGACACAGGGGTGCCCTTCTGAAATCTGCACTCAGGAGCAGTGGCTCATGTTTCCTGTCATTTCAGCTACATTCCTCTTTCTAGCCGCAATTGGAATCCTTAGATTACAAGAGTCCTCCCAGGTCATCTTCTAATCTACCTTATGCATTAACCCTTCTATAGTTAGATTGTTAAACTGCCCAGATATGGACCGTGCCTTTAATTTCTAATGTGGGACTTATTTCTCTCTCTAGATCACATGGTCCTGCATTGTGACCTAGCAGCCCCTACTCTGACATTTCCACTCAGGAGAGCGATTTATTTCTTCATTTCCAAGTGGGAGGGATCTCCCTGTGAAACTGAGAATACAGATCTATTAATACATGCTGAGTGTAGTCAGAACTAGCCCCAGCCATTCTGGGGTCCTTGGCTGGGCTTTAAAGGGGCTCAGTCCTCTTGATGCTTTACAGCACCTGAGGTTCCTTAGGCACCTTTCCACCCTCATGGCTGTCCATTCTGTCAGGCGACCAATCAACATTTACTGAGTGGCTCGCAGGTCAGACACAGTAAAGTTCTGATAAATGTGACCAAGAGTCATAGCCCAGCAAGGAAGACTAGCAAGCAAATTGCCCTTCTGTCCTTCTGAGTTGGGGGGTGCCAGCTGCCCTAGATGGAATGTAGGTTCCCTGCTTGGGTTTGAATTCCTAAGCCAGCTGGGCTGGGGACTGCTGTTAACAGCAGAGCAGAGCTTCTTCCCTTGATTTTCACAGGTGACTTTGATGTCACCAGCCAGTGGCAGCATGCTACCATAGTTATGTGTGCCAGGGTGAAACATGTGGCATATTCTTACCAAATGTGTGCAAATCTGGACAGGAAGAGATGATGACATTGATGGCGCTTCTCTGTTTGGCTGTTATTCCTCATTTATTTCCTAGCTTTCCTTTCTCTGCTTTTTTTTTTTTTTCATTTTTTCTTTCTTCCATTCCTTTGAGTGTACTCTTAAGTCTAACCCCATCCTTACCCTAGTCAAATAGCTCTTATCACACCATACTGAAATTGCCACTTTACTCGTCTGTTGCCCACACTAGATTGTCAGCTCATCAACAGAACTGTCTTGTTCGCTCTGAGATTCCTAGCACAATGCCTGACACCTAGTAAGCATCCTATTCCTTTTAGAGAATGACTGTGACTGAATGTCTTTCCTCCTAGTGTTCCTATGTTTGGCCCTTAGAGTAATCTAGTTACATATGCTTTTTATAGACAACATAGCATAATCACAAGATTCAGACAAGCCTGGACTGGAAACTCATCTCTGTCACTTACTAGCAATTCTCATCATCAGTTTCCACAGAAATAAAATGGAAATAATACCTACTTATCAGTATTACCAATACCAAGAAGATTAGGTGTGATAACATGTAAATATCTAAAATATCATAATGGCCAATTAATGTTTGTTTCTATTTTCTTTCTAATTGGCTGTATAGATCCTTTATTCATTGTTTTTTTTTCACCTAGAATGTGGAGGGTTGGCATTTGTATCTATTAGGTTGTGCTAATAACAAACAACCCCAGAATCTCAGTAGTTTAAAACAATGGCTGGTTTCTTCACTGTGCTATGGGTCCACCTCAGGTCTGTGAGGGTTCTGCCAGACATCCAGAAGTCCCCTGGCTTCCATGTTACTGAGGCAGGTGAAAGGGGAAGTGGTCAGTTAGACACTGGCTTTTAAAGGCTTCAGCTCAGAAATGGCACATGTCCCTGCCACTCATGTTTTACTGCCCAATCCCTACCTCATTCAGAGAAGAGTAAAATCCTACCACACACCAGAAGAGGAGAACTGGGATATTGTTGAACACCAATGACGAGTCCAGCAATATTTAAGATTAGTTGACTTTGAAACACAATGAAACCTTATTCATTTAGGTTACTTTGATCTAGATTGAGAGTGAGGATTGTTGAACAAAAGAGTAAAATCAATAAAATTGTAATGGCAACAGCTTAGCCTGCTTAAGAGAATAAAAAATTATTTTAAGGACATTAAGTGTTAGTTATTAGCTATAGGGCACTTGAGTTGGAATCTAATTTTAAGTGTTCATCACAACAAGCAGTAGAGACCTCTAATATTACAGATTAACCCTAGTATCAGTATGTATTTGCAGGTAATAAAAGTGCAGTTTCTAAGTAACTCGTAGGTTTGTCATAATTTAAACTGATCTTTCTCCTAGCATTTATTTAAATTTGGACTATTTTACTGTGTTTGTACTATACTTTTTATCATAGTCGTTTGTATTGATTTTCTGCAATAGTAGAAACATAACATTTAGGAGTCTGGGCTCTGGACTCAGACTGCCTGGGTTCAAATAATGGTTCTGTCATTGACTGGCTGTGTGGCCTTAGGCAAGTTACTCAACCTCTCTGCCTTATTTTTCTCATCTGTGAAATGGGGATAATGCTAGTACCTACTTCATAGAACAGCTCTGAGGAGTAAATGAATTAATACATATAAAGTACTTACAACAGTACTTGGCACATAGTAAGTGCTCAATAAATGTAACTATTTTCATCATTTTTAGGCACAGTGAAGAAATGCAGAGGAAGTATGATACAGGCAGAGGTTTTTATGTTTTGCTTGCTGTTCTGACCCATGTTTAGGACAGTGTCACATGGCAGGCACTTAGTAAATATTTGTTAAGTGAATCAATGTATGATGAGCACTACCTTTGTGAAATTTAAACGTCGGCTTAATTCTTAACTACTTTATTGGAATAATAAGAAAATTTCCTTTCTTAAAGCTACCTTGACCAACCTTGAATTTTCAGGATCCGGAATGAACCAGTAACTAACCTCACTGGCCAAGGATTTTCAGTTTTTCCTTCACTTGCCAGCTCACTTTCAATTAAATCCGGCAGAGGTGCCAATGTCAAGCTTCTGAGATTGGCACTCTCCTCCTTCCTCTTCACACGCTCAGTTGGTGACCCTGGCATTACAATATTGACCCTCTCACAACAGAGGCTGGTGACAATGAAGCCATGCTATAGCTTACTACTATAACAATTCGGATGATTATTGTGTTTCATAATGTGGCTTTCTGTCCCATTGAAATTCATCGTGTTCTTACTGTCAGGAAGGGATGAAGGAGACATTGAAAATGGACATGTGAAGTGCAGAGCTTGTATGCTCTCTACAGGAGCCCCTTGCAGATGGTCTGCTTCTCTCCTGGTGCCCCCACATAAGTCCACTCATCAGCCTAATAAGGTGTTCAGGCTTGTGAATGTGCCTTCCTTTCCAGCCTTCATCCATGTGCATGCTCTTTTCTCTCCTGCTCCTTTGTCTGTGACTCTGTACATGCCCCCATGTGATCTGGCCCTCCCTGCCTCTCTCACGTGTTCTGCATTCCCTACCCCTCAGCCAGCCACTTGGTCCCCTTGTTCTTCTAGAACTTAAGCACATTCCTGCCTCAGGGCCTTTGTGCTTGCTGCCCTTCTGCCCAGAAAGTTTTCCCCCAGGTATCTGCAGTGTTTGCCTACTCACTTCAAAAAGTCTCTGCTAAAATGCAAACGCCTCCAAGAGGCCCTTTTTGGCCACATGTAAAATGTCCCCTACCTCCATTTTTCTTCTAAGCACTTACCTCTAATATCACATGATTTATTTATGTGTATATGTCTGTTTCCTACCACTGAAGTGTAGGCTCCGTGAGCACAGACAATATACCTTCAGTGCCTAGCGGTAGTCAGCACTCAATAAATATTTATTGAAAGGAAGGAAGATCAGCTTATAGCTAAAAAATACACAAGTTGATTTAAAGTCAACTTACAGGAGAAGACTGAGTAAATAATGGAGTAGACAGTACAAAGAAGTTGCAGAAGTGAAGGTGATAAATGAATGATTGAAGTTTGGGAAACATGGATCTAGCAGATACAACATCCGTGAGCTGAAGGAGGCAGAGGAGTGGAGAGGAGTGCTCTGGAGTTGGCTTCTAGAGTCAGGCTTTGAAGGCGAAGAGCAGGTGAGTCAGAGCTAGAGGGACCAGCCTGACATTGGAAGTCTAACTGGTGTTCACCAAGACTTGAGGAGAGAACTAAAACTGAGTTGGCAGACAGACTTGATGGGTGCTTGGGAGAAGTGAAGAGGTATTTTAGAGTTTCATTACTAAGACACTCATTGACTTAGAAAGGCTATGAATCAGTACTGTGGCTGACCTTGTAAATTATAAAACTATATGTACCTGACCCCATATTTCAATGGCAGAGACAACATATCAGGTTTTTTCCCCACTGCTGTTAACCTTGTTCAGACATATGGAAATCCTGATGACTGCATTGACTAATGAAAAATGAAATGGAGGCTGTGGTTTTTTCCAGGCATCAAGGAAAGGAGGGTAAGTTTAAGCAGGTGGAGCTGTGGCACCCAGTAATGTTTATCAGGGAAAGTTAATCCAGGTACCCAGCAATAAATTACATCACTACCCAGGAGTCAGCCTTCCTCCCACCAGCCAAAGTGAGCAGTCATTTAGACAGCCATGAAAAAGGAAAGGAAGGCTGGGTGCAGTGGCTCACACCTGTAATCCCAGCACTTTGGGAGGCTGAGGCAGGCTGATCATCTGAGGTCAGGAGTTTGAGACTAGCCTGAACAACATGGAGAAACCCTGTCTCTACTAAAAATACAAAATTAGCTGGGCGTGGTGGTGCGTGCCTGTAATCCCAGTTACTTGGGAGGCTGAGGCAGGAGAATCACTTGAACCCGGGAGGCAGAGGTTGTGGTGAGCCGAGATCATGCCATTGCACTCCAACCTGGGCAACAGAGCAAAACTCTGTCTAAAGAAAAGAAAAGAAGAGAAAAGAAAAAGGAAAGGATGAGATAGACATGTGTTGCTTCTCAGAACTTGAATTTGTTTTGCATTGGGCAGGTCTATGCAAACCTACCCCAAAGTCTGAGGAAGCTGAGATGCCAAAGAAAGAGGCTGACATATCCAACTTCTTAGAAAGAAACATTTAATAGGGACTTTAAATGTTTAACAGAAGCCATGTCTGTGTCTCAGGCAGTGGTGAGACACAATGGTGGATCCCCATGCCATTAACCCCCAGACCCAGGGTTTACATACCATAGGGGAGGGCTGGTTCATAAGGTATATGTAGAACAATCAAACTATTACAACATCAAGGATATTTGACCTAAGGGCAGGATTTACAGTGGGTATGTGCTCTTACACAAAGAACAATCAATAAACTGGAAATCTTAGAGGTCTTCCTGGAACAGGTGTTGATCAAGAGCCAGCATGGTAGATTAGCTTTCAAGGTGGAATTGCTTCAGTCTCCACACAGAATTTTGTTGTTGTTCTTGTTAATTAAACACTTAAATTATTTAAAAATCAAAACAGAAGCATATAAAGTGGAAAAAGAAATCTCCCATAATTCCTGACACAATAACACTTAACAGGCAATTGTTTCATTCAGCAACTATTTATTGAGCTTCTTCCATATGCCAAGCACAAGCACTGTTTTGGGAAGCTCCTATTCATTGTAATTAGAGATCTTTATTCCCACTGGACTTACATTCTACTGCTGTGCAATGCAATACAGTAACCACTAGCCACATGTGGCTATTTAGATTTAGTAAAGTTAAACACAATTTGAAATTGAGATCCTGTGTCACACTGGCCACATTTCAAGTACTCACTGGCCATATGTAGCTAGTGGCTACTGTATGGAACCACACAGGTATAGACTATTCCTCATTGCAGAAAGTTCTATGGGACAATAATGTCCATTCATACTCTTCAGCAACCAACTCTTGTCGCTTAATCTAGCATGGTCATCTTCTTTTATCAATAAATAAATCAAATACATTGATTTGTATCCTCCTATTAATGGATATTTAATTCCAGTTTTTCACTATTATAAACAATATTGCCATGAACATCCTTGGATTTTCATGATCCTTGTGAAAATGTGAAACATGATCCATACATCCTTGTGCATTTCTCCAACCCTTTTGAAATTGTCCCTGCACAGAAACAAGTGAAAGCCTAGAAGCCCTAAATCTTTGCGATAACTCAGTTAAGAGTTCAAATAGTCCTGTAAACAATGAGATTCATCTTAGTTATCTCTGCCAGAGGCTGAAGGAAATGAGTGAGTATCTCCATGGGGGCTTAAGTCTGGAGTGGGGTTGGGCCAGGTAAGGAGTACCTAGAAGGCTGCAGATAGCAGGAAGTCTAGCCCTGTCCTCAGGGTCAGGGAAACAGAGAGAGCTGCTGCTTTCTGTCCTACTTCTTCCAGATCCTAACCCTGCTTGCAATGCTACTTGAATGTGCTTTGAGCCTAAGTGACTTTCAAGAGGGAGACGTCTTTCCGTAAGCGTCCCTGATTTTTCTGCATTTGTTTCTGGAATCCACTTTCAAGGCTCAGCCTTGCCTCAGAAAGGGATGAGAAGAAGGGGAATATTTCTACCCTTCTCCTCCTCACCACGGCCCACTGGCAACCCTCTCTGGACTGCGTCCCAACTCTGAATCAAGCATGCCTAACCTATACACTAATTCATGCTGCCTCCAAAAGAAAATAGAGAAAAGTGATAGATAAGGGGCCTCATTTAGTGGGGGCTTAAATTTCAGGCATAGTGATGCTGGCTCGGTTCAATGGAGATTTACAACAACAGGTGCAGTGGAACCTTAGATTGGGTCAGAGAGTGATTTGTGTGTGTGTTGGGGGAGGGGAGAAAGTGGGGGCCTCATTTGATCTGTCTGCTACTGGAAGAAAAATAAACTCAAATTGCCCTTCTCTTCTAAGAAACAAAGGGATGAAAGAAACGTTAGGCCACTAAGCTTCCCTTTTATTCTTGCCTCTTTCTCAAATAGATCACAAAATAATCCCATATTATTGCCTTCCCCAAAAATATGAAAAAAAAAAAAGACACTACTATTCCCCCAGTACTTACAGAATCTTATGATAACATGGTAAGGCTGGACCTCAAGAAACGTAATGGGGAAAAGAAGATTTTTAAAGAACTCTTCCAAATAACAGTGAGAACAAGAGGTGGGGAAGGCAGACAGTAGTCTGAAAGGCTTTTAAGTATGCCATGACTTGGTCTTCTGATTCCATCCTTTTCTGCAAATGGACAATTAGTTGTGACAGAGATTTGCGTAATTAGCAGACAAGCTAAACTCTGAATGAAGTATTCTTTGTAAGCGAATAAGAAAAGCATTTTCCAGGCGCACATCACAGCCAGAAGTGTCACCATATGACTGCCACACTGTACTCCAATTTTATTGGCATTTCTAAAATAAAGTATAAGCTTATCTCTTTAAACAAATCACCATGTGAGGTGGGCCTTTGGTACTATTTTTTAAACCGGCAACAAGACTGGTCTTGGGCTAAGATTCAGAAAAGAGCAGAAATAGTATACCTGATGTCATCCTTCACAGCTTCCTTCTTGGCCTGCACCTCCAGGAAACCTTCTAGGTGGTCTTCTTGGGGGAGCCCTGGGGCCTCTGCTGCAGCTGCATCAGGTAGAGTCCTCCTCCCACACATATAGCCACATATCTTCGTGATGAAATATAGGGGTAGACAGTGTGGAGGGTAAGAAGGTATGGGACTTGTTGCAGGAAGTGGCACATCAGATATGCTTCCTGGAGGGCAGGAGGGATCAGCCTCCAGCAGGTCTCAAAAGGACTATCCACAGAAGATGCATCTGGGCTTCCATGTCACTCTCTCTGAGAAGCTGGACTGGCCCATTCATTCTGAAACTATACACTGGGGGAATATTTCCTGCTAAAATCAAATTATGGCAGTCTTTTCCCAATTCAAAGAAAAATAAAGTAAGCAGATCAAAATTTCCTCACCGTAAGTTTTCATTTATCCTGTGTTTTCTTAACTTCATTGCTGCTTCATCTTTTGTAGCACCCTGCACTCCCTACTCTGAAGAAAAAAAAAAAAAAGAAGTAAGCAAATATTAACAGGAAAACTGCCAGCTGTGCTTAACTCATGGGCAAGTTGTGGTAACTCTTTTGTGTACCTTGTTTTCTCCTAGTTCAGAAGACGAAGGCAGTGGTAATAATGTCATAGTGTTCTTCTATCAGGTGCAGCATAGCTCCCCGGGCTCTACTGCCCCACAACTTTTGAAAACAACCAGATCCAGATAGTCTCTCAAGTCAGCTCTGAGAGTCCAGCAAACCATTTTAAGCTATTCAGAACCACCAGAAATGTCAACACACTTTGAGAGGGAACTCATTATAGTGAAAATGGCAAGTTTGTTATTCAATAGAATTAATTCAATGGACTAAAAACAATCCACCTTTTAGGAAGCACTCCTAGTGAGATATGCCTGTTTGAGAACTTGGCTGCAATTCCTAGTAGGAGACTGTGTGCTGCCTTCCTTGGGAATGGGAAGATTGATGAACCTTAGCCTGGCATAAGTGGCTGTATATGGGCACTTCCCCCACTAACAGTAGTTTTAATTGCTGGAAAAAGGGCCCAAAGTCAAAATGCTATAAGAGATCTGATTTTCCCATAGTGACAGCTGATAATAGAACATTAGGTAACTGATCAAAAATCTGATGCCTACCTTTTTAAAGAAATAACCTCAAACATTGTATTTCAGTTTACTCTGAATGCTGAACTTTAGAATCTCTTTGTCTACAGTGTATTTAGATTGATTTAATAGACAACCTAAAAACCAACATATGAAATTGTGTTAATTACTGTGATACAGTATCATGATATTTTTTATAGTCCTCCACACTTCCCTTATTTAACACATAAAACCTTTGGATAAACTGTTATTTTACAATTATGGTAGTCAGAAGAGAGCCATTTTAGAGAGATTTTTCACATAGGCAGCTTAGAGAAAATTTTTAGAAATAGTTGGGGTTATTCCATTGTTTTCGTGATTATCTAGGATTGTCTATTTTTCTGCCTCCTTGATGCTTCCCATTTGTCAATTTTTGCTTTCATTGCAATTGCTTTTGATGTTTTTCTCATGAAATCTTTGCCCGTGCCTATATCCTGATTGGTATTGCCTAGATTTTCTCCAAGTGTTTCTCCTAGTTTTAGGTTTTACATTTAAGTATTTAATCCATCTTAAGTTAATTTTTGTATAAGGCATAAAAAGGGGTCCAGTTTCGATTTTCTGCATATGGCTAGCCAGTTTTCCCAGCACCATTTATTAAATAGGGAATCCTTTCCCTATTGCTTGTTTTTGACAGGTTTGTCAAAGATCAGATGGTTGTAGATGTGTGGTCTTATTTCTGAGATCTCTATTCTGTTCCATTGTTCTATGTGTCTATTTTTGTACCAGTACCATGCTGTTTTGGTTACTGTAGCCTTGTAGTATAGTTCCAAGTCAGGTAGTGTGATGCCTCCAGCTTTGTTCTTTTTGCTTAGGATCATCTTGGCTATACAGGCTCTTTTTTGTTTCCATATGCATTTTAAAGTAGTTTCTTCTAATTCTGTGAAGAATGTCAATGGTAGTTTAATGGAAATAGCAGTGAATCTATAAATTACTTTGGAAAGTATGGCCATTTTCACAATATTGATTCTATCCATGAGCATGGAATGTTCTTCCATTTGTTTGTGTCCTCTCTTATTTCCTTAAGCAGTAGTTTGCAGTTCTCCCTGAAGAGGTCCAGCACATCCCTTGTAAGTTGGATTCCTAGGTATTTTATTCTTTTTGTAGCAATGCTTCCTGGAGCAGTACAGATGTTCAGGATCAAAGGGCTGCTTGTCCCAGTGCCTGCATCCCCAACAGAATTCCCGCTTTCTGGGCCTCTCTGGCAACTTTGCACCCTGCCAGGCAAACCTGCATTTAAGACTGTGCAGGTTCTGAAGCGTATTCCCAATGGTTTTCCTTCCTTCAGGCTTCCCACCACGTGATTTCTCACAAAAAACCTCAGAATTCTATCTGGGCAGCCTCTTGCAACCATGTCACATTCTCTTTTGAATGCAGAAGTCTTTCCATATCCATCACACATCCCAAACCTGCCTAATAATAATAGATTTCACCTGTCATTTTCCCCTTTAATCAGCTGTTTTAAAAAGCCGAATTTGCTGGAGGCTTTAGAAAGTAGTGCAGCTGGTTTTTGTTTTGTTATATTTTTAAGGTAATAGCTGATACATATAAAAATTACGTGATCTGTGTGGTATAAAACATACTTATATAATAAACACCTGTGACTCCACCACCCTATCCTGGCACTTTGCTTACCTGCCTCCAGATGAATCTGCCTTCCTCACCCATCTTTCTCTTTAAAACAGAGGAGAATGATAAACACAAACTTCAGAGTTTTTGTCACATATGTGTGTATACCTAAACCATGTATAGTTTAGTTTTGCTTGTTAAATAGACAAACAGAATTTATCAGCCAATTGAGGTTACTCTTCTCAAGTAGCCTTTTTGGGAATTTATCCACTTACCCATGTAGGCTGCAACTGCTCAAAACCATCTGGGAGCTCTTTGTTTGAAATTTCATGCAGAGACAGTTTATGAGCCACTCAAGAAAATCAGTGCTGCTGCTTTATGTCAGTTTTTGGTCTGATTTAACTATTTTTTCTGTAACCTCTCTATTTTCCCCACTCACTTATTTAAAAACTATGCAGTGAATGTCTTCTGTGAGCTAACTACTGTACTAGGCATGCAAGGAGAATCCAGAGTCTCTGCTCCCACTGGAGCATGTCCTCACACCTCCTCTCGCCTGTCTTCCTTTGGCATTTGAGCAAAAACTATAGGTTTCAGACTGCAATAACTATGGGAGCAAAAACTATAGGCTAGGAGACTCCAAGACACCAAGCAGGATCCAGAGGGGAGACTTCTGGGAGGACTTCAAGAAGGAGTCCTTCCTTTGTGCATGCCTATTTGTCTTTGGCCTTTTGTGACCTCACCTAGATAGTTACAGCTCTAATTTTGTTAGTCTGCCTTCCTCACTAATCCAGGCCTCTTTATATCATTACCTCCACACCTGCTGAGGCGCCCTGCTGTGTGGTATGTAACTCAAGAACTCTACAATGAAGGAGGAAATTATCCCTATAAAACCTGATGTCTGACAACCTAGATTATAATTTTCTTGAGACAGAGTCTCACTCTGTCACTCAGGCTGGAGAACAGTGGTGATCATAGCTCACTGTAGGCTCAAACTCCTGGGCTGAAGTGATCCTCCCACCTCAGCCTCCCAAGCAGCTGAGACTACAGGTGTGCACCGCCACATTGGCTAATTTTTTTTTTAAATTTTTTGTAGAGACAGAGTCTTGCTATGTTGCCCAGGCTGGTCTCACACTCCTAGCCTCAAGTGTTCCTCCCACCTCAGTCTCCCAAAGTTCTGGGATTACAGGCATGAGCCACTACACCTAGACTATAATTTTTTTATGTTAGAACTTAAAGCTACATTAGGTTATAAAACATGAAATTGATAACAGATACAACTGCCTGGGTAGTATAAATATAGAACCTCAGAAATATGTACTTATATGGTTTTGATTTATATAAATTATATGTAATACATCTAATAAATATATGTATATATAATAGATATAATTTATACATTCTAAACCAGCCTCCACTTGACCCAGTCAGGTGAATGGAATCACTCACACTTCACAATCCTTTTATAAAATAGGACTAACACCAAAACCCTGACCAATCACAGCTCTAAAGCTGCTTCCATGTCCTGTGCACACCTGCTCCTCCCAGCTGAGGTGTGCGTTTCCGAAAGTCAGCTGTGTTTGTTCTCAAACCTGTGTGTGTGCCAGTTGTACTTGTTATTAAGTCGCAAGATTTAATTAAATGTTCTCACATACTGATGAAGTATGAACTCTAAAAGAAAATTGTCTCAGTGAAAACCAAATCGGATGTTTGTGAAAGACTCAGTAAAAATGGGTCATTAATAAAATGCTTTTGAATTAGGTGTGAACAAGGCAAATGTAAAAGATTGAAGAAAACAATTTAAAATCTAGAAGAATTCTGTCCTGAAATTGTGCTGCAGGTGTCTTTAACTTCTGGTTCCACTTTAAATGGGATTGCATATGGTATGTCAGAAATCCTACATGGTAAATAATGGTTTTTTAAAAAGAACTCTAATCAGCAGACAATACTAAAAAAAAAACAAAAAAAATAAAAAATAAAAAAAATTACCTTGGTCTGTCATCAAAGGATTAGTGAGTGAAAACACATTTATATTTTAATTTAAAGATTACATATATGTATATATAGTTATACATATGGAGGTGTGGATAGAGTAATTTAGAAATGTTTGTAAGAGAAAGATTGATTTTTCATGATCCCCCGCTTTTAATGACTTTTCCAATCCCACATCAGTTCAAGCATATTTGGAAAGAGGGCTTCTATTGTTTATTTGCCTCATGCACTTCCCGGGACTGTCCTACTCAAGAGGGGTTTTATACAGTCAGCGTCACTAGAAAATTTCAGATATGATGCCACTTGCTAAGGTTTATTTGGTTTTTACTTCATTTAGTTTTGTTTTCATTTGCCAAACATTTATTGAAAGCCCTGAGAAAAGACTCCATTTTAAAAACAATCATTTGAAAAGAGAGAAAAGGCGTTGTCAGACTGCTGGATGGATGGGGGAGGTCGTGACCCCCTGTGCTCTGCCCTCTCTGGCTGTGTCACACCTCCAAGCCAACCCTTTCTCTCACTGCCCCAGGAGCTCATGGAGGTGGCCCCTGCTGCGTTGGGGCTTACTGAGAGGAAGGAAGGCAGGCAGGCAGGAGTGCAAACTAGAAAGTGGGCCTGAGCTTCTCAAACTCAGGCCAGTAGAAAAATGAGACCAGCCTTAGACCAGATGAGAAAATAGCCTCTTGACCAGAGTTAAAGTGTATTTTTTGACCCTGGCTTTTCCCAAACAGATGTGAGGGGCCTGAGGGGCCTTTAGAACTGTGCAGATAATGATATCAGTAAATAGGGAGACATTTCAACCTACTCTAGCTATGCCCTCCTACTCCCAGCTTATCAAGCCACACGTGTACATGCTTTATGCTTGACCTGCATAAATGCATATGTGTACAGGCACATGCATGCGCACACGCGCACGTGTGTGTGTGTGTGTATGTGTGTGTGTGTGTGTTTGAAGGCCTCAGGTAAGGGCTACTTCAGCTCAAATCCAGACTGAAGTACCCTTCTGATGAAAGATGTTTTATTTTCCTAAATACCTAAGTAATGAAACCAAACTTATGGAAACCAGGTTCTTATGAAAAGGTGCCCCAAGCACCAGCAAGCTTCAAGACTATTTCCTGAGAGAACCAAACAGAAGAGAACTAGGTAGACTGGAATACGGAGTAGAGCTTCATTTCAGCCATCCCAGAAGGATCATTAAGCTGTTCTGTTTTCTCTCCATTTCAATTATGTTGGGGCTGGAAATGGACCCACACTATGTGTCCCTGTGGTGTACAGAGCCATGGAAACCATTCCTGTCACTCTGCTGAAGGAAAGGGGCTTCAGTAAGTGGAGAAGGGTGAGGGGGGAATGGAGGAAGTGTAGATGCTGACACAGGAGCCCTATTTTGTTGATCTGAGGGGTAACTAGACCCCTGCCCAGGAGGTCCTCAAGCCCTCTATTGAAAGAAATTACAGGGGCATGAGTCATCCCCCAGTTATGCGAGAACATAGGGCACCCTAGGGGATTGAGGGCCTCCCCTATCAAGAAGTGGGCAACTGAAGTACACAGACTGTGCTTGGCTAAAGGTTACAATCAGCTTCTGGTTTATTATCTGTTTAACTAAGTGGATCAAATGAGAATTGACTGGAATTGGACACTTAAAGTTTCCTTACAAAAGACCGTTATCTCATAAGCTGGCTTAATGGAACAGCCTGTCAGGGGCTTATAAGAAGTAACTGAATACAGCACCTTACAGAGCAGAGATTCAAAGGAGGCTGTGCAACCAGGCCCAGGATACCTCACACCTCGTGTGGCCAAAAAAGAAGGATCTAAGGTCTAGCTACCAACCACATTGTTAGCATCTAACCCAGAGACAGACCCAGGTATTCCCAAAAAGAAAGGTATTTGCAACTCCCTCCATTTTAGCATCTCTTCTGTTTAAATGTGAATTAAGTGTTTTGTTGATCATATATGGCCTTAGCAGATATGAAATAGCACATACAGCACATATATATATAATAGCACATTAGCATACATATATATGTGGCCTTAGCAGATATGAAAGACAGCAGAGGGGGCGCCCAAAATGGCCGAACAGGAACAGCTCCAACCTCCAACTCCCAGCGTGAGCAACACAGAAGATGGGTGATTTCTGCATTTTCAGCTGAGGTACCGGGTTCGTCTCACTGGGGCGTGTTGGACAGTCGGTGCTGGTGAGCAGGGGCAGCCCAACCAGCAAGAGCTGAAACAGGACGAGGCATTGCCTCACCTGGGTAGCACAAGGGGGAAGGGAATTCCTTTTCCTAGCCAAGGGAAACTGAGACACACAACACCTGGAAAATCGGGTAACTCCCACCCTAATACTGCGCTTCACCAGGGTCTTACCAAATGGCACACCAGGAGATTATATCCCACACCTGGCCTGGAGGGTCCCACGCCCACGGAGCCTCCCTCATTGCTAGCACAGCAGTCTGAGATCTAACTGCAAGGTGACAGCAAGGCTGGGGGAGGGGCGCCCACCATTGCTGAGGCTTAAGTAGGTAAACAAAGCCACCAGGAAGCTCGAATTGGGTGGAGCTCACCTCAACTCAAGGAGGCCTGCCTGCCTGTGTAGACTTCATCTCTGGGGACAGGGCATAGCCAAAAAAAAAAAAAAAAAAAAAAACAGCAGACACCTCTGCAGATGTAAATGTCCCTGTCTGACAACTTTGAAGAGAGCAGTAGTTCTCCAGCATAGAGGTTGAGATCAGAGAACAGACAGACTGCCTGCTCAAGTGGGTCCCTGACCCCTGAGTAGCCTAACTGGGAGATATCCCCCACTAGGTGCAGACCGACACCTCACACCTCATATGACTGGGTACACCTCTGAGATGAAGCTTCCAGAGAAAGAATCAGACAGCAACTCTCGCTTTTCAGCAATATTCTATCTTCTACAGCCTCTGCTGCTGATACCCAGGCAAACAGGGTCTGGAGTGGACCTCAAGCAAGCTCCAACAGACCTGCAGCTGAGGGTCCTGACTGTTAGAAGGAAAACTAACAAACAGGAAGGACACCCACACCAAAACCCCATCAGTACATCACCATCATCAAAGACCAAAGGCAGATAAAACCACAAAGATGGGGAAAAAGCAGTGCAGAAAAGCGGGAAATTCAAAAAATCAGAGCGCATCTGCCCCACCAAAGGAACGCAGCTCATCACCAGCAACGGAACAAAGCTGGATGGAGAATGACTTTGACGAGTTGAGAGAAGAAGGCTTCAGTTGATCAAACTTCTCAGAGCTAAAGGAGGAACTATGTACCCAGCGAAAAGAAACTAAAAACCTTGAAAAAAGAATGGATGAATGGATAACTGGAATAATCAAAGCAGAGAAGACCATAAAAGAACTGATAGAGATGAAAACCATGAAACAAGAATGACGTGACAAATGCACAAGCTTCGGTAACTGACTCGATCAACTGGAAGAAAGAGTATCAGTGATTGAAGATCAAATGAATAAAATGAAGCGAGAAGAGAAGTGCGGAGAAAAAAGAGGAAAAAGAAATGAACAAAGCCTCCAAGAAATATGGGATTATGTGAAAAGACCAAATCTACATCTCATTGGTGTGCCTGAAAGTGATGGGGAAAATGGAACCAAGTTGGAAAATACTCTGCAGGATATCATCCAGGAGAACTTCCCCAACCTAGTAAGGCAGGCCAAAATTCGAATTCAGGAAATACAGAGAATGCCACAGAGATACTCCTTGAGAAGAGCAACTCCAAGACACATAATTGTCAGATTCACCAAAGTTGAAATGAAGGAAAAAATGTTAAGGGCAGCCGGAAAGAAAGGTCGGGTTACACACAAAGGGAAGCCCATTAGACTAACAGCAGATCTCTCCGCAGAAACTCTACAAGCCAGAAGAGAGTGGGGGCCAATATTCAACATTCTTCAAGAAAAGAATTTTGAACCCAGAATTTCATATCCAGCCAAACTAAGCTTCATAAGTGAAGGAGAAATAAAATTCTTTACAGACAAGCAAATGCTGAGAGATTTTGTTACCACCAGGCCTGCCTTACAAGAGCTCCTGAAGGAAGCACTAAACATGGAAAGGAAAAACTGGTAGCAGCCACTGCAAAAACATGCCAAATTGTAAAGACCATCAATGCTAGGAAGAAACTGCATCAACTAATAAGCAAAATAATGAACTAATATCATAATGACAGGATGAAGTTCACACATAACAGTATTAACCTTAAATGTAAATGGACTAAATTGTCCAATTAAAAGACAGACTGGCAAATTGGATAAAGAATCAAGACCCATCAGTTTGCTGTATTCAGGAGACCCATCTCACATGCAGAGACACACATAGGCTCAACATAAAGGGATGGAGGAAGATCTGCCAAGCAAATAAAAAACAAAAAACAGCAGGGTTTGCAATCCAAGTCTCTGATAAAACAGATGTTAAACCATCAAAGATCAAAAGAGACAAAGAAGGCCATTACATAATG
>NW_012118188.1:314323-314795 GCF_000951035.1 Colobus angolensis palliatus | reverse complement strand
CTCAATCAAAACCGCTCAACTACATGGAAACTGAACAACCTGCTCCCGAATGACTACTGGGTACATAACAAAATGAAGGCAGAAATAAAGATGTTTTCTTAAACCAATGAGAACAAAAATACAACATACCAGAATTTCTGGGACACATTTAAAACAGCATGTAGAGGGAAATTTATAGCACTAAATGCCCACAAGAGAAAGCAGGAAAGATCTAAAATTGACACCCTAACTTCACAATTAAAAGAACTAGAGAAGCAAGAGCAAACACATTCAAAAGCTGGCAGAAGATAAGAAATAACTAAGATCAGAGCAGAACTGAAGGAGACAGAGACACAAAAATCCCTCCAAAAAATCAATGAATCCAGGAGTTGGTTTTTTTGAAAAAAGTCTTTGCTAGCAAGACTTATAAAGAAGAAAAGAGAGAAGAATCAAATAGATGCAATAAAAAATGATAAAGGGGATATCACCACCG
>NW_012118188.1:313047-313981 GCF_000951035.1 Colobus angolensis palliatus | reverse complement strand
CACCTCTACGCAAATAAACTAGAAAACCTAGAAGAAATGGATAATTTCCTGGACACTTACACTCTTCCAAGACTAAACCAGGAAGAAGTTGAATCTCTGAATAGACCAATAGTAGGCTCTGAAATTGAAGCAATAATTAATAGTCTACCAACCAAAAAAAGTTCAAGACCAGATGGATTCACAGCTGAATTCTACCAGAGGTACAAGGAGGAGTTGGTACCATTCCTTCTGAAACTATTCCAATTAACAGAAAAAGAGGGAATGCTCCCTAACTCATTTTACGAGGCCAGCATCATCCTGATACCAAAGCCAGGCAGAAACACAACAAAAAAAGAGAATTTTAGACCAATATCCCTGATGAACATTGATGCAAAAATCCTCAATAAAATACTGGCAAACTGAATCCAGCAGCACATCAAAAAGCTTATCCACCATGATCAAGTGGGCTTCATCCCTGGGATGCAAGGCTGGTTCAACATATGCAAATCAATAAACATAATCCAGCATATAAACAGAACCAAAGACAAAAACCACATGATTATCTCAACAGATGCAGAAAAGGCCTTTGACAAAATTCAACAGCCCTTCATGCTAAAAACTCTCAATAAATTCGGTATTGATGGAACGTATCCCCAAATATTAAGAGCTATTTATGACAAACCCACAGGCAATATCATACTGAATGGGCGAAAACTGGAAGCATTCCCTTTGAAAACTGGCACAAGACAGAGATGTCCTCCCTCACCACTCCTATTCAACATAGTGTTGGAAGTTCTGGCTAGGGCAATCAGGCAAGAGAAATAAATAAAGGGTATGCAGTTAGGAAAAGAAGAAGTCAAATTGTCCCTGTTTGCAGATGACATGATTGTATATTTAGAAAACCCCACTGTCTCAGTCCAAAATCTCCTTAAGCTGATAAGCAACTTCAGCAAAG
>NW_012118188.1:297191-311827 GCF_000951035.1 Colobus angolensis palliatus | reverse complement strand
CTTGAAACCATCATTCTCAGCAAACTACTGCAAGAACAGAAAACCAAACACTGCATGTTCTCACTCATAGGTGGGAATTGAACAATGAGATCACTTGGACACAGGAAGGGGAGCATCACACACTGGGGCCTATTGTGGGGAGGGGGGAGAGGGGAGGGATAGCATTCAGAGATATACCTAATGTAAATGACGAGTTAATGGGTGCAGCACACAACATGGCACACGTATACATATGTAACAAACCTGCCCGTTGTGCGCATGTACCCTAGAACTTAAAGTATAACAATAATAATAATAAAAAAAAAGAAAGCAAAATATAGTCTTTGACAGGACAAACTTTGGAGTTAGACTGCAAGAGTTTGAATCTTAGTTTTACCACATACTGACTGAGTGAGTTTGTGTTACTTAACTTCTCTGTGGCTCAGTTTCTTCATCTGCAAAATGAGAATGATAATAGTACCTAGCACATTACGTGTCTGTGGAGATTAAATGAGCTAATATGTATAGACTTCTTAGAATAGTTTCTAGCATAGTATGAGCAACTGGTGCTTATATACTACCATTATCACAGAAAATAATTCATCTCATTTAACAGCTTTTGTACCCATATTCCATCTTATCTATCAATTCAGCATATATTTGGAATGAGCTGCATTCCCAGATGAGATCTGAAATTATGGGAGGCAGAATACATGGAGAAGTTCAGGTCTGCAATCAGGGATATTTGAACCCTGGCTCTGTTGGGAATAGTGATGTGATCTTGTATAAGTCATTTATCCTGACTGATCCATATTTCTAAAGGGTGTGTGTATGTAACTTTCATTATAGGGTTTGGAAAAATAAATGTAAATCCCTCTTTTGGTGAAGATTGATGTGATTATGAAAAATGCTTAAAGACTGATAAAAATGAGTCACGTTTGGCTCAGTATCATATAACGTATATGTTATATCATAAAACATATATATCGTAGAACTTTGAGGATGACAGACAAATCGGAGAGGGTTAATGGTTTGGACAGAAATTGCCCATGTACAGTTGGCTTGAAAAATAGACATAATTGACTATTTTTCAGTAAGGTTGACTCTATTTGTGAATTTAAGACTTTACATTTTCCTTCCAGCAGTTTCTTTAACAGTCTTATTTTTCTGTTGGGTTCATTTGAGTTCAATTTACCAGTAGTAACCTGTGAACACTTCTGTCAGGCAACCTGCTCCACAGTTGATCTAAATCTCTGCAATCACACAGCCTATGATTAATTAATGTCAATGTATAATCCAAAATTTTCATGTATAATCTAGAATTTTAAGTAAATGCTGTATAATCTAGTAGATGATTCTATTCCACCTAGCCTAATGAATGAATATCATACTTCTCATATTCCAAAAAATTGCAATAGACCATATGGAAAATGGATGACTCTTTCTGTTCTATAGAATATGAATTACTTTAAATAAAAAAATTAGTCTATTTAGCTGGATTGACTTTTAGAGAAACTGAAAAACTTTGCATGATATTAGAACTAGTAGCGTTTTTTTCTTCTTGTTTTTGTGCCTTTTTAGATTTGAAAAAGTAGTACATAGTACACAACTCCTGGATATAATTGATTCAGTTTCTCACATCTTAAATGGCTGAGCCTAGGGATTGAAGGAAAGAAGCCACATGTTGAGTGAGAAGCCATAACCTCCCAAGGTTTCTTCTGACTGGTGATTGCCTAAAGCACAAGCTAGTGCATTTCAACTGAAGTGTGATGCCAACAGCAAGCACGGTGTGGTATCCATCAATGCTCTGTACCTGTAGCTCTAAACTTGCCTTGGTTATGAACTCTTTAAGAATCAAGAGGGAATTATAGACATGCTCCCCATAAAACTACACATTTTCTTCTTTCCTCAAAGCTTGGCATAGAATTCCACGAGGCTCCCATGAACTTCCTGAATCCCTTCATTCTCCCCTTTCCCCCAGTCCCCTGCAGTCTATGAATCCCATGTGTGTAGGGTCCACTGACGTGAGGAGGCATCCTCTCACTGAGCTTGACCACACTTTCATTTATTTATTTATTTATTTATTTGAGATTCAGTCTCGCTGTGGTCACCCAGGCTGGAGTGCTGTGGCACGATCTCAGCTCACTGCAACGTCCACCTCCCGGGCTCAAGCAATTCTCATTCCTCAGCCTCCCAAGTAGCTGGGATTATATGCGGCCTGCCACTATGCCCAGCTAATTTCTGTATTTTTTGTAGAGACAGGGTTTCACCGTGTTGGCCAGGCTCATCTTGAACTCCTGACCTCAAGTGATCCACCCGCCCCGGCCTTCCAAAGTGCTGGGATTACGAGTGTGAGCCACCACGTACAGCCTGATTTTTTTAATGGCAATGGGCTGGACATTTCTGAAAACCAGGAGATGAAGACTAATCAGAGGCCTTTGCCCATCCTTTAAGAGTTATTACATACAATGTCACACAGTAACTGAGAGTACAAGCTCAGCTTCTCACATGCCACCTCACTGTGTCTGATGCAGTTGGATTCTTTTGGATGCTTCTATGTATGTTAGATTCATTCCATTTGAGTTTAAGCTTGTTTCAATCTACCTCTACTCCCTAAAAACTATTTCTCTTATTATCAAAATCAACACATGTGTCCTCACTTTACATCTACTAGGATAGCTATAATTAAGAAGATAGCTAAGAATAAGCATTGGTTAGGTTGTAGAGAAATTGAAACCCTCTTACACTGCTGGTGGGAATGTAAAATAGTGCAATCATTTTGGAAAACAGCCTAGCACTTCCTCAAAAGGTTAAACACAAAGTTACTATATGACCAGCTGTTCTACTCCTAGGTATATACCCAAGAGAAATGAAAATGTATGTCCACACAAAAACATGTACATGTAAAACTAGCAGCATTACTCATGATAACCAAAAGGCAAAAACAGCCCAAATATCCATTAACCAATGAGTCGATATATAAAATATGCTATTTCCATATTCCATATACATGAATATCCTATATACAGTGAAATATTAGTAGGCAATAAGAAATGAAGTACTAATGTTACAACTTCGATGAACCCTGAAAACATTATGGTAAGTGAAAGAAGACAGTCACAAAAGACTACATATTCTGTCATTCTATTTGTATGAAATGTCCAAAATAGGTAAATCCATAGAGACAAAGAACATTAGGGATTGCCAGGGGCTGGAGAGGGGAGAAATTGGGGGTGACTGTTAACAGGTATGGGGTTTCTTGTAGGGGTGACACAGTGTTCTAAAATTGTGGTGGTGATGGTGGTTGTTAAACTCTGTGAATGTACTAAAAGCTTTGAATTATACACTTTAAATGGATAACTGTATAGTATATGAATTATATCTCAATAAAGCCACTACTAAAAAAATAAAGCCAGACCTGTCTTCAAATCACTAGTGTCTTGAGACAAGGATTTGGGTGTGAATACTGAATTTGGAAAGATATCCCAAAGCACAGTCAGGAGGTAGGGCAGTGAGACGGGGGAGGAAGGAAAGCCACTAATGGGGGTATTAATCGGTGAGTTGATGTTGTGGGCAGTGGGGGCTCCATCCTTCTGGGGCCCCTCAGAAAGGCTGTGCAGACCACAACTCAGAATTACTCCTCCACAGGAAAAGAAAATGGGATTATTTCTATGAGTGTGGACTCCCCAGCACTCCCAGCCTGCCCCATATACAAGCCAAACATGCTCCTACATCAGACAAGAAGAGGCAGAGGCAGAGAGAGACAGACAGACAGACTGACTGCCTGACATGCAGGTACTGAGGTAGGAAGCAGTCAGAATACACGGAAACTTTACCACTCCTGCAGGGGACACCCAGGGTGACCGAGCGAGTATGGGCAGGGCCTTGTCAGTCCTTCACACACCTGCTTTCAGGGGTGTTACTTAACCTGCACCTCAGTCCCCTTATTCTTAAAATGGAGAAGACAATAGTTCTTGCCACATACGGATGATGTGACGATTAATGAGTTAATGTAGCTGATGTATTTGGGAGAGGTAAGAAGACATATTTTTAATATTTTCCTATTTTTTTTAACTTATCCATGATCGTGTCTCTTCTGAATGAGCTTCTAACAAAGCAGAGAATACGTTCTTCTAAGTTTGAAAAAGAAACAGAAGGTTGCAGAAAACCGTCTTCTTGTTAAGTCCCCCTGCGTTTGATCAGCTTTGAATGGCTGCCGTCTGAAATGTGCCACGTGCTTTGTTAACACATTAGACAGATGCCCATTGCAGTGAGTTCTGTCCCTGGAGCAGCACTGTGATCTTCCTCATTCTTGCTGTCCTGCTTCATGGGAACTGTTGGTGGGATTCAAGCAAGCGAGTTTGATCATAAAGTCTCTTGTACTTTCCTTTGCATCTCCTCGTATTTTCCCAAAGTTGTGTTCCGAGGATTATGGGCCCTGGGAGCTTGCTTTCTGTGAAATGTCTGCAGTCTAGGGATGGAAGCCAGTGGCTGCAATCCTAGGGAATTTTGAGTTCCACTCCCGTCAAAGGCATTTATACTTAGTTTGCTTCATTGCTCGTGGACGATTGCAACAGGCCAGTTGGTAAACAGCCAGGGGAAAACAGGGTAAATAATAATAATAATAATGAAAAAAAATAAAACCTCCCAACTACATTACATCAAGCTCAAGCTATCATGATGAAAACTTAAAGATTTACTCACTCAAGAAAATATCTCTGGATTTTTTCAGACTGGGACTCTTCAATTAACCTGACATTTCACAAATCCAAAATTTCAGTGGATAAACTCTTTACTTCACTTCGGGATATTGCTGGAGCTCGGAGTCTCATGAAACAGTTTAAGTCTGTATATGTTCCTGGAAATCATACCCACCAGGCAAGTATATATGCTTTAAAGTAACCTTCTAATCTGTTGTACTTCTAGGATTCAGAGACTATAACTACAAGAAAAGATTCCCTTTTAACCTCCCTAAAATCAAAGGTTTGTTCCAGATAAACTCCAAGTTCTCTTTTAGTTCAGAGTTTTGGGTCCCATGGAATCTGAAAGCCTCTCAATTCATTTATGTCCCAGGCTTGATATGGTGGGATGAGCACTGAGTTGGGAGTCAGCCATGGCTTTCTAACTGTGGGTCTGTCGTAGACTGATTCTATAGCCTTCTGCAAGTCCCTTCTCTCCTCTGGGACCCAGTGACTACAAGTACGAAATGAGGGGCTGGCCTTAGAGGATTCCCAAGTTTCTGGATCTAACCAGTCCATAAATATTTTGAACAAGTAGAATAATGGAAAGCACCTAATAATGTTACAACAAGGGAAAAAGTTTGTGATGAAAACATGTGTTATTTAAAATTCCTCCACTGCTTTCAAAGGAGCGCAGGGGGACCTGAAAAGAATGTTTTTTGAACATCGAGTAAGAAGATGTTATCAAGATTAAGGGGTAATTGCTGTGTAAAAACTCAGAGGGGGAAAGTACATAGAAGATCCAAAGGGAAGCTTAAGCAATAAGGAAAGGTTAGAGCCATTGAGGCTAGGCAGTCTTTGTTGGACAAGGTAGGAGACAGAACTAAGGTTCCTGGTGGTCAAAGATGAGCTCTCAGAGAAGAACAAATGTTTCTGATGGAAAAGATGACTATTTTATATAAATAGATATCCATCCATCTATTTTATATAAATAAATAAGATGAAATCTTATTTATTTCTCCATAAAACCTTTAGTAAAATCAACTTTATTCGTTAAGGCTTTTTGGAGAGCTGAATGTGCTGTTAGTGAGGAGGAGTTCAGCTTCAGGGTGCCGACTCTTTAAGGGAGACTTGAGCTAATGTTACCCACTGCAGCCTAGCACAATCCAGATTCTTCCTCCAGTATCATGTATTTGTTTGGGAGCTGATACCTGAAGAGCACTTCTACATTGGATTTTTACTTGGATTGCCAAAAGTTATGCCAGGGAGGCATTATTATTCCAAGATCCAGGAAGGCCAAGTAACGTGCCACAGGCATGCAGATGGCCAGGGGCGGATGCCAGATCTTTGCTGCCAGCCCAAAACCTCCTCCCCGACTATAATATGGTTCTCATGGAGATTCTAGAAGTGTTGATTGATGGTGCTGATGGTCATCTGAAGTCACCTACCAAGATGCTGAAGACCTTAGAAACTGTCACTCTGCTTAGAAACATAAAGATTTTCACCCTTTACTCAAAGATCTGAGAATGCCACGGCCACAAAATACAGATAAAATCACCCCAATAATCATATGTAGTTTTGTCATTTTAAAAACTCAGCGATCTTAAATACTATAATGTGGCCTAGTTCCAAAAGACATGCTAGAACTAGTGATATATGATGCATTGAGACCAAAATTGTCAAGAAGCAAGTGGCTGGTGTAGTTGGCAAAGAGAAAATAAACCACTAAATGAATGAAGTCTTTTCCATTTTATGTCATCTGGGTGACTGATTTGGCCAACTTCATGTAAACATGGATTAGCTCTGTATCTTCGCACGATAAGGACAATGATGAGTTTCTTAGACCTCATCTCCTTGCTGCCAACACTGCCGTGTCTCCAGGCCTCAAAACCCTGTCCTGCGGCAGTGGCCTTTGGAAAATGGAGTTTCCCTTTGTTGCATATGTCCCCCCTTACAAGAGTCAATAATGCCAGCACCCTCCCAACAATCCTAAGCATCAGTGAGTGGGAAGTGAGGTGGAGGTAGGGTAATGTGTGTACATTGGGGGGCACTGCATAAGTAATGATACAGACACATGGTGAAATGCTGTGCAACCATTACAATGAATGGAATACACCTAGATATGCTGAGCAGGGTGTGTGTTTGAATCCTTGGCCCAGGGTCCACTTCTTGGGGAGTTCAAACTGAAACAGAGTTCAAACTGAAACAGAGCTCAAACTGAAACAAAATGATCAATTGGGTGGCAGTGGGGGGACATGTAGGTCATTCTGTAAAGCATTATTCTATTTTTATAAAAATAGAATAAAATAAATATTTCATAGGTATATATATTTAATGTCTTTAAAATTTAGGAAAAATTTATAATGGTTACCTTGTGGTGGATGTGTAGGGTTGGATGGGTAAGGAGAAACACTGATTTCTTGCTTTATTTTTACATATTCTATATACATGACATTTTTTAATGGGGTTATGGGTAATTTTTACCTCTTTGGGTTTTTCAGTGTTTTTCAAATTTAAAATATTTTTAAACTACAGATGTAAGCCTTGTGAGAACAGGGATTTTTATGGGTTTTGTTCACTGCCATATCCCCAGTACCTAGAGTGGCATCTGTCACATAGTGGATGCTTAATAAATATTTATTAGGTGCATCTTAAGTACAATATATATATCTTTATTACAGATCAGGGGATGTATTGGGACACAAAATATGCATACATAGGAAAGTACAAGTGTCCAGATTAGACTCAGAGTCCAGCTGTGTATCCGGTTTTTAAAAAATAGTCCTTGGCTGAACAATCTTCTGTTTATCCCGTCTCCCAATTTGGTCCTCAGCCCTGTGGCTCCAGAAGAAATCTGTGCTTTCTACCCAACTCCATGCTATCTCCAGACAGAATCTGATTGAGATGTCCTGAGCTCCCCGGTCACATGGGAGAGCACTAGCTGACCTGACCCTGGGTTCCTGTTCAAGGTCTGACCTATGCTGCACAATAGGCTCTAGGCCTTGGGCCCCCACTGGCCCCACCTTCCCTCCCAGTGGCCCTCGCTCCTGCTGTGATGCACATGCACTAGTCTCAGAGCCACTCCTGTTTCCCTTGCTAGGACTAGGGGCACCCCTTATTTTAATCTTTATCCATTACCCCTTTAGGAAAATGTGTCAATCACAGTTCAGATGCACAAAACAGACACCATCTAGTCATTTTAAGGAGAAGGTGTCCCAACTGTGTTACATCGAGCATATAAAATCTCTAGAGGGGTCAGAGGAGTGGGATCTGTACTAGACCTCCAGAAATAAATCCCAGAACATCACCACAGGCCTGGCCCTCCCGGGCATCCAGGACCTTTTCACAGCCTGGAGAGTGAGGGCAATGGGGATCAAGAGGCAACCACAGAAGCTCTTGCCTTAAGGAACATGTCACCAAGACTGGAGACAGCGCCTGTCTTTGATCACCATGGTATCTGCATGGGCTAGCTCAGTGCTTGCCACCTAGTAGGTGAGTAGATGGATGGCTAGATGGATCCTAGACTGTACATGCTATCTAGAATGGCATTTCTTACATTTTTAATTCTTAGTGAGAGGGAACTTAGCACAGAGGATAACAGAACAGATTTTCAAGCCAGAGCATCAGGGTTCACAGCCCAGCTGTCCCCTCTGCTAACTGTGTGACCTTAGGCAAGCGACTTCACTTCTCTGTGCCTGGTTCCTACTCTCTAAGAAGGAGCTAATAATAGTAGCTCTCTCATAAAAATGCTCTAACGATTTGGTGAATTAATACATGCAAAACTCTTAGAACACGCTGAGTGCAGTGGTTCTCACCTGTAATCCCAGCTACTGGGGAGACTGAGGTGAAAGAATAACTTGAGGCTAGGAGTTCAAGACTAGCCTGGGAAACACAGCAAGACTCTATCTCTAAAGAATTCTTAAATTTTAAAAAATTAGCTGGGTGCAGTAGCAGGCACCTGTAATCCCAGCTACTAGGGAGGCTAGGGCAAAAGGATCACTTAAGCCCAGGAGTTCTAGGCTGCAGTGAGCTATTATTGTGCTACTGTACTCTAGCCTGGGCAAGAGTGATACCCCTTCTCAAAAAAAAAAAGAAAAAACTTCTTAGCATAGTATCTGACATCCAGACAGAACTATGTAAGTATTTGCTATCATAGCCATTGTCACAGTAAAGAACAAAAGAGGCGTTTTCTTCATCCTCTTTTGCAACATTTTAGCTTTTCCTTTGTTAGGACATGGGCTACACAGAAAGGGTGTCTTTCAAAAGCTGAGTGTCCTGTTAGCTGCTGTGGGGCAGAAGGTTTATTGCTGATACCCATTTATTTTAAAAGGTTGGGTTTGTTGGTCACTTATGTTGACTGGAAACCTAAGCCCCCAACTGTGCCTGTACAGAAAGTCTTTTTTTTTCTCTTTGAGATGGAGTCTCACTCTGTCGCCCAGGCTGGAGTGCAGAGGTGCGATCTCAACTGACTGCAACCTCAGCTTCCCAGGTTCAAACGATTCTCATGCCTCAGCCTCCCAAGTAGCTGGGACTACAGGTGCGTGCCATCATGCCCGGCAAAATTTTGTGTGTGTGTGTGTGTGTTTAGTAGAGACAGGCTGGTCTTGAACTCCTGACCTCAGGTGATCTGCCCACCTTGGCCTCCCAAAGTGCTGGGATTACAGGCATGAGCCACTGCGCCTGGCCACAGAAAGTCTTCTTGCCCTTCTGTTTCTTACTGCAAATGCTCAGTTTAATGAAAGGTTTAATCTCCCCACTAAATGCCACAGTGTGTGATGTGATGCCATTCCTCAGCTGCAACACCAGGAGGGTATTAGGCAGATGTCTCAGGGCAGGGAGCTTATACGGGCTTTCAGACAAAATACTGTGTGGCTTTCACATGGCTTACCTTGGCATGCATCTCGAAGAGCAGGGCTGAGCTGCAGAAAACCTTCCACAGACGCATACTGTACTTTATGCCTCCAGCATGTTGAACAAGAGCATTTCGAACAGCAGTGCCTAAGAAGGCTTGATTAATCTTGTGCCCAGTGAAATATGGCTCTCTGAACAGGCTTTAGGCCTGGCCTGTTTTGTCAGCAATCCCCAGCCCTGGCCTCCAGCTGTTCTTTTCCAAGTGCTAAGTTCTGTTCCTCCTCCTGATTCTTTCTAACAGACCTGCTAGCATCCTTTCTGAAGGAATCAGCATGGGATAGGACTAAACCGAGGGCCAGGAAACTTGGCTCTGTCCTGAGTCTACTTCTAGTTGGCTGTGTGAACTCAGGCAAACGTGTTAATGTGTTTGGGCTTCGCCTTCCTCATATTGAGTTGAAGGGGCTATACTCAAATTTTTAAAAACGAATTTGCTCCTGGATTGAAGCATGGGTGGGTGGATGGATGGATGGATGGATGGATGAATAGACAGACAAATGAACCATTTTAAAATCGACAAATACATTGTTTGCTTTAAGAAGATGAAAGGAGAAAAAACAGTCATCGTATAGCAAAAAATAAAAATAAATGAGCCATGGATTAGTCAAAGCCATGAGCAATTTCAAACAGAAGTTTTCTGTGCTGTCTTGAGTTGAAACAAAATGAATACCCTCCCAGTAAGCCTGGTTTTTCTGAGAGGCTGGTTGTTTAGAGTCAATTTTGCAGAAAAGGGAGAAGCAAGCATCTTCACTAGCAGAACTGAGGAGTCCCCAGCTACGCCAACAGCAACGAGCAAAAACAAGGTCAGCAGCCCCAGCTGATAGAGATGTGACTGTGGCTACAACTGGGTTTTCTTGGAAACGGCTATCCTAGGTCATTTTTAAGGTGCACCAAATTCAAGATGTTGTAGTTACACTACTTTCTCAAGATTGTATCTGGTTTATTATATATTATGTCAGGAACTGCTGCTATACTCACTGCTTTTCCTCAAGAGCTAACATTTAAGTCAACAAAAGAATCTTCCAGACTCACCATACAGTATGTTCACCCCAAAAGAGTAACCAGAGACATTGACACAAGTATTTTAGTTATCGTATTTTACTTAAATGTGATATTTTTTGAAGATTCATTTTTTGAAACTTCAACTATTCCATGTGTATCCGCCATCGGGGGTCTCTTTATGATCTACCAAGCTATCAGGCCAGCCTCATGAGGCCCTCATACAGGGCCATGATATGATCTTCATGGGCCCCGTTTTTTGTAAAAATAAAAAAATAGTAAAACGTATATGGTACAGTTGCATTGGTGTAAAAATAAATACATTAATATTACATATCAAAACATCACTTTCACCTTAAAGTATTTTTTCTTCTGGTTAAAAAAAAATAAGCATTTTCATGGGCCCTGAAAAGGAATGTGGGCCCAAGGCACTATATGTTTGTATCTAACAAATAAGTCAGCTCTGTGGTCATGGCTCCCACTTGACACAAGTGTGCCCGAGACGGGAATGTAGCTCCCCATCAGGGGACCTTCAGGCATTTTTCTTCCTTGGAGTCATCCTTATGACCATCCATGAAGCTTGAAGCAGTCCACACAGCTACTGAGGAGTTATTTGGACTGGTTTCAAGGTGACAGCTCAGGAGTGAGAGAGCTAGATTCACATGGGATGAATACACAAGTCCCCTGACTTAAAATCCTCATATCCTATAGGAGCTAATTTCTCTGTAAGAACTCCACAGACATAGCTTCCAGCACTCTTCCAAGGGACATGTCCAATTATTATTCAAGAGTCATTATACTCAGAGAAGCCTAAAGCTCTGGCTTTCTATCAAATATTTATAGTTCTTCCAGCTTAATGCAATTTACCAACCAGGGGTCATTTTTGTCATAAGCAATCTTGCCTGGCTGCATAGTTTGACATTCTTCCTTTATCAGGTTTCCAGGGAAACAGAGATAAAAAGTTAACCAAAGGTTAAATTCTTATGTAGAAGGGAAAAGGGTTTAATAATCTATTACCTACAACCTGCAGCTTGCCAGTTGTTAAAGAAATATTTACACTAATGTTCCAATCAAAACTTAACAGGGTGTCTATGGCAGAGACCATGCTGTGTATTCCCAAAACTCCATTGCCTTTTCTTCTGGGGCAAACAGACTACTTTTTCCACGTTCCCTTGTAGAATTGTGACTAGTTATGGCCAATGAACTGTGGTGGAAGTGATACATATCACTTTAGGACTGGACCCATAGAATCTCTGGAAATCCTTCATATTCTCTCTCTCATTCATCATCTGCTGATAAGAGGCAAAGTCTTCAGTGTAGATTCGAATGCTCTAAGAAATGGTGTAGCACAGTGGTGCCCAACCTTTTTGTCACCAGGGACCTGTTTCGTGGAAGGCACCAGGCGGTGCAGGGTGGGGAGTTGTGGTTTCAGGATGATTCAAACACATTGCTTTTATTGTGCACTTTATTTCTATTATTACATTGTGACATATAATGAAATAATTATATAACTCACCATAATATAGAATAAGTGGGAGAGGTTAGCTTGTTTTTCTGAAACTAGACAGTCCCGTCTATGGGTGATGGGAGTCAGAGACAGTGACAGGCCATCAGACGTTAGATTTTCATAAGGAGCATGCAACCTAGAACCCTCGCATGCGCAGTTCACAGTAGGGTTTGTGCTCCTAGGAGAATCTAGTGCCATCACTGACATGACAGGAGGCAGAACTCAGGTGGTAATTTAAGTGATGGGAAGCAGCTGTAAATACTGATGAAGCTTCGCTCATTCACCCACTGCTCACCTCCTGCTGTGTGACCCGGTTCCTAACAGGCCACGAACCAGTAGCGGTCCATGGCCTGGGTTTGGCGACTCCTGGTGTAGCAGGAACCTGGGTCTCTGAATGATTGGGCAGGGCCACACTGGATGTGATATAAGCAATAAATCAATGACCAGCCCACACTGGATGTGATATAAGCAATAAATCAATGACCAGCAAGAAAAGGAAAGAACAAATTTTTCTGAGTTTTTCATGCCTCTCCCAATCTCCCAAAAAGGTGAACTGGCAGAGAGTGTTTGATCAGGAAAACTAAATTACTATGGTTTACCCTCTTAATATGGAGACAAACTATATGGCTAATCCCTCCTCTGGCCCTTCCTAGCACGTGAGAGAATCTTTGAGTACAGCACCAGAGAAACAACATCTGTCTCCATTATCACCACCTTCTACAGAGTCCTTTGCTGAGAAGTGAGTCATTCCTGGCTGAGTAGAAAATTTCGTGGAAGTCAGAGAGTTCCCATCTAAGAAATCGTTGCCAAGCAGTTCATTCTAACCAGATTTCAGTGACATGATTTAGGGCACAAAATGGTCCAAACTAAGTGGCTGAGAGACAGAAACCAAAGGTTCTCCTCATTAAAAACTTAACTGGAAATTTTTTTCGTTAAGAAGGCACAAGTACTGTTTCTTGCCTGAGAAAGTCTTTACCAAATTGTGCTCTCTGAATACACAATGTTATCCAGTTGTTCTGTACTTAGTTCTTTCAGTAGAAAATTTAGAGGGTTTTTTCCCCACATATTCCCATTCAAGTAGGAAAATCTATCAACTTCTCTATAAATTAATATTTACATCATTTACTATGCTTTTGGTTACAATTAAAAATAGGTAAAGAAAAAAGTTCTAAAAAGCTGAAACAAGATAGGTAATTTTTTTCTGCCTTTCTAGCCCCTGATTCTTGCCCCTCTCCTTTTTTCCCATTTTATGTCTGTTTTTAAAATCTTAATGCTTTTAGGTAAAATATTAAACCAGAGTGTCCCTCTCATCCTCTATGGCATTGTTTTAATGGAATAAATACATTTTAGAATAAATTTTTACAATGTTCATTATCTCATCTTTTCTGTTAATATCTGTACCTGTTTTTGTCAGTGTTCAAGATTTGTTGTATTTTGTTTTGTTTGTAGACTTAATCAGCTTCTGTTACTATTATAGCATTATGCTATAATAGTATATTATAGCATATACAATCAGTATTACAAACAATACTGATTGTATGCAAACAATCTGATTGTTTACTAAATAAAATGCCACTTTTACCTTGAAAAAAAAAAAAAAGAAAGGTAATTTATGAAATCCTATGACTTAAAAGTCTAGAGGAGGGGTAGCTTCAAGTGGTGAGAGGCCATTGCCAGGGTAATGGTGGCAGGAATTGCAAATAAACAGGAGAAGCAAGTTCCTGCCTGTTCTTCCTGCGTTCCAGTCTCCCTCTAGTGCCTCCTATCGGCAGAGTCTAACAGACCTAGCTGACAAAGCACAAAAGTGGTTTTCAGAATCTCAGCCCAGCATCACAGAACTGAGTCTAGAAAAGAGGATTTGGAGTTGAGAGACAATAGCTTAATAATGACCACATTTTCATAGAAAATGTTATTTCAAAATTATTGTTATATGAAAAGATAATGAGAGAGAAGTCAACCAAAAAAATGTAAGAAATGAATATCACAGAGGTAGGTCAGGCAATTAATTAATAAAAGCATTTATGTTCTTTTTCCGGATTATGTGATGTGTTTGCTGTTACTTTTCTGTATTTTCAATCATAGTTTCCTTTCTTCTGCTAAATAAATGTTCACCTACATACCTTAAAAAATAAAAAGCAAAAGATTTTCAACATTCCCAATGTAGCACAGAGCAATCACAAAGTCTCAAGAATGAAGAGGTTAAGAAAACAGCACTTCTGAATCTCTGCTCACCACCCCCAAGGAGAACCCAGCTCAGCGGGCATTTTTCTCCTGGATGTTTCATTCCCCAAAATTTAGTCAAAAGTGGAGCAAGGGAAAGAGAGAGAGTGATCCTAGTGTCCCTACTTTCCCCAATCCCTCCATAACTCCTGCCTTCCTCTGTCTCCCAGTCTACACTGGGGTCACAGAACCCCTGAGAACAAATCCTATCACCCCAGGTACACTGTGCCTTGCACAGAGGAGGTACAGAGTATAGTGTTTTTGCTTAATTACAGAGCCACCTATGTGCTGTGTATGATCTCGTTTTCAGAATCACTACTCTTCCTTTTTTTTTTTTTTTTTTA
>NW_012118188.1:279455-291376 GCF_000951035.1 Colobus angolensis palliatus | reverse complement strand
CAGTTGAAAATGCAGAAATCACCGGTCTTCTGTGTCCTTCGCGCTGGGAGTTGGAGACAGGAGCTGTTCCTATTCGGCCATCTTGCTCCGCCCCTACTCTTCCTTTTTGTACAGTACATCTTATGGAGAATAACAATCTTTTTTATTTTTTTTATTTAAGGGATTTTTTTAATTTTTTTATTTTATTTTATTTTATTTTATTTATTTAAGGGTTGCAGTTCTCATGCTGCTAATAAAGACATTCCCAAGACTGGGTAATTTATAAAGAAAAGAGGTTTAATTGACTCACAGTTCCACAGGGCTGGGGAGGCCTCAGGAAACTTAAAATCATGGCAGAAGGGGAAGCAAACATGCTCTTCTTCACAGCAGCATCAAGGAGAAGTACTGAGCAAAAGGGGGAAACCATGGCCCCTTGTAAAACCATCAGATCTGATAAGAACTCTCCCACTATCATGAGAACAGCATAAGTGTAACTGCCCCCATGACTAAACCACCTCCCACCAGGTCCCTCCTGCTACATGTGGGGATTATGGGAGCTATAATTCAAAATGAGATTTGGGTAGGGACACAGCCAAACCATATCAGGGGTATATTTTCTTCTCTCTTAAATATGACAGCCTATGTGTATTTCTCTGTGATTCTGCTTAAAGTTATTTTATATAATGAGTTTTAATAGATTAATAAAATAAATAACTGTAAGCTTCTGGAAGGAGGAAATGTCCTTTTATATCTTTATATTGCCTTCATGCTTTCTATCAGAATTTCATTCAGTTACAAGTAATAGAGATCTGAAAAATAGTGGCTTAAACATACAAGGTTTTATGGTGACATGTAAACTAGGTACTAATTTAGCCTGTCCATGTTATGGTGATAGTGACTCCATAAATCATCCCTTACCAAGTTTTCTCTAGCTCTTTGCTTCACCATCTCTAACGAATGCCCTGTCTTCCAAGATGGCTGCTGGAGCTCCAGGCTTCACTTCTACATTCTAGCCAGCAGAGCAGAGGAAAGGAGAAAAGCATATTGTTCCATTTTAAAAAGGAGACTTTTGAAATTCTTACATTACCCTATTTGCCCAGACCTTTATTACATGGCTATACTCAGCTGTAAGGAAGGCTGGAGAATGTAGTCTTTTAGCCAGCTGGTAATGTGCATGGCTAAAGATTGAAGTCTATTACCAAGGAAGAGATCAATTATTATTTGATGATAGTGCTGATAAGGTATCAGATTATTGGCCAAACAACTTCTTGTGGAGGAGCTTTAAAGAGATTAAAGTTTAAGAGAGTCAATGTCCAGAAAGGCTAAGGTGATAGAAGACGATTCAAAACAATTTACTCAGGGAAGAGTATTTGCAGGATTCAGAGGCCACTCCATGGCCCTTTTTTTACATTTAAAATAGTATTTGTTAAATTTTCTTATGATTCTGGAAGTGGACTTCTTAATTTTGGAAAATTTGGGAAAATAAAATAAATGTCTCCTACTTCCTGAACTTAGAGATAACCCTAAATAACATTTTGGTGTGCTTTACCTCCATCTCTTTTTCATGCATAAGAATTTATTAATTTTTAAGAATTGAAATGAGATCATTCTTGCTGTCTGTAGTGGTGTTTTAAACTGTGCTGTAAATAAATAAACAATACAATGAAAAGTCTTCCTGTCACCTTTCTCCCTTGCTTGGTGTGCCACCCCATAATCGTTGCTGCTGATAGTTACTATGTTTCACACCAGAGTTTGTTTTTGTGTATTTCAGCAAATATAAACTTCCATATTCCCGCTGCCACTTTTTACACAGATTCTAGCCCATCATACACAGTGTTCCTCACCTTGCTTTTTTCATTCACACACTATTCTGTGCCTTGTTTCTGCCACACAAACACAGAGCTTTCCTCTTCTCTTTCATGGCATTTCTCCCTGTGGATGCACCCCATTTCTTAAACAGCTCCCTACTGATGGCGCTTGGGTGGTTTCTAATCTTGGTACTACAAACAATAAACAGCTTTTTTGGATCTCATTTGCATACATGAGCATATGCAAAGAATAAATGACTAGGAGTATGATTGCTATGTCAAATGCATCTGTGATATTAATAGGTGTTATCAACTTGCTCTCTGCATTGATTGTAACAATTAACCCTCCCACCAGCAATGTATTAGAGGGCCTGTGACCCCATGGCCTCATCAAAAGAGTGTATTTTCAAACTTTTGGAGTTTTGATAGTCTGACTTAAAAAAGAAAAATCCATCTTGGCATAGCTTTAGTTGCAATTTCTTTATGAGCAAGGTGGATCCATAGTTTTCAAAATATTCCTGTCTGACCAGTGTTTCTGTTCATTGCCTTGCCCTTCGTGATCATTTAACTATGAGATCTCTGGACAAACAATGCTCTGTTTGACTAATAAACATAAAAGAGTTGGTATCCCCAAGTGAGAAGATGCTAGTTTTCCCTGCATCTTATCCCTGGGAAAGATGCCAGCTCTATTCCTGCTGAATGGTTATGATTTTGATGGTTTATACCTTGCTTTATTTCTAAGCTATTTTAAATAAGAAAATTGGAATGGGAAAATTAGAGTAAAAAAAAGTGACTGGAAGAAAAGCAATATGAAGCCAGGAATGAGGTCAGTACACTAAATATTCTAGACAGTTGCTACAGACAAGTCACATATTTGGCCAAAGAGAGAAAGAGTTTAATACATGATATGCCTCAACTGTGCCCTGTTAGAAACTGGCTTTACTGAAGCTATAATAGATCAGAGAGCGCAATGAGAGAAGATATTCCTTCCTCCTTTGCCCTTCATGCCCCAGACTTCGTGCCGTATCTGACTGGAGGATTGGGAGGAAGGTGGTGCACCAAGTAGGAAAAGAAAACAGGAAGAACTTGGTAACAAGAACTAAGACAAGAGGTGGAGAAAAACAGCTCAGAAAGTGCCGGGTCAATAAGGCAGCTGGCTCCCAATATAACCTAAACGTGGATGGGTTATTCAGGTCACAGAAAAGGAAGGCATTTAGCAGCACTTATCAAACTGTAGAAGTTGTTGCAAACTAACATCTCCCCAATTCTATTGAAATTCTTATGATACCATGTAGTCTGCTTTCTGACCTTTGCCAGATTCCTTTATGTCATCTTAGCTTCTTTTCCTGGCCAAGTCATTCTTGGGAGTTGAGCTCTGTGGAAGGAAGAGGGATTGCTTTAAGCTTGGTTATTGACAGCACATTGTAAGTAACATTGGAGTTCCTAGCAGAAGAGAGCATAATTCTAAGAATATTCAGGAAAAACTGGAGACCATCTTCATGTCTGTATCAAATGACAGTAGTTTGTTTCTCAGTATTCTTCACGCATAAAATTGTCACTTTAAATAGAAAAATTAGTCATAGTATGATTGTAGCTCTGATAAGATATATTTGCTTGTAGAAGGGAGCGTGAGAAGCAGAAAAGCATGCTAAAGCATTGGGTGAAAGTTTATTTTAAAACCCAATGTTGTCATATTGTCTTTTCTCTGACACACACACACACACACACACACACACACACATCATAGCCATTGCTCAGTATCAAAATAAACTTGCTTTGCTTTCTTCATTGCAGATAAAGCTGTACTCTCTCCAGACAAACCAAACAATCCCTTTACTCACAGTATTTTGTCTTTCCAGGCATCTTATAAACCATTGTTGAAGCAAGTTGTGGAGGAAATATTTCATCCCGAGAGGCCAGATTCCATTGATATTGAACACATGTCTTCAGGCCTCACTGATCTCCTTAAAACTGGATTTAGCATGTTCATGAAGGTAAAGTAACCATGAAGATGTAATCCTGAATGTAGAAATGTTCTCTTTGCTGGGCGCTGGCACCCTGTTAACCCTAGCCAGCACCACACAGATAACATTTGGTATTTTGGCTCTTCTAAAATCAAGGGCAATCTTTATCTTTTGATTACAAGCAGCCTGACCTGCTAGCCTCATACAGCTTCTTCTGACCTGAGCACTGTGGTCTTTTCTGGTCAGCACGTGTGGTCTAAGGTGGAGGACACAAGCTCTCTGGGACAGCACTATTGAAACTCTCCTCCTTGCAGTCTATGTTTTCACTTAAAATGAATCCACATAGCACACACCGGTCTTAGTGACAGCCCTTTGCTCTTAATTCTAGAACCGATTATATAGGATGCTGAGCAGCTCTGCTCAGTCCTGTGGCTAGCATCACATCAAAACCCACGTGGAAATGACTTGTGGACAAGTGCTAGAATTTATCTGGCTCGTATCTGGGGTGGGTCAAAATGACTGACCAGCCCTTGAAGTGGGGATGAAAGGAAGAAAAAGTACACAAATGTGATCTATTTTTAACCTACTGTAGAGTTTCTAAATCTAAAAAGATTTCAATAAGATTACAGGCTGACCTCTCAGTCCATGCCAGGATTTCACTTGTAATAACTCTTGGAAGTAACAGAATGTTTTGCCAGCATCAAAGCATCTTTGAAATCATGAATTAATCTACCTAAGAGATCTGGCCTTTCAGAGTTCAATAAATGCCTATTCCAGGAAAACTGTTCCACTCCAAAAGCCAGAGGACAGATGCCAGACAATCAGACTCTAAAGCAAGCAGTAAACCTGCTAGAGCGGACCTGCAGGTCTCCTTCCTGCTGTTCCCAATTTTCAGCAACTTCTGTTGCAGTGCCTGATTGGTGCATTTTCCTTCTATATTTTTTAATAAAGCAGTGCAGTCAGCTTCTTCAAAGTGTTTAGGGACTTCTGAGTTGGTATAAGCAGGCCCAGAGTTGGTCAGTGTCTCCCTATCCTGAGTAGCCCTTCATGGTGGCTAGTTGGTATAGAAACTCCCAGAGTAGACACAGTTTCCAACCTTTTCCACTTGAGCATTCTCTTCCTTCATTCACAGGCATGGCTTTACCCTGAAGAGAGACTAAAATAACAAGTCTGGACTTTCAGAGCCTCGTTAGTAAGGTCTGAGGATGGCCCAATTCCCATGTGTCCTCTCCCAGACAGGCTGCTGTGTCTGTGGTACAGTCAGACCCTGTAGAGGGGGGTCTGACCAAGGGTACAAATGAAGGCTCCACCCCACCTGCACTCAGAGAGTTGCAGTGTAGGTGACAGGAGGCCCTAACTCTGCTCTTTGTTCACAGATGTTCCACAAAAATAACTGTTTATTAGCCAAAGGGATCTTTGATCAAATATGTTCCAGAAACATTGGCTTAAACAACAAATTTGGTTGTTTCTTTGTAGTCCAACATCACAGTGCCTTTAATACACTAATGGACTTTACAATCCTTCCTGAGGAGAATATAGACTATATTATAGAACATAGTTGTGTTGTGTAAGGAATATCCGCCTGCATTTTCTGTCACTGTTTCATGAAACAAGAGTGTCACTTGTTGTTCTTGTTGTTGTTGATCATGTTTATTTTGGAGTTTATTTTTTAATGACCCTTTCAAACACTGCAGAGTGTTTTCTACATCGCTTCATGCTCCCCTGTCCTCAAGCAGGCTCTACCTCGGAAGATGTTTAGAACCGTCCTGGGCCAGCACTGGGCTGTTGTGTTTCTCTCCATTTCAAACCCCCAGTGTTAGGGCTCATGACGAAATGCTCTGCCAGCTTAAGACTGATCTCAGAGGGAGGTTTCCAAGTAATGGATTTAAGAAAAAGGAATTTGTGTTCCCCCAGTTCCCCCAGCAGCTGTCAGGATTCATTCCCCAGCCTTTAGCTGTGAGGCCCCAGCTCTCAGTTGCCAGGGCATCTCATCTGTCTATAGGGGGTGGGGAGAGTCCTGGTGGGCCGGCAACAAAGCCCTCTCCACTCCAGCCCCCAAAGGAGAGTCATTTTGTTTGTTTTCTAAATGGGCCTTCTCCGTGGCTGAACCCTCCTACCACTCCACATGGTACAGCAAAGAGTTACCTCTGGCGTATGTGTTGGGGTTTGGACAAAATTGGAATGAACTTAAAGAGGAACACCCAGTAGGGCTTTGAGACACTGACTGTAATTTCTGAAAGAGCTACTTCTTTGAAATAGAAGTGAAGCCATAAAGAGAAGATGTCTACCACTCTGCTTTAAGGCCCTCCAGAAGAGGAGGATGCAAGATGCAGATGGAGTCTAACATGGTTATAACCGTTTCCCAGCCTCCTTCGTGTTGTTTTCCATCACCTCTTACTATCCAAAGTTATACAGAGAACCTGTGATCAGTGTGTACCATGGTTCAGCCAAGCTCTTACCATTCATTCTCATATTGATCCTCACGACAGCCTTAGAATGTAGGTCCTATCATTATCCCTGTTTACCAGTGAGGAAACTGAGGCCCAGAAATGTTACGCAGTAGATGTGAACCTCCAGGACGCTGAGATGAGGTCTTACTCTCCTCTGTTCTCAGGCATTTTCCTAAGAGCACACAGGAAATAGTGACACCAGAATTTGTCCCAAGGTCACTCGTATTCCAAAGCCTAGCTCATAACCACATTTCTTGGCTCCAGGAGGCTGCCAGGCATTTTCTTGGAAGTTAAGTATTCATATGGTCATATGTCATTCATTCTGGTTTCCTTTGTGGTTACTCATTAGCACGACCGCTCTCCCTTTTCAGCATCTATCCAGCTCATGAATAAAATCTATGCCTGGGCTGGTCATCGAGATAGCCAGTGTGAATGAGCTCCCTCAAGGGTCATCTGCTGCTACCTCATCTGCATCTCTGGGACTTGGCCCTGGGACTCATTGGCAGCACTCCCCAGGAGAATAAATGTGTGCATTGGAGTTGAGTTGCCTCTACACATTGCATCTTCATTGTGTATTAGCTACCAACAGTTATTGCTCATTTCTTTCTTGTCACTTGCTGCCCTGCTCTGTTCTTCTGGAATCTGCTCCCTCCTCCCCTTTTCACTCAAGACCCACCAGTGCTGAGCCAGAAAGACACAAAAAGGCAAAGTCTGCTGAATAAAGTTATCAATGTGGAATCCTTCCCGTAGAAATGGGAGAATTCTAGAGCTTGAAAGGCTCTAGCTGAGCTGCTTATCCATCCCTTCCCTATCTCTGAACTCAAAGATGGTTTCGTGATGGTGCTGACACAGGGACACCCAGAAACAGGGTCTATAGATTGTGCGGGGATGAGAGCAGATGGAGAGGCTGGTGAGAGATGCGCTGGGTAACAGAGCCAGCAGTTACTCCCGTGGGGTGTAGAGCGTGTTCCCTCACAGCAGGTGATGGAAGGAACACAGGAGAGCATTGTCCAGGCCCCACGTGGCTTCTTCAGGGCTCTACACATTTTGTTCTTACTTTTATAGCTGCAGTCATATACTGTTTTGTATCTATACATATTAGGTACCTTTCTCCAGACTGTTTTTCTTCAGACTAGTGTTTTTCTAACTGCACAACTTGATTCACTGCACATTAGTGGATTAAGATATCAGTTCAATTGTTTTGAACAGAATGTTTTACTGAAAAAGAATAGAACAGACTAGATCAGAGTTCACTGCATCTAGCAAGATAAAATAACACAACCCAGTCGCACATAGATACACATGCATGATTTAGATGTTTTCTTATCAAAAGAATGTGAACGCTATCACTGTGAGAATCAGAAAGCTGATTCTTTTCTGCATCCTCAGCGGTCTTATTCTTTTCTGCATCCTCAGCGATCGGCACCTGTATAGGCCTTACAAACAGCAGAGTCTCACCAAAAGTTGGGAGGGGTGGTCAGGGTGGACCTGTTTTAGTCCTTATTCAGAAAGCAGCACAGCTCCAAGGCACTGGTTCCTCTTTCCAACTACTGCCCTTAAGCCAAAAGCTTCTATCTCAGTTTCACAGGGGTTGCAAAGTAGCAGCCCCAATCACTCAACTCCAGTGACCCTCAAAGGAGGCCCTGACCCTCCTTTCCAGCAGCTACTAAGAAAGGCAAAGCTGGTCATTGCTTCATCTGTAGGTAACCCCAAAGAAGCAGCAGCCCACTCGCTCTTGCCTTGCCCACCCTGCGTTGATGTGCACGAGGGGAAGGAAGCCTGCCTCCACCTCTGTCAAAGAAATCTGATGCTCTCTTCTCCTTTCCACACTGACAGTGTGCAAATCTGTTTCTTTCAACTTCTTTGTTTCTCTAGAGAACAGAACAGAACAGAAGTAAACGGGTGTATTTTGTAGACTGAGAAATTCAAGGAATTAAGAGGAGAAATGTCCTCACAGAGTGGTCACATAGGAGAATGAGTGACACCAAGGGAGATTTGAGGCTCTTTCCTATTTAATATCTTTATTTTTTAAGTTAGATTTTATAAATGATAGACAGCTGTCTCTTTCATGAATTTCTTCCTCATACCATCTACTATAAGCTATGCTAATAGCAACCACTTCATTCTACTGTGTTTGTTTACAACAGCCAACAGAGAGTAGTGGTAACACATCTGGAGTCACACTATCTGGGTTAGAACCCAGGCTCCACCATTTACTAGCTATGTGACCTTGGGCACATCTCTTAACCTCTTTGTGCCTAAGTTTCATCATCTATAGATCAGGGATGATAATAGCATCTACTTTTGGGGGCTATTATGAGAATTAAATCAATGAATGCATATAAAGCACTCAGAACAATGTCTGGCTCGTAGTAAGTACTACATAAATATTTGCTATTATTATTTTTATGGGTTTGTATCCCATAAAATCCCACAGCCACACTGTGATGTCTGAAAAGAGCCACCTTGAATACCCTTGTATGCCTGTACATAGCCAGTGCTCAAGTATTTGGGGCACAAACCCTAATTGTTGGGTGAACAAGTGAATTAAATAGAATAGAATAGATATGCTGCCCCCCCAAAAGGTCACAAACATTTCATATTTCACTACTGATTTGCTTTTGTCAGAAAGACATGGAATGCTGAGTGCTCTTCTTTTGCTGTGCCTGTGGGAAGCCATGTTCATAAGGCAGTAATGTGTTTTTCCAGACTCCTCTTTTTCTTTTCCACTGTAAGTAACTTGTTGAGCTCCTCAGTCTTGGGAGACATCGACTGTCCTTCTTGGGGCAAACTGTAGGGAGCCAGTGAAAATCTGGACACATGCCATTACAAGCTGTTTCACAGGAATGGAGGCCAGCAGGGCTAGACCCTGACCAACACAGAGGCAGAAGCCCCAAGCAACTCAGGCCCACAACTCTCCCAGGAGTACTTCAGCAGTGCAGTCTTCACGTATGGGAACTGAGCAAGAGCTCTGCTCTGCAAAGGTTTGCTGCTGCTCCTTGGGCAACCTCAGCACTGCAGGGAAATGGAGACCTCCATTCCAGGTAATTGGAAATGGCTCACAGAACTCAACCTTATTTATGTACATTTTTGCAGGCAGCGAAAGTTAAGAAAAATACCTGTGTGTCTAAGATTATCTGCATCAAGCAAATCCTCTATGATAGGAAAGTCAGGATAGCTGGATTTTGCCTTTACTAGAGTCAGAATTTCATCTGCGTCCTATTGCAACTTGTTGAACTTACTTTCTTTGCAGTGTTTAGCATGCATTCCTGTTGAAATCAGATTGTCCAGAGAAGTCTTTCATCTCCACCTGTTCTGGTTATCTATTGCTACATACCAAGTCATCCCAAATCATTGATTTAAAATAGTACTGATCATTCACTTTACTCATGAATCTACACTCTGGGTAGAGCTCAGTAGGGAAGGATTCACCTGCAAGATGGCTCATTCATATAGTCAGAAAGTAGACGCCGAGTGGCAGCTGGCAGCGAGGGGCCTCAGTTTCTCTCCATGTGGGCCTTTTCATGTGGCCAAGATTTCTCACAGCATGGCAGCTGCATTCCAAGGGCAGCCATCCTAGGAGAGAGCCAGGATTCAGAAGTATTGTATTTTATAACCTAGCCTCAAATGCCACATAACATCACTTCCACAGCACTGTACTCTATTTGTCAAGGCCATCACAAATGCCCACCCAGGTTCAAGAGGAGGGGACACGCACTTTTCCTCTTGAAAATGGATCAAGAGCATGAGGAGCAGAAAATATTGTCATGGGCACTTTTGGAAAATACAATCTGTACTCTACCTAAATATGTTTGGCTGTCAAGCTGAGCAAGGCAGTGTTTGGCTAATCCTAGGAGTTTTCCCTCCAATCTAGAGGTTGGAAAAGTCACTCATGCTTCTAAGCTGATTTCAAAATAAGTGAGCCCAGAAAGGCTTTGTCAATGAAAGGCCTGTTTGCTATTCTTCCATGTGTTTTTTAACAATATAATATTTTTAAAACTACTTCCTGATAAGAAACTGAGCTGGGGAACTTTCCTCTCCCAAGTTTGCTCCATCAAGTCCCATAAAGTAAGCCAGATGAGCTGGGGAGAAGAGCAAGTATACCCACTAGATCATTTTTCCAGCAGTTCTGAGAAGTGTTTGAAGTAACTTGATGTACTTCTCAACCAGAGGATAGACTTGCGGTTAGCCACACAGAGCTGTCAGCTTCAAAGGGCAGTGTGTGAAGCCCACTAGGGGGTGGTTCTAGCAAACTAGGGAGAAATAGCTTTGGCAGAACCTGACATTCTTAAAACAGCCTTTTCTCCAAAATCCTTGTGCATGGAATACCTTGAGCTCCTTAGAGGAAAGCTTGATAATGATCTAATAAATAAATCAAAACATACCTTACCCCTCTCCCTACAACATTAATTTAATTTAAAACTAGCATGTCTAATAGGCAGCACTTTTAAAGTGCATTTCTGGAATTTGTGGTTTGGATCTCAATCTCCTGAAAATAATTTATTTTCTATCTACTCCATATGTTTGGACCTCAGCTTGTTTTGACTAAAGGACATGATTTGTCAAGATGTTTTCTCTGCTAAAATTGACATGAGGAGGGTGGGTTTTATCTAATGAAACTGCATGAGGCCCTTTTACCTCCTTTTAAGTGTGCTTTTTAAGATGTTCTTTTTTTGTTCTTTCATTTCTTATGTGGCCATGCTTAATTGGAAAAAATTTTTTAAATTATGAAAAAGACTCACAGAAAGCCCAGTGCTTACCTCTGGGTCCCTTATCTGAGTGGATATGAGTCTCCCATTGCCTTAAGTGGCAACAAAAAGAGGACCACAAGGAGAACTAGAGCAACTGCTCAGGTAGGCTTTGAAAAGCTGCTGGTGTTGAGGGGTAAGAGTTATAACTCTTTCCATTGGAAGTAAGATGCCAACAAATCGTAATAATTGAACTAAAGGAAAGTTTATTATGAGGCCCATGGGATATCCTGGGGAACCCAAGGGCAGCAATGCAAGAGGCCTCAGGAAGGATTGAGACTAAGAACTGGAAAGCCATCAGGAAACCAGACAGTTCTATGAGACCCATTCTGCCCTGAATGAGAACAGTGCCCTGCATTTTGTAGATTCTCAATAAATAGTATAAATGGATGGTTGAGTAGAGTAGCTATGCCACAGCTTTGACTGAACCTCATCTATCTTCAAGCTTTTGAGGTTAAGCTTCAATTCCCAGGGAAGGGTCTCTAGTTGGCCCACCCTGGGTCAGGGGGCCATTCCAGAACCAATCAACTGTGACTGAAGGACAGGGTCACACTGTGACTGCAGGGATGCTAGGACCCTTTCGTATGACCATGTGGACAGGGGAGGTTGTTGGCTTGTGGATTGGACAGATACCTGCAGAGGAATATATAACAGGGGTAAAGGATGCTTTGGAATGCAGAACAAAAATCATGGGCTGTCAGTAAAGATTGATGTCAGGTCCTTGGATGGTGAGAGCTGAACATGCCTTGGAGGTCATGTAATCCAGTTACACATTGTTCGTATAAGAAAAACAAGACAGGGTGCAGTAGTGCTCCTGTAATTCCAGCTGTTGGGGAGGCTGAGGCAGGAGGATCGCTTGAGCGCAGAAGTTCGAGAGTAGCTTGGGCAACATAGCAAGACCCTGAAAAAAGAAAGAGAAAAAAGAAAGACAGGAAGGAAGGAAGGAAGGAAGGAAGGAAGGAAGGAAGGAAG
>NW_012118188.1:248546-279110 GCF_000951035.1 Colobus angolensis palliatus | reverse complement strand
AAAGAAAGAAAGAAAGAAAGAAAGAAAGAAAAGAAAGGAAGGAAGGAAGGAAGGAAGGAAGGAAGGAAGGAAGGAAGGAAGAAAGGAGGGAGGGAGGGAGGGAGGAAAGGAGGGAGAGAAAAGAAAAGAAAAGAAAAGAAGCAAGACTCAGAGGGCTGAACTATTGGATTAGGTCCATTGGACTTAAGGACATTTCTGACAAGAGGAAAATATCTCAGTGTTCACATTTGTTGATTAAATGAATACAAATCCTGGAATTCCTCTTTGCAACACTATTTGAAACCATTGTTTCTATTTTCTTTTTCTCAATCATACTCCATGCTATGAAATAGGGTTCAATATTTGCATAACATTAGCTAAACATGATCCATAAGTTCAAGTGAGATAGATTTTGGTATGAACTGTAAAGCAAAAACACAAACTTGATTTTGGCAGTCTGTATATTGCATCTGACAGTGTGCAATGATTGAGAGGCTCTTTTGTATGCTAGTCATTGTTGCGGTTAAGGAAGATATAGAGACAAACCAGGTTCCCTACCTGCCAAAGCACAGCTATATCATGTAGCTTACAGTTTGTTAAGGAGATGGATAAGCAAATTGAAGATTGCAGAGCGAAGAGATAAGTGGTGTGGTGGAAGGAATGTGAGGGTACAGAATAGCTCAGTCAGGGAGTCAGAGAAAACTTCCCAGGGGAGTTGGATTTTGCCAGACCAGCAGGAGTTAGGAACTCCGAAGTAATGAAATGCCATCATACATTGAGGTGAGTACAGGCAGTTCCAAATGACTGGAGCTAAGGGTGACATGCAGGGAGTAGAAGACTATGAAGACAGAGATAAGCAGAAACTAGATCCCAGAGGTCTGGAGTTTTGACATTTGACGAGAAACACTGAAGTGCCATTGGATGTTTGCTAGGAATATATAACCAGTTTACATTTTATGAAGTTCACCCTGGCAGCAGTGCATGAGACAGAAACAAGAGCAGACTGACTGGGGAGGGAAGGTGAGAGGATGAAAGTCTAAGGTCAGGTAGGGCCAAGGGACGAGGGGACGGGGATGAAGCCTGGTGGATTCCACAGGACGGGGATTGATGGGATGCAGCCGTAAACGAGTGGAGGCTGTCTAGGACCATTCGTTTAGTTTGGAGTGACTGGATGGACAGTGTTAACATTGTTTCCATCGGGAAGCAGAACTGGAAAAGAAGAAAACTTGCACTTTAGACTTGTTGAATGTAGGAGCCTGAGAGACAGCCTTATAGCTCAGCAGAGCCTGGGCCAGTGTTAGCAATCTGGGGACACTGGCATGTGTGAGGCACTGAACTATGGACAGGGACAGGGCCACCCAGGGAAGATGTTTGGGAGAAGATCAGGGGCTAGAGGCCAGAGCAGTCAACAACACAGCTTGTCATGGAGCAAGTCGAGCAAGAGGAGCCCTCCAAGGAGGGAGAGAAGCTAAGAGGGCTTAGAAAGTAGAGGGCAGGGGGGAAGTTTCAGGAAAAAGGAAGCCATCAACTGCAGCAAATGAGGCAGAGAGGTCAAGCTGAACAGCCGACGGGCTCTAGCAGCATGGAAACCTTTTGCAATGGAATTAACTATAAGTAAAAGTAAGTCTCACAGGCTCTGGTGATTGGCTGATGTTTCTAAAGAACCAAAAGTACAGAGTTTTAAGAGATGAATGCTAATAAAAATGCTTTTCGTTTGAAGAATTTGTTGAGAAAGGGCAATATGTGGAATGAAAGGTACAACGGTTACAGCTCTGCAGCAAGATGGACTTTGATTTCAACCTCGACCCTACAGCTTACTAGTTCAGCCACTTTGGACAAGTTATTCCACCTCGTTAAGCCTCTGTGTCTCTGTGTGAAATGGGGCTTCTGCCTACTTCATAGATTCCAAGGCTTGCATAAAGTGATGCTTGTCACTTACCCTCCCCCGCCTGATTTTCCTCCATAGCACTCACCACCTTCCTTACTTACCCACTGACTTACTGATTTTATTGACTGTCGCTCTCCCTCTGCTAAAATATCAGCTCTGTGACAGCAGGGATTCTTTTCTCTTTGGTTCACTGATGAATCCCTGATGCTTAGAATGGTGTCTGGCCCCACAGTAGTTGGTCAATAAATATTTGTTGAATGGATGAATCAGTGAATAAAACACAAAACGTGAAGTGTTCAGAGGGAGTGGCAGTGCTGTTACTAATTCCTGGGGGGAGAAAAGCCATTACCAAGGGCCAACTTCAGTGTCAGCCTGGGTGCCTCCGAGGCTTAGTACCCCTTAAGGCCAAAGCTCTTGTTGAACTGTCTTCCTTCTACAAGGCCCTGTCCATTGTTGTATGACCTGCCCCTTGCCTGTTGTAGGGACAAATGAATCACAAATAAAGAGAAACTGAGTGGAGGAGCACCATATGGAGGAGGAATCAGGATCCCAAACTCTTAGAGGGCACCTGGAAACTGGAAGCAGCAGCAGAAACCCTTCTTTTGGCAGCCCCAGTGATAGAAGACAATCACAGCACATCAGGGGTGCACTCCTCCAAAGGGGTCTCAGCAGCCTCTGCTGCAAAGGCTGAGATGGAGTGGTGTAAGGAAACTGTCTTCTCTCACCAGAACTGATGTCTTAAAATCACAGCCAGCAAAGATTTAGAAAATGAAAGAAAGAACAGTGACTCGGACTTACTTTATTAATCCGTGCATTTGCTATTGCAGTAGTTATGCTTCAGTCTTTCATCTTCAAAATGCCTTATACCATGAACTAACATGCAAACAGGGCTTAGTCATGTATGGCCGATTATAAGGAATGTGTTATTCTGATGGAAAAGACTGAAAAGACTCCACTTCCCAACAGTCTGCTGACTTGAACAGCTCCACAAGAAAAGTCTGGTATCAAAACATGAATCTAAACAGAAACCAAAATAGCAAACACCAACATGCATTAATTGGACCCATTTATTAGTACCAAAACCAACATTCCCCCCACTCCTTAGCCCCAGGGTATTGTTCTTTGTTGTTGCAGTTTGTTTCTTTTTTTCCCTTTTCATCTGTCAATACATCCTTCCAGGATTCTCCCAATGTACTTTGGATTCCAGACTCTCTTACAGAAAGCATATGTCTTTGGGAACATATTGTACCACGTTCAAGTTCTGGAGCCAATTTATTTCTGTCCCAGGATTAAGTGAGAAACAACAATTGTTTGTAGGGCTGGAAGGAAGATCCGGGTTACTTACTCAGGCAGAAGAACTATGCATAAAGCAAAAGGGAGAGTTTCTAAGAAAAGAAGGGCCTTTCTTGTTAACTTGCGGATATGATTCATTCCTTCCTGTAACTATTTCATTCATGCAACATTTACTGAAAGCTTACCAGGTGCTAAGTACTAAGCACAAACAGGCCAAAACCCACTGGTGTGGTCCACACCGTGTCTATAGCCTGCAGGGCTTTCTTACTGATATGGAAAATCCCCAAGGTGTATAGTTGAGTAAGTATAAGGTAGACTGTTAAGGTCAAGATGATGATTACCTGTGGGGAGGTAGTGACAGGAGTAGGTCATGAGGGGGTCTCTTCAGGGTGCTGGTTTTCTGTTTCTTGGTCTGCGTGCTGGTTACACTGGTTTGTTTACTTTCAAAATTAATGGAGCAGCACACTGGTGATATGCATACACTCAGTAAATTATCATATGTTTAACAGATGTTCCCAAAAACAAATACCAGGTGTTCAGGTATGGCACAAGCCGCCGTGAATGCCTCCAGCAAATAGTGTGTGTGGAGGAGATGAAAATAGAGTCATAAACCAGAGCCACATTGTAAAAGCCTTATATGCTAACTACAGAGTTTGAACTTTATCCTAAAAGTTATGAGATTCTATGCAGAGAATCTGATCATGTGATGGAGCCGAGAGGTGTTTAAGAGTGTGGCCTCTGGTGTTTGCTCCTGGATCCATTACTGTGCATGAACCTCAATTTCTGCATTTGCAAAATACACTAATAATTGTGTTTGCTTTCTAAGGATATTTTGAGAATTAAATGAGATAATACCAAAAAAAGTACAATGTTTGCTATATTCAATAACAAATATTTGTATTTTAGAAAACGTACTTGGCAGAAATGAGGAGAATGGATGGGGTATGGCCAAACTGCATAGGGGAGACAAACTAGAAGACTGTAGCAGTGATCTAATGTGGAAGTAATCAAGGAGATGTTGATAACTTTAAGTAGGTAGAATGAATAGAACTTCATCTGGGAGATGAAAGAGACAGCAAAATCTAAGAATATGCCTCTCATGTGCCTGGCTCAGGTGACTGTGAAGGTGGTGATGCTGTTAAAAATTCAAGAGAAGGAAAGGTTTTGGGGAAAAGATCATGGATCACATTTGAAACCTGTTGAGTTCAGAAATCCCGGGAGGTATCGTCCACAGAAGCTGGGTAGTGCTGTCCACAGGAGCTCAACAGAGATGACTGAGCAAAAGGCGTAGGTTTGAGAGGTACATAAAAAATGAGAAGATGAGGTCCTTCAGGGATGTTGCATTGAGTGCAAAGGGCAAGGAGCCAAGGATGGAGCCATAAGTAACAACATTTAAATGGGCAGACCAAGAAAGGGAACCTATTAAGAAATCTGAGAAGAAATAATTAGAAGGGTAGAAGGAACCACCTAGAGAAAGTGCTATCATGGTACCTAAGAAGGGTGTCATCAGCTGTGACAAATGCCACAGAAATGTTAGGTTAGATGACAACAAAGGAGTGTCCATTGACTCCTACGATATGAGCCACTGGTGACTCCTGTGAGAGCAATTCCAGGGTACAGTAGGACAAAAGCAGGGTTTCTATGGTGTCTGATATGCAGATTGGAAGAAAGCAGTTGACAAATGTGGTCAGGGAGAAACAGAGGTACAGAGTAGGATGCGGACTTGAATCTTTTTCTGAAGATGAGAGTGTTTTGAAATTTTTTCCAGTATTCACCACACCATCTATTTTGAGGCGATTAGATAGTCCCCCAGTCCTCTCTCTTCTCTCTGTCCTTCCTTTCCTCCTGCCTGCTGCCTTTGCATTCTGAATTTCCTCTTCAGAAGCCAAGGAATAATGACATAACTGGGAACACTTAATGCATCATCCTTTCAAGTGCTTTTAGAATAAGATGTTGAGACGTGGGTATAATCAGGCAAGGGAGCCAGAGATCTCAGCTGAGAAAGGAGTTGGGGGGTGGTAAGAGAAAGGGCTTCCTCTTGCCCTGCTCCTCCCCCAGGCACTCCTCTGGACTGCCTGTGACCCACAGATGCGTTGTGATGGGCATGTACACTTATACCTTCATTCCCCTTCTCCTTGCTGGAGGTGAAGCCTGTTACCCACCTTCTGGCTTTGGTGGCCACGCAGGCAGCTGGCAGACTTTTTCCTGCAAGGACTCCATGCTTGCTCCATTCTGGCTGGGCCTCCCTGTCCCGCTCCACCCTTCTGGTGACTGATTGTCTCTGGAACTTGGCTCACACTGTTTCTCCTGCCCACTCCTCATCAAACAACTGTGGCTTCCAGATTCAGCTCAAAACATACTGTCTTCAGGAATCCCTTCTTGTCCCCTTAGTGTCTCCATCACTGAGTCTAGTTATTGGTCATTTTATATTTCCTGAGTGGTTACTTTGAGTTATTCTCATTTTAGTATATAAGAATATTTTTGCCTCACTGATGAAATCATAGGGAATCAGGAGGAATTCTCCACAGCATCTTGTGTAGGTTCCATGCAACATGGACCCTCAGCTCAGGCTAGCTTGAAGAAGTTAAGGGCTGTAAGTCTGTACTGTACTGTAAGCACCTTGAGGGGTGGGCCCTGTGCTCTTTCATCCTTGTACACCCTTTGCCTCCACCTACCTACGGCTTTAACTATTTATTATTTCCACAAACATTTATTGAGCACCTATTATGTACCAGAAATTGTACTAGGTAAGCTGGGAATAGCATAAACCAGGAGGATGAGGCTCTTGCTTCATGGAACTTGTGTTCTAGTAGAGAAGATGGCCAACAGGTAAACAAATAGAGGAAGGACAAGCTGTTTTACATGCTTTGAAGGAAATAAACAGAGCCATGCAACAAAGAAGGGGGCACATTTATACTGAGACCTGAAGATTAACAAGAAAGAAAGAAGTTGTCCCTCAGCCTTCTCTTGTTTTTAGTAGCTCCTGCTCCTTTAACTTCTCTTTCAATTAAATCTTTATTGAAAGAGACATAATAAGGAGTTGTGTTATACATTTTCCCAGTCAATGAGTTCACAGACCACTGGGACATCTGATAGCTAAGAAATCATCGTCTCTCTAAGGGCTGTTTATCACACCTGCATAATGGAGGTAGTGACACAGGATTTTTCTCACCCACTTTGCCAACCAGGGACCTCCACAGCCAGCAATGCCCCACTCCCAAGCCTTGCTAGACCCCAGGCTTGCCACAGGAGTTGCCCCACCTACTCGGCCCACTGGGCCATACATGGCTTGTGCACTGGCTCAGCCTGTGGCTAGGCAGACATGCCCCAGCTCACCCATGTTATAGCTTGTACCCGCATTCAGCAGTTCCCAAGTTCTTGTCCCATGCCCAAGAAGAACAAGGTCACACTGACAATTGAAAAGTGAGGAGGGTGGAGAAGAATTTTACTGAACAACAGAACAGCTCTCAGCAGAGAGGGGATGCAAGGGTGGTCCCCAACTGAAGTCAGTTGGTTTCGCTCTGTGTGTGGCTGTGTCCAGGGCTTTTATGGGCTCAGAATGGGAAGTGCATGCTGATTGGTTTGCAAGTATGCAAAAAAAGGCTAAAACAAAGTCACCACTGAAAGATAGACATGACAGTGTAAAAAACCAATTAAGGAAGGGTAGGTATATGTAAAATAGGGGAAGGGTAGGGATCAATCAGAGGAAAACACACCAAATGGGAAGACAGGTTCTCAATCCAGTACATGGATTTACCTGGGACTTGTAGCTAGGCTTTAAACTGTCATCAGGTTTCACCAGGGTCCCACCCCTATCTGCCTAGGATTTATCTGCCTCCTGCCACTATCAGTAGTAGTCCTGAGGTTTCTACAGAGGGACAATGAAGATGGCACCCAGCTGCATCGCACCTGCATCACTGCCATCCATCTGATATTGCTGGTGTTTTGTTTTGCAGGTGAGCCGCCCTCATCCTAGTGACTACCCTGTCCTGATCCTCTTTGTGGTAGGTGGGGTCACAGTCTCTGAAGTGAAAACGGTCAAAGATCTTGTGGCATCATTGAAACCAGGAACCCAGGTACTGAGTCTTCCATGATTTGAACAAGAGCTCAGAGGCAGGGGTGTGACGGGTGGGTGAGGGCCCTCCACCCAGGGGTCCCAGTGCCCATCTCCTAGTCTGCCTGCCCATCACCCTCCTGGCTTTGTTCCCTCCCTCCTGCTGCCACCTGTGTCACAATGTCTTCCTGCAGCCAGAACCAGCCCTACATGCCCATACAGGAACAAACAAGTTCCTTTGTTCCCAGTGGTGCAGGACTGAGTCATTTTGATAAAGTCTATCATGACAGATTAAATGCTATGACACCAGGCAAATTAGCTCTAAATGGAAACTCTGTTGTTTGCAAAATAAACTGGGGTAGGGTGGAGTCCGGTGGGGTGAAGGGAGGGAGGAGAGCTCTTCTTTTGTAGCTCTGGGCTTCTGGGGCTAAGGTACTATTATCCCTATTCCTGATTCCTTAGGGTCCTATATTCTCTGGTGTCCAATCAGTGTTGAATCACTCAGGAGTTTTCACTGCTCTCTAGGCTCCAGATAATGGAGGGATGACTCCAAGAACCACCTCCCAACTGTGGCAATTAGAGAGTAGAGTCAGAGGAGTGTGGGAAGGAGCATTGTCCAGACAATGACTAGTGTTGTAGCTTTCTTCTCTATACCTCCTGCCAGGCCCCATCCCATCCCCTAAACAAGAAAACTGGCTCTGTGGCCCAGTAGTGAAGAACATAGACCTTTCTATTTTATGGGCCCAAGTTCCAATCCTATCTCTGCCTTTGACTAATCAGGTGATCTGGGAGGGAAAAGCCTTCAGTTTCCTCATTTAGGAAATGGGCCAAGGTGGCTGTGAATCTTAAATCAGAATAGGCTTGAGAATATGCTTCTTAGCACTGTGCCTGGCTCAGAACTCTCAGTCAATGATGGCTGCAGTTATTCCCAGCCGTTTTTGAGCAGTCACCACACTGCTGTGCTGGAGGATTTGAGGTTCACAGAATGAGGCAGCAGGAGCCCAGGGAGAGAAGCTTCTGGAAGAGGAGAACCCCTGCCTCTGGAAGTTCTCCTGTGACTGGGGATGCACAGCCTGTTAAATTGGTAAGATGTAAAACCCTTGCCTTAGTGTGTTCCCCAAAACAGCCCTGAAGCCAGGGATGAGAGAGCAGGTAGTTTACTTGGCAGATGATCCCAAGAAGCAGAAGTGAAGAACTCAGTAAAAAAAAGACAGTGAAGAAGAAAAGCCACAAAACAACACACTGCCAAGCTGGGTATGCCCTGGGTGCGCGGTCTTCCAGGGGCCCCTGAGGAGCTGGTGTTACATGGCTCAGAATTGTCATGCCAGAGGTCAGAGAACCTGGGATGTCTTCCCTTCCACTCTCATCCCCCCAGGTTGAGACTTGACTCTGGGGGTGTTATCTTCCCAGTGCTTTGGGGTTACAGCTTTGTGCCACCTCCTACCTCCACCCACTACTGTACATATCCACACAGCCAGCTCCAGGAGCTGCATCCTTCCCTTTTGTGACATCCTACCTGTTGCTCCGGGCTCTTTCCATATCTCTACCCACCTCCACCATCTATACTGGGAAATGCAGATCTGGACTTCTCCCTGACTACTTCATATTTGCTGGTCTAGTCTCCTCAATCAAATATAAATTCCTTGAGGACAAAGGCTGGGGCTTTCCAGGTCTGAGCAAATGGCAGTGACTCAGTAACCCCTGTAGTTTGAGGGGTTTATTGACTCCAAGAGAACTGGCCTGGTAGGAGCAGTCTGTGTTGTTAGAGTGGCTGAGCTACCAGCTTAAGTCAAGTAGGTCTGGTCCCTGCTGGTCTCCAGACATCCAACTGAGGAATGGGACCTAGATACCTAGAGAGCTACAGCAGGCTCTTGAGCAGGGCAGTGACCAGTTTTTGACTGTGATCATTCTTCTGTTACTATCACCTGTTATGGTCATAGCTGGTAAGATTTCTGATAAATTTGCAAATTCTGCTTCATTTAACACCCTCCTTGCCAGCAGTGATACAGTTCTGTTTAATGAATGATTGCCTTTTTGAGAAAGACCTCTTTTTTTTTTTTCATCAGAAACCACACTTCTTGCTGCCCCTAACATGGTGAACCAAATTCTTAGCTCTTCAGAACAGTGATGCATTGTAATAGTCTGACAGACATGTTAATCCCTACTCTAAAAGGATAAAATGCAGACGTTTTCAAAGCCCTGTGACCTGCGTTTGACAGCAGAGCCCCAGAATCTACAGTGACTTTGCTGCAATCTGACCCTGTGCTCAGTCATCTGCAGAGAGAGCTTCTCAAAGAATTTTGAGCTTAAGGATCAGCCTTGACTGCTACTTGTCCTTTGTGCAAAAAGCTCCTCTGAAGAGTTAGCAGGCCCTAGGAAGATTCCTCAGGCAGCAGGGGAAACAGAAGAGGCATTCTTTATCCTGAAGTCCTTCACTCCACATTTTTGAAAGGAGGTGAATTACCTGGATGTTTGCAGAGTGACACCTGCTGTTGCAGGTCTCCCTTTCTTAGACCTTGACAGACACACAGCTGCCCTGGCCCTACAGCAAACTCTGCAGATATGAGACAGGACCAGCTTTCTGCTTTTTAGAGTGCAGCGGAAATCATGCCTTGCTGCCCTAGCAATACACGAAGTGGCATGCGTGCTAGTTCCAGGGTCTGCTCAGACTCTGACTTCTGTTCAAGAACACATGTGACCTAATTGAAGGGGATAGGTTCTACGGAATCTATACCCCATAGACCGTCTAAGACCTTTGGGCAAGCAAGGGAGTAACCCTCACTTGATCATTGATGTAAACAGCAATAATAGACATAGCTAGTGCTTCCATTCTGGCTTTACTATCCAGGCTTTACTTGACCATCTCCCAGGATGAGGATTTGTCCCCTCCCACTGCAGCCTATTTGAGGCTTGGAAGGTACATTAGTCAGGGTTCTCTAGAGGGACAAAACTAATAGGATAAATGTAGATGTAAAGGGGAGTTTATTAAGGAGTATTGACTCACATAGTCAGAAGGTGAGGTCTCACAATAGGCCATCTGCAAGCTAAGGAGCAAAGAAGCAGTCCAAGTCCAAAAGCTGAAGAACTTAGAGTCCAGTGTTTGAGGGCAGGAAGCATCCAGCATATGAGAAAGATGTAGGATGGGAGGCTAAGCCAATCTAGTCTTTCCATGTTCTTCTGCCTGTGTTTATTCTGGCTCCACTGGCAGCTGATTAGATTGTGCCCACCCAGATTGAGGGTGGGTCTGCCTTTCCCAGTCCAGTGACTCAAATGTTAATCTCCTTTGGCAACACCCTCACAGACACACCCAGGAACAATACTTTGCATCCTTTAATCTAATCAAGTTGACACTCACTACTAACCATCACAGAGGGCTTCATTCTTGGTTCTAATATCTCCTCTAGATGAAGCCCAAATCTGCCTCTTTGGTACTGTCACTCAGCAGTGCTGGTTCTAGCTCTTAAGCCACACAGAATTTAAAAGAAAATGAGGTTCATCCCTCTTCCACACGACGATTCTGCAGACATATGAAGATAGCTCCCATGTCCTCCACCAGGTCTTCTCTTCTCCAAACTGAGTATCATCAGTTCCTGTAGCCACCCCACTCTTACTCTGTGACGTGGACCTGAATTCCCTGATGATGTGGCAGTTCTCCTCAACCCCAGTTTGTCTCCCTCTCTAGCACTTGATTGGAACCAAAAGCCAAACCTTGGTGTGGACTGATCAGCTCAAAGAAAATTGGGGTCATCTCCTCCTCTCTACCATGGCCTACAAAGCCCACGTGATCTCACCCCTGCCTACATCTGGGGCTTCTTTTCCTACCACTCTTGTCCTTGCTTATGCCCCTCCAGCCTCAGGACTTTGCATTTTTCAACTATTATATTCTCAGCACCGCAAACAGAGTCTGCCACTTACTGATATTCATGAATGTTAATTGAATGTCCAATACTGAACGTTAGAGATTCTACTTATGTCATTCTGACGTAACAGAAAAGTAGCTTTTCTGGAAAAGACCACACAAACCACACCAACCTATTGACTGACACTGACATTACAGACAAGTAAAACCACCTTGTCTTTTGTATCTATTGCTATTATTCCAAATCTTCCCTATTCTACTGCTGTGTGGGTGCTTTTTGGATCCATGTACAGGAACTTACAATCATTCCTATTAAGCTGGATTAACTAATGATTCAACAGGCATTTATAGAGTATCTAAAAAGCAAAAAGATGATCTGCTCTGTGCCAGGCATTGTCCTTTATGCTAAGGACAGAACAGTGACCAAGCTAGACACATTCCTACTTTCATGGAACTTCCATTCTACTGGGTAGTAACTGACAATAAAAATGGAAGCGTCAGCTCGTGACAAGTGGACAGCAGACATAGATAGGTGCTAGTGTAGAAAAAACCAGGAGAACGAGCTTCTTTTAGATAGCACAGACTCCCACGGAGAAGGCTTTGGATCTGAGATTTGAAAAGCATTTGGGGATCAGCTGTTCAAAGGAAATGAATAGAATCCATTCACAGCACCTCCAGAAATGAATTCTCTTTCACAAAAAGTGGCAAGAATAGCATGAAACATAGGAAACCAGAAACCACATGCCCACCTGCTAGCCTCTGAAGACTTCTCTGCTCTAAAAGGGACATGTTTTCTCCACTCTCCTGCCTGTGGTTGTTGGGAGATGTGCTGATGAGAGAAAATGTGTGCATTGGAGAAGGTCCTCTTTCCTGTCTACTGAAAAGGGATCAAGAGGGCAACCTCTCCCATCCCAAACTGCCACAGACACCAAGTGGGAAATTCCAGGTTTCCCCTGCTCTGATGCGCATATGCCCGACACCAGCCTCTCTCCTCACTCACTCAATGCCTACTGTGGGACTCCACGGCCAGACAGCTCTGGCTGGCTGAACTTTGCAGCTGGATGGTAGCCAAGAGGCTAGCAGAAGCCTGTGATTGTAAGCAGAAAATAACAGGGAGGGAACCTCTGAGAAAATACAGGGAACAGCCAGCTCAGAAACAAGAGGAAGGTCAGTGGGCAAGATGACACCCATCCACTGCTTTTCATAGTGAAGCATGCCGCACCCACACTTTCCTGTAGTTCTGCATTTACAGAGTTCAATATTTTTATTTATTTATTTATTTATTTATTTATTTATTTATTTTGAGACGGTCTCGCCCTGTCGCCCAGGTTGGAATGCAGTGGCACGATCTCGGCTCACAGCAACCTCCACCTCCCGGGTTCAAGTGATTCTCCTTCCTCAGCCTCCTGAGTAGCTGGGATTACAGGTGCCCACCTCCACTTCCGGTTAATTTTTTGCATTTTTAGTAGAGACGGGGTTTTACCGTGTTGGCCAGGCTGGTCTTGAACTCCTACCTCAAGTGATTCGCCCGCCTTGCCCTCCCAAAGTGCTGGGATTACAGGCGTTAGCCACCATGCCCAACCCAGAGTTGAATATTTAGTGAAGACATACTAATTTTTTAAAAAAAAATAGTAGACCCAGAAATATGCTCACACACAGTTTTGCACACAACTTAAGAGGTTCAAGGATCCCTAATCCTGGCTCCACAAACCTGTCTCCAGGTTATTCTAAAATTGATGGGAAGCCCCGGGGAGACAACAGCGAAAAGATCTGAATCTCATATTTCAGGTCTTCTGAGAGCCTTATAAGCACAGCACAGTGACTCTGAGGCAGTGATAGTCCGGTCAGATGGTTCCCAGGTTTTTCAGTAAGGCTAATCCACTGTGTCACTGGCTTAATGATACAAACCTTCTGGGTTTAGCACAGGTGTGTGAGTGGGTGTGTGTGCATGTGCCTGTACAGCGTGAATACAATATATGCTCCAAAAGCTGCCTATCGAATGAATATGCATGTTGGTGCCTGTGCATATGTGGGTCACTTTGGGGAAGAATCTCCCAAATTTAAAAGAAAAGGGGACAAAAAATGTACCCCTTGCTCCTTTTGATACTGAGTGTTAGAAATCAGGGGGATATGGAATGTAAATCCTGGACTTCCCTGCTTCCTCTGTGTTCAGCAGAAATAGAACAGGAAGATGCTGGCACCTACAAATTATAGCCATGGTCTGGAGCAGCAGAAAGCCCAGAGGGCTGGGTCACTCCTAAGGGCTGGACTGCCCATGTGGAGTTCAAGGCAGGCCTGAGAACAAAGACTGAACATCCCCCTTCTAGCTGGAGTAGAGAGCCCATGCCGGCCGAAAGCTGCTGGAGGGACTTGGTTCCCTGGCTGATGTCCTCCACCCCGTCTCACAGTCAGCTGGTATATTTTTTTGATGTCAAGTATCTGCTTTGACACAGAGGCTTGTTATTGATGAATGAGCAGGATCTTCAAACATTCCTTGATAGAACTGCCTGCAGTTAGCAACACGTGCTGACACTTAAGTCATAACTACCCTGCAGCTTGCAGTGTCGTTCAGGCTCTTCGAAAACAATTTTTTGTTTTCATTAAAAACATATTTAATGTTTCTCATTAAATATGTTTCTCATATTTGACTGTGAAATGTATTTTTAATCAGCAAAGATTCTCTCCCCACTGGCTGTTTTTGTGGGAGGTGTTCCAGTGGGTGGATGGTGCAGGGCAGGTATGGTGGCTGGGACAAGCTCTGAGCACTGCAGAGTGCTCTTGAGGGTCCTGGATACCTCTGGCTTGAGAAGGAGGCTGGCCACTGCCGCCAGCCCACTTGGCTATTAGCAGGTGAAAGTGGGGTGGCTAGGAGTTGATGGTTCAGGGGTAAAGTCAGCTGACTCTTCAGCCCTGAATGACAGTCAGGTCTGAGTTGAGAAGAAGTAACAAAAACTACCCCCAGAAAGAAACAGGAGGCGAGAGAGGGAGGGGAAGAAGGAGGAGAAGAAGAGATGGCAGGGACCCTGAAAAGGGGAGAGGGAGAGGAAGCAGGGAAGACCAGGTTTAGGTTCTATGTACCTCTGATTTCTAATACTGAGACTCAAAAGAAGCATTTTAGAAAATGCAGAGAAAAGTAGCCATATGATGGGCAAGGATTGAGCATCACCCATGGGAATTTTCTTCAGTGCCCTTGGCTGCCTGAGAAAAGACCAGTTCTCTGAAAGGAATTCTCTAGTGCTTAACTTGTCCACTATCACATGGTTGATGATTATGTTTAAAAACAATTACATGTCATATCTGATCAGCTAATTTCAAACTCTTTTGACTATTTTCTTTTTCATTTTTGAGCATCTTTGTTCCTGTTTAGGGCCCACTTTTTAGAATTTTAGGGTGATCTTAGCCAAATAATGTAGAAATGTTCTAGTAGAATGTGCTTTAAAAATTCTGAAAATGCTCAAAAGTAGCCAATACTAAAAGATGCCTAAGATGCAAACATACTTAAAGACCACCAACTCTTATATTTCATGCTCTATGTGAAATGTCAGCAGTATGATCCTGCTTGCTCTTCAAAATAGGAATTAGAGACAAGTAAGGTTTTCATCGAATGGAGAGGAAACACATTTACCTGGAGCTGTCTGAGCATCTTCCACTAGAGCTGCCCTGAGCGAAAACTTCCCGCTGATCATGGCTACACTCCCTGCCTCCTCCACTGCTGTATGGTTTTTGTTCACTCAATCAGGCGCCAACTGACTCAATCAAAGACCTGCTATGTATCAGGCACTGTGCTAAGAAACAATGAAAAGACTCTGTTAAGTTGACAGGGAATACAGTGAGATACCAACAGCCAGGGGACACACTCAGGCTTTGGGGAGGGGTGGTCTGGGAAGGCTTTCTGGAGGGAGTGAGGCCTGAACTGATTGCTGAAGGACAATGGAGGAGGGGTCTTTGGGCTGAGTGGGGAGCTCCTCTCCTGGACCAAGAAGCATCCCCAAAGTGCCAGGTGCAAAACTACGAGGAGTTAGGGAGGCTGGAATGTGGGACTGATTTGGGGGTGTGGAGACAAGGGCCGGTTCTGAAGCCCTTTGATGCTCTCCGGGAGGGCTGGGCTTACCAGAGGGCAGTGAGGAAGCTGCAGGGATTTTAAGCCTGGTAGTAATACGATCAGATTCACACTTGGGGTCACTGGCTCTGGCAATTCCACTCCCCTGCATCCACCCCATGGCTGCTGTGAGCTGGGTGGAAGGATGCAGCTGGGGATGCACATAATGAGGACAGTGATGGTGACAAAGACAGTCATGGCAGCTGTCATTCTAAGCCCCTCTGAAGCCTGTCATTGTGTCAGATATTTTAGAAGATGTTCACATTGATCCTGACATAATCATGTGGGGTGGGTATCATTCCCACTTTACAGATGAAAAAATTGAGGCTCCATGTGGTTAAGCAACTTCTCCAGGGTCATTCATCTGGCAAGTGGCCCAGCCAGGGTCCAATGCAGACTAGACCCTCCTAAACCTGTGCTCTTAACCACTGTGCTATCCCCAAAGCCTCCTGGCCTCAGTCCTGCTGTCTCCCCTCCACGAAGGCCCCCTAACTTACTGCTTGAGAAACCCCTGTTTTCCATCTGTTTCTTTTCACCCCTCCACAGAGCAGACCCCAGACAGCCTCTGGCTGAGCCCTCACAAAGCTATAGACTGATTACTGTTAAATACCTGCTTATTCAGATGTGAGGACTGGCCTTACTGTTTCAGCTCAGTGGCAGTAGCCAAATCCACGCTCTCTGTCAGCCATGACTGGAAGCCCAGCACACTACCCGAGAGTGACACATTCTTTGGGCTCAGTTATTGCTGCTCTAGAAGTCAACACTTTTAGCCTTTTCACTCCAAGTTCCTCAAACCTGCCACGAAGACTTAGCATCCATGGGGATGGAGATGTACCCTAGCCCTCAGGCCCACCCTCACCCCAGCCAGAGAGGAATCCACCATCTTTGCTTTAGAATTAAAGACCCCAAGGGCTGGCAGTGCACTGGAGACCGCCAAGTCACAGCAGGAGAGGGCCCTTTGCATGAACGACTACTGGCCTCTACCACCTTTGACGAAGAACCTACTTCCAAAGAGTGCACAATGTTTGTCTTTATGTGTGCATTTAAAAAGATTTCTGAAGAAGGGCTTCTTTTTTTTTTTTTTTTTTTTTTTTGAGACGGAGTTTCACTCTGTTACCTAGGCTGGAGTGCAGTGGCACAATCTCGGTTCACTGCAACTTCCGCCTCTGGGGTTCAAGCAATTTTCCTGCCTCAGCCTACCAAGTAGCTAGGACTGCAGGCGTGCACCGCCACACCCAGCTAATTTTTGTATTTTTAGTAGAGATGGTGTTTCACCATGTTGCCCAGGCTGGTCTTGAACTCCTGACCTCAGGTGATCTGCCCAAATTGGCCTCCCAAAGTGCTGGGATTACAGGCGTGAGCCACCGCACCCAGCTTGAAAAAGGGCTTCTTAATTGTGGTCTGTGAATTCCTAGGAGTTCATTAACCACCCCTAAAACTATAACACAAAATCTTGTATGAACATCTGTACATTTTTCTAGAAAGTTCTTAGCTTTCATAAGATTCAGAAGGAGATCTAGGACCGAATCACAAAACCACAATACAATAGCAGCTCACAGTTGCTGAGCACTTCCTGCTTCAAGCTTGGCACTGTTATTTTCCTTCTGAGAGAGATGAGGTAAGCAAGGCTGTAAGTTGTGACTTTCTGGAGGGCTTCTGGCCGGTCAGTATGGAGCTGGGATCTACTCAGGGTCTGCTGATGGCACTCGCCTGGAAGCCGCCAGGCTCAATTACCTACTGGGTTTGGTGAGGAAGACCTGAAATAAGTAGAGACCCTCTTGGGAGACACACATTCAAATAGTGTCTAAACCATGCATGCAGATGATAGAGAAGGCCAATCTTCGTCCACTGTCCTCAAAGGCTCCTCGCATGGTTTTCAAGGAAAATCATGAAACACAGATTTCAGTGAATTTGTTTCTGCCAAAAATATGACTTGGCTGACATTAACTATATATATTTTTTTAAGATAATCCTCTTTCAAGAAGAAGTAACATAGATGCTTCCAAAAACTAAGTTTTTAAACAGAAAACTTTCTCATAAGGTTGTTGAAAAATTATTTCTTTAACAACAAGAAAATACTTCCTTCTCTCTTCCTCTTCTACTTTTTCTCTTCTTTGGAGTACAGACTTTTTGTTTTCCACCAATGAGCTCGTTGACATGGATTGGTTAATTCACTAATTTAATTATACCTGGGACAATGTGGGGAGTGGGAAAGGAGGATAGTAAAGTGTGCAGGCCCACTTGCACCACTCCAAAGGAGCGCAGCCAGGTAGTCATGTTGTGGGCCTTGGAATCCCCAAGGGATTGTGGGCTGTGGAATTCAGGCTCCAGGATAGCTTTTCCCATAGTCACCTCTTCTAGGGTGCATACAATACTGCTTGTGCAAAACCTAACCAGGCCCTTATAAAGCACATCATGCCCCCAGCCCAGACCCAGGAAACAGGCTCTCCCACTGTTGCAGAGACAAATCTATCCCGGAATAAAATCCAGACTGAGGGAAGCAGAAAGGGTCACCATGAAAGAAGCCAGAGGAGCCCAAAGGTGCATGTGGAGTAAGGGAATAAAGGGCCCAGAGCCCTTGATGACAGGGAAGGGAGGCACGGGGGCACTGGGGCCAGCCTGTCTGCGCTGGGATCCTGACTCAGCCGCTGACTGTATGTGTGTCCTTGTACAAGTTCCTGAGCCTTTCTGTGCTTTATTTTCTTCATCTACAAAGCAGGAATAATAAATGTACCTATTTCATAAGCTCGATATTAGGATCAAATGGATATTCAATGAGATAATCCTCAGAACCTGGCACATCATAAAAATTTACAAGTATTCGTTATCATTATCATCACCATCATCATTGTTATGAGTTGAAATGTGTCCCCTTTAAAATATCTTACAGTCCTAACCTCCCCACTGGTACCTGTGAGTATGACCTCACTTGGAAATAGGATCTTTGCAGATGATCAAGTTAAAATGGGGTCTTTAGTGTGGGCTCTAATCCAGTGTGACTGTGTGTATATAAGAAGGGGAAATTTGGACACAGCAACAGACATGCATAGGGAGAGACAATGTGAAGGTGCAAGGTAGCTAGGAGAAAGGCGTGGAACAGATTCCCTCACAGCCCTTAGAAGGTGCCAACCCTGCCAACACCGTGATCTTGGACTTCTAGGCTCCAGAACTGTGAGACAGTAAGTTTCCATTGTTCAAGCCACCCAGTTTGTGGTACTAGGAAACTAACAATCATCATCATCACTAACAACATCCGCCTCCTGGATGTGCCTTCTTATGCTCCCTGGAGGAGCAAAGGCTCCCTGAAATGGGGAGAAACCTTGATATTGAGGTCAAATTACTGCATTACGAAGCGAGAATATGATCCAGTCCAATTTAGCAGCAAGGCAGTGGCTGGGCTCTGCCTCTCAAATGTACCTAGTGCCAGTCTCAGCCATCCTGAGTGCCCCACTGGCTAAAGGTTCAGTAGACACAGCCCAGCTGTCCCACAGGCCATCTCTCCCAGACTGTGTCCCCCTTCTTCCAGGCAGGGCACTAGCACCATTGAACTGGCTGCCTTCTACCTTTCCTTCATAGAACCTCACTTCATACCCTCCCCCAAAGACATTTGTTGCATTCTATTTCTCATCATCCAGTACCCTGAGATTGGCCCTCCTAATTCCCTGCGGTGTGTTTGCCCTCTCCTGTTGTTAGGTAATCGTGCTGTCCACTCGACTCCTGAAGCCACTTAACATTCCTGAGCTGTTATTTGCAACTGACCGACTGCATCCAGACCTTGGCTTCTGAGCATCCGCTAAGAAGATAAGACCTACTCATGCTGGAAATGCTGATACAATTTTCTGCCACCACTTCAAATACTCCTCCACAACCAACATCCCTGTCACTAATTGCGAGCATGACAGAATTCTGCCTGAAGGGTCTTGATACCTTCGCAGTGAAGTACTTTGCTTGAATTGCTGTGATTCTTTAAAAAAAAAAAAAAAAAAAAAAAAGTTTTTCTTATTTTCCTGAAGGTGACAATCTGTCTTTTGGCTAGTCCAATTAGTGATCATTTCCATTTATCCTTAACCCTCTGTGAGCTTCCTGATTCCACCTACAAGTTCATTAATTCTAAAGAAAAGCCTGTTGGCAAGTGTTGGTAGATTACAACTCTTTTAATTTGAAGTTGCTCAAGAAGTTAGACATGCTTTAGAATTATGAGTGTGAGGAAAGTTTGATGTTCCTTAGGATTATATAACTGTGGAGAGAACATTGCAAATAGGGTCTGAGGCTTTGTTTCTCTCTTGCTCTGAAACATTTCTGAAAAGGCAAAGAAGGGAGGGGTGGTGTCTAGGGCAGTGCTGGTAGCCTGCGTGTGTTGTAAATCGTCCTGCCATAACAGAGAACTGCATTGTTCTAGCTGGCCCACTGGGCAGGTCTGCCAGGCCACTTGGAACTGTAGTGGGAAGGTGGTTGATTGGAGGGTTATCTGCATATAAAAGTTTTCCTCCCCTCCAAAGAAAGACCCCAATACGAGATATCTGGTCCCAGGGAGTCTAAATTGTAACAGCAACCCCTATGGACTTTGTGGGTATGAGTTTTGATTGAAATATAAAGCTCTCTTTTCTTTAAGTGTAAGTTTTCCATCTGACCATTAGCAGAAAAACCTAGACCCACCTAGTGAAATTTTGTAAGAACTCCAGGGCAAAAATGAACCACTTGCAACCCACATGTTTGTAGGTGTATGGTTGATGGAAGTTTCTGGCATCCATGTTGGTAATAAACAGATAAAACTGAAAAGGTTTTTATTGTGGATTAAACAGGTGAGGGAAATAACATGTAAACCAAAACACTCACATGTCTCTGATTTTAGTTCTCTATGAAACACTGTCATTTTTGAAAGAACCATCAAGTTGGAGATTATTTTAAGATGTAACCAAAGCAGGGTTTTTGTAGACACAGACATTCTTTTTCTTGCCCAAGTATGTTTTCCACATAATATCAATTCTTTCATGAAATAGAGGAGACCTCAGGTGCCTTTTTCATTCTACTAATCTTAAAGTATTGAATTTGAATAAGGAAGGAAATGGTAACCATCCATAAGAAATGTTAAAGCAGAGATGACTTTTCTAAAATAAAAAAATAAAAAGTAACCTGTTATGTGACTCAAATCTGTACTCCATTCATTCCTAAAGATTTACTGGGCACCTGCCATGTTCCAGCCACAGTGCTAGGTTCTGGGCCACTGTGGTGAATGAACAAGATGTGTCCCTGACTCTGTGGCACTCAGAATGAGTAGCTGGCACTTCTCTGATGCTCAGGCCTGATGTGAGCATCTACTGAAGATGAAGTTGTAAACCACATGTCTATATGCAAAGGAAACTTTCTGGAAATACATATATAATGGTTACTTCTGGGAAGGAATATCGAATGGGAGGGCCAAGAGAAGGGAGAGTCTCACCCTCAGTATACTTTTGTATTTTTTTTTATAGCAAACGTGTATTTGTATATTACTTTTGTGACTTTAATCAGCCATAGCAGAAAACTGTATTTTTACAAATTTATTTTTTATTTTAAAAAATATTCAACTTTGGGAGGCTGAGGCAGGTGGATCACCTGAAGTCGGTAGTTCTAGACCAGCCTGACCAACATGGAAAAACCCCGTCTCTACTTAAAAAATTACAAAATTAGCCAAGTGTGGCAGCGCATGCCTGTAATCCCAGGTAAGGAGGCTGAAGCAAGAGAACCGCTTGAACCTGGGAGGCACAGGTTGCGGTGAGCCGAGATCACACCACTGCACTCCGGCCTGGGGAACAAGAGTGAAACTCCATTTCAAAAAAAAAAAAAATTCAAAAACTTCTAATCTGAAATGATAAAAGGAGGAAGGTATTGATTATAAATGTTACTCAGCAGTTCTTATGTCTTGAAAATGCTCCCCATACTGTAATTAGTGTGGTCAGGGGCAGTCTGTGAGTGGTGGGAGAAGTGTCAGAGTTTGGCTTATGGTCATCTTTTTCTTCTATGGAGGCCGGCTTGAGGAGCTAAGCCAGGCATGCAGTCAGGTGGTGGAAGGCTTTGGAGGAAAGGTAAGCTGGAAGAATTTCTTGGTAACCAGAGTTTGAGTGAAGATGAAGCAGGAGGCACAGGACGTTCACTGCTCCTTGATTAAAAAGCAGGAAAACAATAGACATTTGGTATAAATCCTGCAAAGGGCCTCCAACAAATAAGGAAAAAGAGGGGGGTTTGGGAGAAAGAGAATTGTCTCCATGGCAGAACCTCCCAGAACCTCCGTGCTGCTGCTGGGCTCTTGGGCACACTTCCCAGCATGGGAGAGACTGGAGACACCCTCCAACCCCAAAGGAGCAGCTGGCAGAAAAGGGCTCTCAAGGCTTCCCTGGGCCTAAGTCCCAGTTCCGCCACGCCAAGCACTGTGGATCTCTCCAAGCCTCAGTGTCTGCGTCTGTAAGAAATGGTAACTGTGGCACCTGCCTCATGGCGGCGGGGGGGGGGGGGGGTTGCTGTGGAGCCATCCCTAACACAATGGCCATCCTTGAATTTCAAGGAATGTGGGTTTTCACACTGAGGACGCCAAGGAAGTTACCTCTCAAAACAATAAAACATCAACAGGAGAATAACAGTAATGAAGAGGAAATTTGGAGGCACTCATGGGGTCTACAAGGAGATGAGAAAGTGGAGGAGGAATAACAGCTTGGTCCAGGATAGCATAGCCCAGAGGTCAAGAGCCCAATCCAATGGCTGAATTCCAGTCCCACCTCTTCCACATCGTAGTCCACCTCTCCTGCTCTTCGCTGACCATGCAGTTGTATAACAATAGGACCTGCAACATTGGGTTGGGGAAGAATTCAAAGAGTGAATACATGTAATGCATATTCATTCAGAGCACATAAGCATTTATCGGTAATAAATGTCTGATTATTGCTCATACAAGGCCATATATCTCTGATAGAACTTTCTCCATCACTAATGCTAGCCGATTTCCCATTTCAACCTCTCCAAATGTATCCATTCTAAAGGGATCCAGCAGCTGTCAGCCACCTGAAGGTGACTTAAAAGGCTGACAGGAGTGGTAAGACTGGTTTCCCCTGTCTGGGGCCTGGGTCTGAGTGTTTATCACCTAAACAAGCACTTACAAATCCAAACCTTCTGCCAGCGACCTCACTGGCCACACTCCTTATAAACACAATTGATAGAAGTGTAAATACTTTGTAGCAATTGACTTCTGCCTTTGTAAACCCTCTTCTGGAGTCTACCTCAGAGCAGACATGGCAGGCACGGTCAAATGGTTGGAAGCACTCCAGGCTGCATCAGCCAAGAGTTGTCCCCAGTGGGCCAGGGCCTATGCAGATGGCTCTGTTTATGCCACCCCTCCATTACAATGGGATCCCAATAACAAAGAATTCCATCAAACTCCCCACAAGACCACTATTATTTATCTTACCCTGGTTACCAGAAACAGAATCTCAACAACAAATAATCCAGTATTACAAATGTCTGCTGTCCAGCCCAACAAACATCAAGAGACTCCATCTCTGTCTTAAAAGGAATTTAAAAAGACAAAACCAGATGATGGAGGGTTTGCAAACTATTTGAGAGGAAAGCTTGGAGGGTGGTAGCTGGGATCTTGCCACAGTCAGTAATAACCCTAATCCTGTTTTCATTGCAAATTCAGGAGAGTAATGAAGGTAGTAAGAACTTTCTGGAACCATCTCTCTTTAGACTTGAAAGGGAATATGTGCAACACCAGTTGTCCTGGTTATTATAACCAGACAAGCTCTCTAATTCATCCTGGGCCACTCCCCAAGGGACCTGTCATGCATTATCCACAGAGATGACTGGACAGTGCTCATTTCCCTTGGGTGCAGAGGTAGCACCAGAGATTATCAGCTGCTCATTTTTGAGGGATGTGCCTACAGACTTGTTCATTTGCCTAGAAAACACATTTGTTTTCTCCCTCTTGGAGTGTAAGATGAATGTCAAAATCTCATTTTTCACCAAAGCGAGGGGCTCACCATAAATACACCCATGGCTCCTAAACCTGGGGTTAGGAGCTGGCTGGGCAGGCAAACTCGGATCTGCGGCGCCTGGTGAGTGCTGGAGACGGGAACAGCCAGGAAGACTTTGAGGGTTGAGCCCTCTCTGCACACCACGCAGCGCCAGGCAGGCTGCAGAGTGTTGTGAATGTTTTTGATTTGAGGCAAGGGAGGAAACTCAAAAGCCAGACATCATGACAGAAGTGGATTCGGTTCTGAGACAGCCGGACTGCACGCCCCTCCCGCTCCCAGCCTGGACGTCTTTATGACTGAGCAGGGCTGGAGGCCAGTAAGCAGCTGGCTGATGGCAACAGCAGATGTGGTGTGGCAGCCAGGGGGGCCTGGAGCCCGGCAGGATCCAGGAGCCTACAGCAGCAAGTGAGAGACGAGAACAGCAGGACAGGAGACCTGGCCAGGGGAGGGAAGAGGAGGGCTCCTAGGTGGGGCTCTGCTGAGCCATCAGCCCAGGGCTTAGGCAGTGGCATCAGATGGACCTGGGGTGGAGTCCTGGAGGCCACCTAGGGCCTGGGCCAGCCACTTAATTCTCAGCCTCCCTTTTGCTTTTCTGAAGAGGAGACTAAAGATGGATTGTAGAGATATCACAGCAAACATCAGTTATTTCAAAAAACCCTCCTATGGGGCCTAGCACACAGATTTTACATAAATAGAAACAATAATTGTTATAACCGATGTGACCCTAAGGTAAATTTCATCTGTCTGTGCCTCAGTTTATCTTTAAAATAGAAGCGATATTACTACCCTTCCTTATAGGATTTTTCAAAAGCTTAACGGGGGTAACGTAGAATCTGGTGTGTTGTAAATGTTCAGTAAATTCTAACTCCTTCTCTTTCTCTGCTCCCCTGTACCCCAGACACATACACATCCCTGCCTTCCCCTTCCCAGATGGCAAAGGAGGTATTCCCCTGTCTAGATGGAGAGGGTCGTTTCTCAGGGCCAGGTGGTGGTAGATCATAAATTTTAAAACAAAACAAAACAAAAACAGGGATTAAGTGAAGAGTTAACCAACAAGGAAAGAGATGAGCAAAAATAATAAAACATACATCTAGACTTAAGAGAGAAAAATGTGTTCCAGAACTATAAATAGACAAATCTGCCTGAGAGAGTGGATAGAATGGGGACTTGGGTGGTTTCCAGCTGCGACTCTGTCTCTGTCCCTCTGTGTGTGTCTCTGTCTGTCTCTGTCTCTTTCCCTGCCCTCTCTCTCCTAGAGTGCCCTTACACAAGCCACTTTTTCTCTCTGGGTGCACCAGAGCTCTGAGTTCCCTTCCAGCCTGTCTAAGGTGCAGTAGGAGAGACTGAGTCCAGTGCAGGGGTGAGGAAATAAGGGGCAATCGCTAACTGGGGGACCAGGAAGGGAGAAGGCGGAGCTCACAGCTCAGCAAGGGAGCAGACAAGGCCTGCCAGAGCCCTGCAGCCTGTAAGTTGGTGGGAAGCAAAGGGGGCGGTGGCGCGGCAGAGATCACTAAAATGCAGCACTGCTCAGCACCTCGGGAGCATAAAGCCACCTGCAGGAAAACTCTTAATTCCAGAATGTGGGGAAGGGACATTTAGTAATTATATAAAGATCAACCTTTCGCTCACTGGACATTGTTAACACAACCACGTAGGCTGAATAGAAATAAAAGTGAATAGAATCCAGTTGGAGATACTTGTCACTGCCCTTGAACTGAGATGTTTTCAGTTCCATGTTAGCACCATTTCCCTGCCCACCGCCAACACACACACTCTTCTCAGAGATGAGGTTAGGCTGGAAGCATAGAAAGTTACCTTGTATATTAGGAAGGTTTTGAGGCATCCCTGGAAACCCTGTCAGCCATCAGGATCTGTACCCTGTGGGAACACTGACTGGAAATCCTGGCACCACCCCACAGTAGCCCCTCAACTGCTATTCACTGTGGCCCCATCGCCCCACGCATGCAGGAGTGTCTTAGCTATGAAATCCTCTGAAAGACTAAGAACAGGAAATACAGTGAGGTGGCATTGATTCAGCTCCTTTGTGTGAATCTGAAGGCATCATCCAAAACTTAGAGCCTGTCTTCTGCATCTGTAAAATGGTGTCAATACCCCACAGTATTCTCCTGGGTTCTCCTGGGTTCTCCTGGGCCTTAAATGAGATCAGGTATGTGAAAGCACTACTCAAAGAAACGTCGGCTGTGATGATTTGTCCCTTTAGGTGGTGGCTCACTTAGCTTGCAGGAAAGATCTTCTAGGCCCAGGTGGCACAGATGAGAGAGCTGGCAGCTTTAGTGAGACAGGTGTGGCAAAGGTCCATGGGACTGGCTCCTGATTTCACAGCCCCAGATCAATGACTGCAAGCTTCTACAGTGAGAATAAAGTGACTCTCCTGAAAGCAGCATACCCAAAGAAGAGGTCTGCCAAACAAAGCATGTGGAAAGAAGCAGTCATCTTAGTGTCCAAGAAAGAATACCCTTGAGGCTGTGCTGAATATGTGGAGCCAAACATCTGCCTTAGGTATACCTAAGACATGAAGTTAGTGAATAGGAGATAAGCTAGTCTTGAATATAAAGCAGCAAATTACAATTTACAATGCTACAGGCTGTGGCCTTTGACATGTTACTGATCTTGTTCTATAAGCCTGTTTCCTCATCTGTGTTATAGGGATAATACTAGCATGTACCTCCTTGGATTGCTTTAATCCTTGAGAGATAACCCCTGAAAGGCACAATGCCAGATTCACTGTGCCCAATAATCACAGGATACCAGGTCATACTTTGTCTAAAGGGCAGAAAGTTAACGTTTCAATAGAGACCAAGTTAGACTTCTGCTCTTTTTCAAATGAGATTTATTGTACATAAAATAAATTAATTACAGTTTAAGCCAAAGCATGAGTGGCTTTTTAAAGTGCATCTGTAGAGGGGATTTGGCAGGTAGCCCCTGTTCACTTGCTGTAAAAAGTGTTTTTGTATTTCAGCCACCCTTAGGCACGACTCAGCCAGGCCTCGGAAGTACTCCAATGCCATTGCCATGAACCATTTACACAAGTCACACCAAAATCAACTGACACTTTTTTTTCCTGATGGAACAGTTAAAAACAAAAACAAAAAACTATACAGGCAAAGTCTGGGGCTGAAGAGTGTGAAGTTCACTACTCCTCAACACACACCCCACTGAGCATGCACATCCTGTGAGGGGGAACCAGCGCCTTCCTGCAAACTAAGCGAGCTTACCGATGTCTGCTATACAGAATATTCTGGCCCATAAACTCAATCCATTTTTCAGGGGTAGGGGATTTTCCATCTTGTTCATAAAGAAAGAAATCTGGGTATCCTTCAGGTTAGAAAGGCATTCTGTAAGAATTGTGTTCCAGAGTTACAAATCATACTGATAAGAGAAAAGCAATTCTTCCTCTTGGGGGAAAAAAAAAAGATGAAAGAAAGAAGGAAAAAGAAAACGGGGGAAAAAAAGAAAGCCTATCAATGCTTAATCTGTTCTGTCATTCCCACTGTAAATCACACCAATACATTTCGTGGAACTGCAACGGACCACCATTTACAAGGTAGCTAAATGCAGAAACCAAAACGATTATGTCCCCTCCCCACTCTACAGCAAAAGACACAGAGTATATTTCACATATTCAGAGAGTGGCTCAGTGGGCTCTTTCAAGCCTCATCAATCCTGTCCCCCTGCTCAGAACAACACTTCCTTTTCTGTAGCAGTTCCATAGGCCCTCTTGGCCCTTCTGCTCCAGCCCTTTCTGGAACCAGGAACCACTGCCAGTCTTCAACACTGCTGCACTCAGGCCCTCTTCCTGGGAAGACCAAAGCCCCTTGAGTGCTCCTCCTGCTTCAGACAGAGGTGACAGTCCTCACTTTGGCAGAGAGAGCTTGCTTAAACCTCCTCTTCAGGTCCTGCATGTTGGGTGACTTGGGCCTGGGAATGAGGGAGGTTCTTCGCTTCTCAGGTGTGCTGCTAGGCTGCTGTTTGTGACTGACCTCTTTACAGAGAACATGGAAGGCACTGTAGACATCATTATAATTTTCACTGACAGACACTTCATAGAATGAGCAGCCTAGCATGCTGGCCAGCTGCAGTCCAAGCTGAGGGTCAACCTGTTTGATGTGCAACAGGTCAGCTTTGTTGGCCACGACTACCACAGGCAGCCGGGTGCCCAGGTGTAGCTGCTGCACGTGCTGGTGAAGCTGGCTGATGAGTTCATAGCTCTTGTAGTCAGTGATGGAGAAAACTATCACCACAGCATCTGCCCAGCGAATGCACCTATTCAGCTGTTCACTGCAGCTCAGGCTGTTCTCATGGACCTGAAAGAGTGGGGTGACGGCAAGGTGAATGCTGGTCAGTGGTGCAAAGAGCCTGGGCTTGGGTAGATTTCAAATTCAAAAGAGCCCTTCATAGTAATGCCAGGTTGCGGGCCATAAACAAGTTATATCCCACACACTTCAGCTTTCTTGACAATATGTTGATCCAGCTGCACAGAGTTGGAATAAATAACAGTGCAGCTCACCACACTCCAGTGGAAAATTGACCTGCAGAGAACTCCATGCAGAGAGACTTTGTAGTTGCACAAAATGGGAAATTAACTGGCTAGACAGTAAGTCTGGCGAAGTAAAGATAGGAGCTGGAAGCATTTAAACCTGGATAACTGCCCAGTTCAGGAGGCGGGGGAAAAAAACCCTAGCATGGCGCTTTTGTCTATAGAGCAACTTTCCACAGTACAAAAGAGATTCCAAGTATTTGCAGACTGTACCCAGAAGCTTGGTTTTTCATGCCAAAGACACATATATTAAAACTGGACTTTTTAACCATAGCAAGGAAAACACCAATTTCTACTGCATTTGGTTTGGGCTTTCCGGCTGTGTTGAATCCTTCTAAAGGAAGATTTCTGCCCCTTAGCCAAATCTCCCAAACTAAACCATGCTAAGATTGACCAACAGCCAGATACAATTGAGCTGTCAGACAATATGTAAGTCTACATGTGACTCTGCAAATTTCTCTGCTCCTGCAGTGTGAGGGACTTGAGAAGAAGTGAATGATTCCACAGCCAAGTAGGCTCCCCTTTCACCCAGAGTCTCAGAGCTTCTCACCTGAATACCTGGAGTGTCTTGAACCTGAATAGCCAGGGTTTCACCTTCTATCTGAACTTGTCTAGTATACAGATTACCTATGAAGGCAAATAAAAAAGATTATGTTCTTCCTTCTTGTACAACTTTTAAAACATTGAGTTTTAAGCTAGAAAAAAAAATGCACAATGCACAAATGCACACAAAAAAGCTATAGTTTATTTCTATTTAGTGGGCTTACTTCAGATTTTAAAAAAATAAAAACCAGCAATTTTAACCTTATGTTAGATTTATTAAAACCAGGGCAAAGTTTGCAAGTTTTTGAAAACGTATTTATCTAATTTTAAACAAAGTTTCCAGTTTTAGAATACTCCCTTGATGCAAATTATCTTGGTCAGCCTATGTGAGGTTTCTGTTTTCTTGAGTACTTGATCATTCTTTGACTGTAACTTTGTATTTTGGCCGTTAGATAGAATGGCTTGCTAGACAAATACTGTTAGTAAACACACAGCCAATGTTATCAGTTGGAATAAAAATGTGACATAATGATAATCAACTCTACATCAAAGCAGAAGGCTGCCACGTCTTATCTTGGGATAGCTTATACAGCTCGTTTCAAATAATCCCCTATATGTACTCATATGGTCTACAGATTTAAGCAATTTGCTAACAGAGCATAGGTAGAAAGCTCTTAAGCCTCCCCAGTGGCTATTCTTAATCATAGGGATTGAAAAATGTGTCCTCTCATTTATTCAGGAATTCTCCTCCTAAAATTCTACCATCCAGTTGTTTGTCTTTGTTAAGAAGGAAGAACTTTAGGTTTACAACTGCTCTCCTTTGGCCTTTGCTTTAAAAGGTCACCTCTGAAAGGCAGCCAGCAGAGAAGGAGAGGGGTGGGGGAAGGAGCTGACCATCTTTTTTTTTTTTTTTTTTTTACGACTTTTGCCGGAGTGTTTTGAAGGGAGAGGTTCTTGACTACAAAGGGTGCTTCCAACTGGGGTCACTATAGTTAAAACATACCAAGGGGAATACTTTCAGGCACTTGATAAAATGATGAATGGGCTTGGAATGGAATGAGACCAGATGGTATTTATTGGGGGGGGGGGCATGGAGGGCTGGGGAAAGTTTTAAGTGGCAGGATCCTCAGGCTTGGACTGTCACTGAAAGAACCTGCCTGGGAAGTGCTGGAAAATGGGAACCACAGTCCTCCTGCAATGGGACAGAATTTTTCTCAAATGCATTGTCTCACCTGCATTTCTTTCATAGTCACCGATGAATCGCTTGGTGAGGAACCGGACCACCAGTGCTGCAGGTCACAAAAAAGAAAGTCAAAGTGTTAACCTTGGAAGTTAGATTGTTCTCCACCCCACCCCCAGCCTGGAAAACAGCTCTCCCAAAGAAAGCCATAGATGGCCACCAAGTGAAATTCCTACCCTGTAGCTCCTTGACCCCTCTTCCAGACAAAAAGAAGGAGAGTAGAAGGCATCGTGAATTATGGCTCTGTGCAGCTGGAAGGCTCACTGGGCCCACCCCCTTCTCTGAGCCCGGCTGAGCCACACCTAAGCCTTCCAGTAGACCCACGTCTTCCTAACTTTCAAGACCTCCCAGGGGTGCTAGCTTCACTAACTCCCCTTTCTGTGCCAGGCATTGCCAGAGACTAAAACACCCCAAAGTTCTGATGGCGGCGGTGCCGGTGGTCCCCAAAAAGCCGCCTGGCCATTCTTGATCCCTGTTTCCCTCCTCTGTGGAAGCAGGCGGGTGGCGTCGACAACGGCTAAGCCCACTCTCAAGGGGCAGCGGCTCCCTGCAGGGGACGGCGAGCGGTCGGACTGCAGCTCCCACCGCTCCCAACGCCTCGCTCAGCCTCAGCTCCCGTCAGGGGTCGCCCACGACCAGCCCCGGGGTTAAGCGCGAGGACTCACCGGTCTTGCCCACGCCGCTGGCGCCCACCACTGCGATCTTGACCAGGCGGCGGCCGGCGGCGCCCACGCAGCAGTCGGAGGCGGCTGCGCTGCCCTGCGCTGGGTACTCGGCTATGGTGCACATGTTCTGAATGAGGCGCATCGCCTCGGCTGCGGCGCACCGCGCGGGAGGGGACTGAGGAACTGGAGAAGGCTAGCGCTGCACGGGAGCCGGCGGGAGGACCCGAATGCGGGACTCCGCGGTAAAAAAAAATATATATATATATGTATATAATAACAACAACGATAAATAAGTGCAGGTACGGGCGGGGCTGGGGCGGCCGCCAAGGCTCAGCAGGGCTCAGGCTCCGGGCTGAGACTGCACTCGGGCGGCGCGCAAGCTG
>NW_012118188.1:216972-248191 GCF_000951035.1 Colobus angolensis palliatus | reverse complement strand
GCAGCCCCCACCTGGGGCGCCTGTTCGCGACGGGCCGGGAGCGGTGTCTGCTGCCCGGCTTAGTGCCACTTGCCCTAATTTGGAGCGATTACACTGGCTTGGGTACATCCCGGCTCATAGATTCGGCTACAGTTGCAATCATCCACAAAGCCACCAGCCTAAGACCTTTAGAACCCCCTAAAATGTGACATTTGAAGCAAAAATATCATCCACATTTTATCCTAGACCCACATTCTCTGGCACTTGTCGACAGCACAAGCTAACGCGAACACACATGGTCGGACGCATGCACAGCACGCCCAGAAGCGGATCAAGAAGTAATTATAGAACAAGCTTTCCAACGCCTCACTCAGTCACACCTTCTCCAGGAACTGTGAAATGGAAAGAAAACAGCCCAGCTGCGACGTCTGAAGGGGCCCCGCACTTCGTCCCTGGTCATAAGACACCGCAAGAGTTTAGTTAAGTGGCTTGATGCCAAGGAAGAGGTGGGCCCTGCACTCCTAAAATCCCAAGCTCCGGCCCCTTACAGTCTCACCTGAGAAACACATCTTCAATGGCAGGCCAAATTCCTCCTGCAAGCTACAGTCTGTAGCTGCAGCTGATGGCAAGATGTCACTAGAGTCGCGGGTTAACCACCCCATCCCCCATCCAAGGCCCTCTCCCCGCTACCCTTTCAGCCTTGTCCCAGAGGCTTTTATGCTGGGGTATGACAACAAACTCTGTGACTTTGTGTACCCCCCCACATTAAAGTCTGAAATGTGAAATAAACCAATGCCCTTATCCACATATGCCACACATCTAATTTGACCCCCCTCTTCCAACCTGAACTTAATTGACCAGGTATTTGACAGAATTTATGAGCCTCAGCCAGTTCAGACCCTGAGATGAACCTCTTGTCTACAGAGGTTTAGGTGTTTGCAGGAATGCAAGGAGAAATAGAAAGGTAATCTCAAGGTAGCAAGTTTTCTAGGATGGGCCACATAATTAGGAAGACACACAACCTTACAATAAACATAATAAAATGTTGACTTCTAGGGAGATCACTAGAACAAAATAGCCATTTGAGTCAGAAAGAAAAAGAGCCTTTCCAATATGCACCATGTCTTTCTGCATGGTTTAAATCAGACTTAAATGTCACTTCTATAAAATCAAACTGCAAGACTGTAATTACAGGTAACCATGTGCTTTTAAAATCCTTCCCCTCCAAAAAGCCTGCAATTCTATCATGCTTACATGGTAAAATAATTATGTAGGCTAAAGTATTTGTTTAACTGCTTTCTCTCTCTCCACGCACACACACACACAGAGAGAGAGAGAGATGACAAAAGCTGTCAAGGGGAATTTTGCTTTGAATCATTTAGCTTCTTGGGCTTGATTTTCATTACCATAAGCCCATACAAAACCTATGATTTTTCTGTCTGCAACGCAAAGGCTTGATTTGGTGATCTTATTTTAGATCTAAATGATCTGGCTATGCGTTAAAGAACATAGAAAAGAAAGAAGCAAGAGAAAGATGGAAAAAAGAAAAGAGAGCTGTTCAAATTCCAAATAGCTAGCATATAGCCCATCTCCACTCCACCTACCTCTCCTTCTGAGACATTCATAGAGTTAAAAAGAGAAAGGAGGCAAGGCAGGAGAAATGATGATACATAATGAGTGCTTGTTTCATTCTAGGTTGTACACAGGAGTTTTGCATTTAAAAATCTCATTTTACCTTCATAACAGTCCTATGAGGTAGGTATTACCATTACTTCTAGTTGCCGTTATCTATTGCTGCTTAGTAAACCACCCCAAACTTCAGTGGCTCACAGTGTGTGTTAACTAGGCTTAGCTGGGGGGTGTTTACCTAGGATCTCTCACGTTGTTGCAGTCAGATGGCAGCTGGGGTTGGTATCACCTGAAGGCTCAACTAGGCAGGACATCCAAGATGGTATCTTCGTTCATATGTCTGCGTGTCAGCTGGAATGGGCGGAACAGCTGGGACTAGCTCAGGCTCTCTCACAGCATGGCGACGGGCTTCCCTTTGAGTGACCATTCTAAGAAACCAAGTAGAAGCTGCCAGTCTCTTAAGACCTGCACTTGGAAATTGGCACAGCATCACTTCTGCTCTATTCTATTGGTCAAGTGTCACAGAGCCCACCGAGATTAAAGATCAAGGAGCAGGAACATCAATCCTATCTTTAAATGGGAATGTTGTCAAAGAATGTGTGGCCATCTTTAATTCACTATGCTTCCATTTTACAAGTGAGAAAGCAAAATGTCTTGGGTTAAAAACTCCTCCACCTTTTCTTTTTTTTTTTTTTTTTCTTTTTTTGGTCAAGCTAAAAGAGACAAGGATGGGGAATTGAAACATGAGGGGTTTGGGAAGAAAAGAAAGAAGTATTTTGCCAAGGTTCAATTTCATCTCAGCATCTGTATTTTCTAGCACTTCCTTTGATCTTAAGAGATTTAGCCCAGACAATTCAGTCCCTGGAAGCCCTTAGAATGCCAGAATATAAATTCAATAAATATTTGTTGGATGTCTGGGCTATGTGTATACCAGACATTATGCTAGGTATTGAGTCTACAGTGGCAAACAAGAAATGCAACCTTTGCCATCCCTGCAGCTACATTCAGCATGAGAGACAGAAGTGAATGAGCAATTTCAATATAATGTGAGAAAACGCTTTGATAGGGAAAATTCAGGAATTATAGGAGCACAAACTAGGACTAAAAACCTGGGCTGTGGCAGTCAAGGAGAGGGTGGTGAAGGAGTTGAGAAGTTTGTGTGTTGTGTACAGTGTGCATGTGTGTGTGCATGTACGTGGGAGTATGGAGCAGGGAGTTAGGAGGGGGCGAGATGGGTTAGTTTGCAAAGAGAATAACACTTTCCGGTAGGTGCTCAGTAAATAGTTGTGGATTATAAATGAAAGCATAAGTGAATATAGCAAAGGCCTCACACTGAGAAAATGAATTAAAGGAATAGTGGATAGTTCCTGTTGGGTGAACAGAGAGAAGAGCCCTAGTGATTTCTAAGGAGGAGCCCTTATATTGATGAGAAAATCTCCAGAAGTTACCTTGGTGCTCCCTTCTTCCATAGGAGCATGCCCCCATGGAAGCCAAATGAGCTGCTCCTCTGCCCATGTCACCAGGAGTTGCTCCCAAATCAGCCCTCTCTGAGCATCCAGGCCTTGAGCAAGAACCAGACTTTATTTTTTCTTGAGACTTTTGTCAACTCAGCTTGTTTGGATCTAGTAAACAGACACTCTTTAGTGGTTTTAAGTCGAAGATGATTTAATACAGGAAATTACCTGCTTTCAATGTCATTGGAAGGGCTAGAGTAGCGGGCTCTAGGCTGGACCTGCAGAAATGGCTGCTAGAGCAGCACTACAGAACTGGCCCATGCAGGAAGCTGCTGCCTCTTCCATAATCAGGGGAACACAGTGGCTGCCTCTGTTGTTCTGTCTCAAAACTCACAAAGCTAGAGACCAGACATTGGAAAGTTGCTGCAGAGAAGCCCAATATCTCAACTGTGTATGGCAGCAGAAAGCAACCAAGCAGCAGAAATAATCTTTCCTCCTTGCTTCTGCCTTTCAAATCTCTGAGCACATCTGATTAATTAAATTCATTTGTATCTATTACCCTAGCTGCAAGGGAGTCTAGGAAATGTCATGTTTACCTTTCTAGTCCCGGCAGTACATGAAGACACACTGGAAACAGATAGACAGGAACTCACTGTGAATTCACCATTTCTTCTACTCTTCTCTAGCAGCCCAAACAACACAAAGGCCCAGAAAAGGAGAGATCATGTCCCAGTAGACATTTAACTTTCAATGATAAAAAGGTATAATGAGGTTCTTTTTGAATTGATTGCTTTGAGACCATATTCAAGACCACTGTTTTCATTACTTTTATGTAGTATGTATTGATACCTGTGTTAGGCTGTTCTTGCATCACTCTGAAGAAATACCTGAAACTGGGTAATTTATAAAGAAAAAGGTTTACTTGGCTCATGATTCCATAGGCTTTACAGGAAACAGTGCTGGCATCTGCTTGGCTTCCAGGGAGATCTCAGGAAGCTTACAATCATGGCAGAAGGTGAGTGGGGAGCAGGCATATCACATGGCAAAAGCAGGAGCCACAGAGAGAGTGAGTGGGACGGGAGCTGCCACACAGTTTTAAACAAACAGATCTCATATGAATTCAGAGCAAGCAATCACTTACCACCAAGGCAATGGTCCAAACCATTCATAACGGATCTGCCCTATTGATTCAAACACTTCCCACAAGGTCCTGCCTTTGATACTGGGGAATACAATTCAACATGAGATTTGAGTGAGATATCCAAACCATATCAACACCCATCTCCACTCTTTTGGACGTTTCCTGTAGACTGGCTACAAAGAACATCTGTTGACCTCCCTTGCTCAGAATCATTTTCCATTCTTTTAATAAGAGCACTTCCAATTTTCCTTTAGAAACCTCTCCTGCCCCACTTTCATGTTGTCCAGGAGGTGGTGGTATGATGATCCCAGTCCCTAATTCTGTGGAATAAGGGGCGTCCACTCCCGGGATTCCTTCATGGCTGGGCCAATTAAATCCATCCCTGAGAGTTTTGCTAGTAAAGAGGTTCTTCGTTTGCACTGGTGTCAACCAGCTGGTAGAAAGTGAGCCTGGAGCTCCATCTTGGCTACCTCGTGGAGAGTCAGCTGAGAATGAAGCCAACCTAGAAGAAAAGACAGTTGAGAGGCAGAGACAGCCAGGACCCTGATAGCACCTTTTCCCATACTACATTCAGCCATGCCTGAAAATGCAGACTTACCCCCAGTTACAGGAGTCAATACAGTCCCTGTTTAGATTCAGCTGGTGTGTGCTGCATCTCTGTCACTTGGACTGCATAAGCCCTCCCACATCCTGTTTGCACAGAGTCAGGGCTCCACACAAGCCATGCTGAGGTTGACTCCCGAGCACTAGCAATGTTCCCTCATTCAGAACTCTGAAACTCAGCCATTCGTTCTCAGTAGAAATCACAGATATCAGGCTGTTACATCCTTTTTATTTCATCTCTGTGGATACCCTAGCAGTGCTATCCTGCAATCTCTAGAAACTAACATAAGGATATTAGTACATCCAGACAATGGAATATTATTTAGCACTAAAAAGAAATGAGCTATCAAGCTATGGAAAGACAGGGAGGAACCTCAAGTGCGTATCACTGAGTGAGAAAAGCCAATCTGAAAAGGTTACTGTCTGGACGGAGGGAGAGGGAAACAAAGAACAAAGGTGGCTAAGATGGCCTACTTCCAGGTTCTTCATCACCACCTTTTCCCCCGCACGCGCAAAAATGTAGCCGGCGCCCGGGAAGGTGCAGATCAACTAGGCATGCGCCAGGTGACATCAATCCGAAGAGACCGAGATTTACCTGGCCGCACCTACAGAACGTCCCTGGACCCGCCGGCATCCCGCCTACCGCCCTCCCACTCCCAGGCCCAAGACATAAAAGCCGCTCCAGGCAGGCCCGCGGCGCGAACTTCCTTGGCCCCTCCTCGTACGCGGGACCCAGGAACCTCGTCTGAGAACGCTGGAGCGACTTCCTCGGCCTCCGCCGCCGGAGACTGGTGAACTTCGCCCCTTTCCTCCTTCACATTGGCTAGCTAATAAAGTATCCTTTTTTATCTTGCCTACTTGCCTTTTCCTCTGGCACCAGCTCTAGTGGTTGCATAAAAAAAATCAGTTACATACTGTGTAATTCCAACTATGTGACATTCTGGAAAAGGTAAAACTGTGGTAAAAGGATCAATGCTTGCCAGGAAATCTGGGGAGGGTGGGGTGAACAGGCAGGGCACAGAGGATTTTTAGGACAGTGAAAATACTCTGTATGATACAACAATGGTGAATACTTGTCGTACATTTATCCAACCCCATAGAATGTACAGCAAGAGTGAACCCTCATATGGAGTGGCCTTTGAGTGATCGTGACATGTCAATGTAGATTTATGGATTGTAATAAATGCACCATTCTGGTGTGGGATGTTGATAATGGAGAGATTGGTGGGGAGAGGGCTAATCTTTGCACCTTTTGCTCAGTTTTGCTGTGAACCTTAAACTGCTTTAAAAAATAGAATGCTGGCCGGGCGCGGTGGCTCAAGCCTGTAATCCCAGCACTTTGGGAGGCTGAGACGGGCGGATCACCTGAGGTCACCTGAGGTGAGGTTGACCATCCTGGTTATCATGGTGAAACCCCGTCTCTACTAAAAATACAAAAACTAGCCGGGCGAGGTGGCGGGCGCCTGTAGTCCCAGCTACTCGGGAGGCTGAGGCAGGAGAATGGCCGAAACCCAGGAGGCGGAGCTTGCAGTGAGCTGAGATCCGGCCACTGCACTCCAGTCCGGGCGACAGAGCGAGACTCCGCCTCAAAAAAAAAAAAAAAAAAAGAATGCTTTTTTTTAAAAAATGAGATTACTGGGCATCTAATCCAACTCCTCCTCTGAGATTTTCCAACCTAGTCTAGGATGCTTCCTGTGATGAGAACTTACTACCGTCCACAGTGGCACATTTCTACCAAGCTGATCTCTTCTCTCCTATAACATCCTTCCAGAAAGACAGACTGGCATGCTCACCAGCTTTCCGAATACCTGGTTCCTTGCTCCTTCGCCTTCCACTGCAGCTTAGAAAGGACTGGGAAGGAAGAATGGGAAAGGTGGATGCCTGTGACATAGGATTGTAAATAAACAGCAAACCCAGGAGGACTGGCTTCTGTATCTGTGTTGAGGATGACAGTTTTTAATATTCAGTTTTAAAAATTAAAGAGAACTGTGGCTCAGAAATTCCTCTGAATTAAAGAGGAGAGGAAATTCATTTTGAGCTGCTTATTTTCTAAGAGATCTCTGAGTATGGAAATAGGAACAGGACAGATATAGCTTAGCATAATAGAGAGTTTGTATCTAGTGACTCTATGCGATGTGTTAGATATCTCGCAGTCTATGCATCCCCACAACAGAAGGCTGTGCTGATACCCAATGTGTGCTCAACAATTGTTTTGTCTTTAACTGTCAACTTTCCTTCTGGGTGAGTCTAGACTAAAGACGGCCAGAATCACTAGATTTAAAAGGCAAAGTAGGAAAGAAGGCAAATTGGAACTCAAATAAAATAAACGCACATACACACACACACACACACACACACACACCTCTTGCCATTAGAAAGATCACCTCCTGACTAGAACACTTTAATTCTGAGAAACGTAAGATCTTTAAGTTCCAAGAAGGGGAGGATGGGCCTCAAAAGGGCCTTCCCTCCCCCTCCCACATACCTTGGTTGGTTTCCATGGTAGCAAAACGGCCCACATGTCCCCCTTTCCACACCCGGGAGGAAAGAAGAACTAGTATTCTAGGATTATATACTCAGTCAGATTTTATCTTCCTTATTCTGGAAGGTTTCTTCCACCCTCTTTCTCTATTTCCTTGTAATATATGAAAGAAAGATAAAATAAAAGGTTAAATTAGTTCTTTCTCATTTAGGTTAAAATCTGAGATTTTCTTCTTCTCTCAATGATTTGAATCTTAATAGCCTCAGTCATTTTTCTGGGAACATAGAACACCTATTTGATAAGCAATCTTATGATAATAGGTCAGAATAAATTCAAATATTAAGCAGTCCACAAAACAACTGGTAAATTTCCACTGTTTTAATTGGAAATAGGAAAAGTCTCGGCACCCAGTTTCACAAAGTCTTTGGAACATTGAATGACACTAGAAACGGACATTACTACATTATTAATAAAGCCATTGGTAGAAGTTCCCTCAGTTAAATGTAAGGTCTAATAATATTGCAGATAGACAGTGGCAATGTTCTTTGGGATCATTCTCTTCTCCAGCGGGATGAATCTTACTAGAATGTCCCTCTGCCTCTTCTCCTTCTAACTCATTGTTCGTTCAGAAGATAAGAGAGCAAAAGAAATGAGCATTGGCCTTGGCCTCACAGGAGCGAGTACTCTTGGGATACTTGACAAGATTTTGTGATCAGAAGATATGCGCAAGCAGAAAAAGTTCAGAAAGATTCAGACAAATGGGCCAATTGTTTAACAGACCCCTTTGGGTTCAAATTCCTAAGTAGATTAGACACACCTAATATTTGCCCTCTAACTGCCCCTGGAGTGCAGAAAGGGCTACCTAAGGACATTTTAGGCGTCCTTGTTTGTCTTCGCATAGAAGGCAGTATCCTCTCCCCAAAGCATCAGCTCCTTAGCATAATGTACTAACACCTAAATGAAATCAAAGCTTTTCAAAAATATCCATTCATGATATGGGGAAAGAACAAGCTTCATTTCCCCCCACACTTCAAGTCACCTGAAAAGTGAGAAATTAAGTCTTGTCTGGGGCCACACTGGTTCTCATTGCTTTATCGGACTCTCAAAAATCAGAGTAGCCATCAAATAGTTTCTAAACTCTAATTAGTGCCACCATCTCCAGCCATTCAATAGTGTCTAAAATATCACAGATCACAGTATGAACGATTGAAGTTGAGCCCCAAGTTAGCAGAGGTGTTTAAGTTACATAGTTGATGAAAATGCAAATGGAAACTGATCATTTCTTAAACAAGTACAAAATTCAGTCGCCACCAAAGGAACTTTTTTTTTTAATTTTTTTTTTTTTTTTTGAGACGAAGCCTTGCTGTGTCACCCAGGCTGGAGTGCAGTGGTGTGATCTTGACCCACTGCAACCTCCGCCTCCTGAGTTCAAGCAATTCTCCTGCCTCAGCCTCCCAAGTAGCTGGGACTACAGGCGTGTGCCATCACACCCAGCTAATTTTCGTATTTTTTAGTAGAGACAGGGTTTCACCATGCTGACCAGGCTGGTCTTGAACTCCTGACCTCAGTGATCCACCCACCTCGGCCTCACAAAGTGCTGGGATTATAGGCATGAGCTACCGTGCCTGGCCAAGAAACATTTTTACTGTAACAGTAGTCTATGAACATTTAGGATTTTCACCAAGATATATGCATTATTAATGCTTTTTCCTTCTAATTAAAAAAGAAAATGGATAACAGATGAGGAAAATTTGATGTGATCATTTTTAGGAAATGCACAAATGACTCATGCACTCACTTGATTTGACAAGGGTACTGGTTTCTGTATAAAGAAACAACTTAGCCCCAAAATAGAAGTTGTGCACAGCAGATTGTAACTGATAGAGGAACATTCCAAGCATCAGGAGTATGAAGGCTGGTATGCTGGGACATCTCTGCTGGGAATGTTGTGTGAAGTCCATAATTAACTATTATTAATTCAGCTGGAATGTCAGGCTATCCACTCCAAAGTGTTGCAAGATAGAAAAGCTCTAGTGTCATTTGATATGATTTTAACTAACTCTAAAAGCAAAAAACAACAACAAAATATTGTTTTGCAAAGTATGTGTACCCCCATGCTAACTAGGAAATATATTCAGCTCAATGACAAGTAAATTACAACAGATTTTGTGCCATACAATATGTTGAATACCCAACAAAATTTGTCGTATAAAATAGCCTGGTAAATTATAAAAGTTTAATACTTTGATATGTTCATGATGAAAGTGAAACAAAGAGCTCTTTTTACAGCCTGGATTGTCCTTTAATTAGTGGTTGGGAAGTAGTACACTCATAACCTTGTCAAATCTTCTCCCAAATTCCTCATTACCTGGACTTAGATGAGGAGATAGGTAGAAAGACCACGCTGAAGTCTTTCTTATATTCATTTGCCAAAACACACAGTCAGCCAAAAGCCAAGGCATTCCTCTGCTCTCTATCCCCAGGCAAGAGATGGAATGATTCCTCTTGCACAAGCTGGCGTACTGTTATCAACCTGAGACCTACTATGATTTTAGGGCAGAAGACGGCAGGCTCCGAGCAGTTTCAGTGCATGCCAAGCCCCACAACCTTGTAGAGAACAATATCCAGACTGTGGTCCTGTCCAGCAGCAGGCTCCAGAAGTTTCTCAGCAAACCTGCGAAGCAATACAACCCTTAGCAGCTCCTCTCCCACCACTATGAAATAGTTTGGCCCATAAGGAGAGCCCTTTCAAGTCATGACCGACCTCTCTCTCTTCCTCCATCCTTTCTCTCCAGTTCACGTGCAGGCCCAGCACTGCCTGGACGCTTGATTCAAGCTTGTATTCTTTGCCATTTGACATCCTGCATTATTTGGTGGGCTGTTTGTTGTCCAACTCTCCACACTAGAGTGTAAGCTCTGTAAGGGTAGAGATTTTGTTTTGTTCACTGATCTATCCCCAGAACCTAAAAGAGTGCTTAATACACAGTACATGCTAGCACTTAATGAGTATTTGTAAATGAATGAATGAATGAATGAATACTGTGCGTTTTATATGCAATGAGAAAGGAGGCAGTGGGAAGAGCCTGAGGAAGCTGGAATTGTGGAAGTGGATGTGGGGAGCCAGGGCTGGAGTGGGGAGGGAGTGGTGGGAATGAGAACACAGAAGCAGAGGCTGGCTTTGGAGATGGGGCAAGCTCTCAGGATGCTCCAGACATAAGCTTAATCTTGGCTCACTTTTCCACTGGCACCAGTGGAAAGATGAAAGGGAAGGGCTTGAAGGGTGAGGTGACTGAAGAGGAGAGGATGAAGAGGGTGAGAGGATGCTGCTGTGGCTAACTCAGGTCTCAAGGAAGTAGAATTTGGGTCATTGGCCCAGAACAGGGTGAAGGACAAGACTAGGAATGGCAGGCTAGTGGTAGGGAAGTCAGAGGGAGAGCAGGACAGGCAGGCGACATCCACTGAAAATGCTTTGGCAAGAACCAAAGGACCAGCTGAAATGAGAAAACAGGAGTGTGGAGGGTGTGGTTTGGGCAGCAGCATTCTCTGTAGGGAAGGAGAAGCAGAGAGGTGGGGTGGGGAGGCATCTCCGAGAGCCAAGAAAGTGAGTTTATCTGCAATTTTGGTGAATGGCTGATTCTGGAATCCAAGTGGGAAGTGAATCAGGGATGTCCATCAGGAGCCTATAATGGTGAATAATTCTGGAACCTTCCTGTGGGCCAGGCACTGTGCTGCACACAAAGTGTCTAGTGGCACAGCATCTCATGCCAAGAGTGCCTGTGAATGGACACATGTGTTTGACTGTACAAGGCAAGGACTGTGATTTTTTTTTCTACTTCTTCATTCTCTGCACCTAGCATGTGTCTGGTATATATTAAGCACTCAGTAAATAGTTGCTGAATAAAATAATGAGCAAGAGCAGGTTCTATGCAAGAACTGGCAGATACGATTTTCTTTCTCTTTCTTTCTTTCTTTTTTTTTTTTTTTTTTTTGAGATGGAATCTGCTGCTCACTTCTCAGTAGGCTCTACTGTCTAGTTACCCAGGGCGAAGTCCCCTTTATTCTCAGGCTTTGTCTCCCCTTTTTATCTTTTTGTGACTCACAGGTGGAGGAGGTTTGTATTTGGAATGGAATATGTGAAATGCTAAGATGAAGAGAGAGCAGAAGACCAGAGTCTGAAGCATGTGTGTGTGTGTGTGTATTGTGACAGGGGCTGCAGTTGCTAAAAATGACATCTCATATATTCCCCTCTAGAGCTGCATGGATCACAGCTACAGAAAAGTGATTTGACCATGATGTTACCTCTGCCAGTGTAGAGTCAGAGCACAGAAAATTTAGGACTGGTTCCCCAGAAAAGCAACACCCAACCAAGACTTTCAGCCTGTTCCCCATGAAAAAGGGGGAAAGAGCATCACTTATTGAATTTAACTTAAGCATTCGATCAAACACTTCTTCATTTTACCCAGAATTCCCAAGGCCTGAAAAAGAAGCCCCTCAAAATTGAATCTGTGGAGTAGAATTTAATTTAACTCTAATCATAAGCAAGGCCTCTGCAAAGTGCTTGAGGAAGGAAAAGTGGCATTTGTCTATTTCTTGATGTTTTGCTTTTTCTACCTTCTGTCCTATTACATAATGCTAGCCCCATTCAGAAAAGGAATAATGCTTCAAAACAGGGCCAGCATTCAATGACGAGGAGCACATTTGCTGAACACTGGTGGCTGTTGACAAATGCCACATCTCCACTTGAGTTTATAATAATCAACAGAACCTTTGATTATTTTGTATGCCCTGCCAATGTGACAGCTATGTATACGTAACAGGCTCCAGCAGGGGTCTCAAAGAAAGGATTCTATTTCCGTCTTGGACAGAAAGTTCATTCTACTTCCGCAGCAAACACTCTTACCTTCAATTGTCCTCATTAACATGATGCTGAAAAGTTGAAAAACTGATCTTGTTTCAAATGTTAAAATAATGAAATTTTCCCAGGAAAGATATCTCAAAAATACTAAGTGTTTATGATGCAGGGTCAGTCAAGCTTATTTGTTTAAATCATCAGGTGCATGTGAGTTCGATGTGAAGGTCACTGAAAGACTTTGGCATGATCCCTGCCTTCAAGGAATTTATAGTCTGCTGAGAAAGGCAAGATCCACACAGGAAAGAGGGAATGATATACTATAATCTATAAAAATAATGTCAAATAGTATCTAAGAAGAAAGTGGAGGATGAATAAGTGCTGGAGTGACTGTAGGAAGCTTCTTGGAGGAGCTGGAAATTGGGCAGCAATTTGAAGGATGGATGAGATTTGGATAAGAGGGTGCATTTGAGGGGGAATGGAAGTGACCTTGTGGAGGAAGTGGAAGAGGCTGCATTGATCGACGAAATTGTGTTAGGATAGAATGGGAACTCAGATTGAATGAGTAAGATGTTACCAGATTGTGGAAGGACTTGGAAACTGAAAGGCAGGACATTTAGGCTTTAGTCTTGATACTTGCTAGTACCCAAACTGAGTGGGGGACCCCAAGGTTTCAACAGAGGCTCTCACAGTAGCCAACCACCCCTGCTAGAGCCTATTGGCAGGAGAGATGCACTCCAGAACCTGCCAAAACCAAAGCATTTGAAACATTGTGACTATGGTTACTGTCAACAATAGGCCACAATTCAAGTTAATCATTGAACTATGGCCCATTTCTTACCTTTGTTTTTCTGTGAAAATTAAGCTACAACCACTCCCCCAATGCCTTGATGTTCCAGGGGCAGAAGTCACATGTGTAATGAAGAGGAGTGAAGGACTCATAGGTGGGAATTGAACAATAAGAACACTTGGACACAGGAAGGGGAACATCACACAATGGGGCCTGTTGTGGGGTGGGGAGACGGGGGAGGGATAGCATTAGGAGAAATACCTAATGTAAATGACGAGTTAATGGGTGCAGCACACCAACATGGCACATATATACATATATAACAAACCTGCACATAGTGCACATGTACCCTAGAACTTAAAGTATTAAAAAAAACAAAACAAAAAAGAACAGGAGTGAAGGAGAGATGGGATGAGGGGGTGAAGGCCAACCCTAGGAAGCCACGAACCTGGAGGAGGATGGTGAGAGCCATGAGATAAAAAATCGGCTGCTTGAGGCTGGACACGGTGACTCACACCTTTAGTCCCAGCACTTTGGGAGGCTAGAGGGGGCAGATCGCTTGAACTCAGGAGTTTGAGATCGACCAGCCTGGGCAACATAGTAAAGTCCTGTCTCTACCAAAAATAAAAGAAATTAGCCAGGCATGTTGGCATGCACCTGTGTTCCCAGCTACTCTGGAGGCTGAGGCAAGGAGATTGCTTGAGCTCAGAAGGCAGAGGTTGCAGTGAGCCAAGAACACACCACAGCACTCGGGTGACAGAGCAAGATCCGGTTTCAAAAAAAAAAAGAAAAAAATAAATAAAAAATAATTGGCTGCTTGAACAGAACTTTTCCAGAAGCTAGGATAACCAGTCAAATCACCTAAGTGGAAAGCAGGTAGACATGGGAACAGAATTAATTTTGAGGCTGATGCCATCTAGTTAATATTTACAAGGTGCCAACTGTGTGTCAGATGCATGTTAGGAAAATGCAAGCTAGAACTTAGTGAAAAGGAAAACCTTCAATACCCAAGGAAAGAAGTCAAAGCATGTCCAGCCAGGATCTCATTCATTCATTCATTCATCTATCTATTTATCAACAAAATATGTTAAGTGCAGTCATTGAGTTACCCAATCACAGGGGTCCCCGCATACACTGCTTTGTATATAAAGGGCATTGCTGGACTGCCATGTATGGTAAATATGAACAGTGTTTTTGGAGCTATGCATCAGGATGGCCCAGATTGCATGCCTACTATGTGCCCCAGGCACAGTTGTAGATGCAGATGAATGTAGGTTCAGGGGAGAGTCCAAGACTAGGAAGCAGCCAACCAATCAAGGTTGGAAGTTGAAAGAGCACAGAAAGAAGAGCAAGAGATGTATGCACAAGGCCCCAAAACAAATCCTGCCAGACACCAGGGCCTGGGCTAGCTCTTTGTGCCCACCCATTCTAGTCCTCACATTTAGAACAGGTGCAAGGAGAGCTGAAGGCAGCTTTTCCCGTAGAAAGAGAGGTGAAAATGAAAGTGCATTTATAGACAGATGCTAGATTTATAAAGCATCCTCTACAAAGCCCCTGGGCCAGTTGCCTTCCTTTGGTGATGAAAGGTCAGCCCTTTAGGAGACAGGCTGGACATCTGAAATGGCTGGAAATAGAATTCTCAAGCCTGTGCTGTGGAATAGATGAATAAATGGCTTTCTTTATTCCCTCTGGGAGGTTAATAGTGAGGAATAATTTCCAATCTGTGATCACACCTTTCTCTCTATCTCATTACACACTTACTTGAGTGAGAAAGGTGAAGTGAGTAAAAATTTATGGACTGTCTTGTCCTAATTTCTGCAAAACTTTGATTTTTCCTTCTCATTGGCTGCATGATTTACTGAATATACACTAATAGTCACAAGCCTGGCACTTGGTGAGTACAAGAATGCTTTAAGGAAGTCAATACTAATGTCACATTGGTGGCTTATCTGGTATTAAGCTGGCCATAATGTTACAGCAGATGTCTAATTGCTTAAAAATATGAAATTTCTGTAGAAAAGCAGAGCCAGCAATGGCTCCCTTCTCATAACTGTCTCCCACTCAAACTTAAATCTCTTGATCTTTGGGTTATTGTTCCAGATAGTGTCAGACAAGGTGTCATCCTTTGATGCTAAAGACTAATTCATGATGCCTTTAGCTAAGTAAGAGAGAAGAACCTGTCTTAGCTAAGTAGCAGAGGAGTAACAACGCTGCCTGGAATGGTTTTCATTTTATCGTGTAGATTAATGGATTTACAGGGAGGATAGGAAAAGAATCTTTCTTTGCAAATTAGTCAGGATACTCCTTGGAAAAAAAATAGCAGAAACCCAACTTAAGCTGTCTTAGGGATCCAAATAAAGTGTATAGGCTTTTTTAATGGGAAAATCTAAAGTTGGATTTGGTAGGTTTAGGCATGGCTGGATTTTATAGTCTCCAGCAATCTCCACAGGTCCACAGGTCTCAGGCCTGCTACTCATCTCTTGCCTGTCTTTATTCTTAAGCAGTCTCTGGCCAGGCAGTTGTCCTTGGAAGCTCCAAGCTTATATCAACCTCACAGCTGCAGCTCCCAGTTGAAAGAAAAGACCTGTCTCCTGGCAAAAGTTCCAGAGTTGAGCCTGAGTTGTCTGGCTTGGGTCACAGGTCCATTCCAGAATCAAGTGTCCTGGCCAAGAGGGTAGAAATTGCTGATTGGCCAAGCCTAGACCACATGCCCAGCCCTGGAGCAGAGAATTTGAGGTCGGCCACACTGAACCACTTGGATTAGGAATGGGAACAGGATGGGTATGAATGAGAAATGAACACTAGGCAGGTGAAAGAGCAGCCCTCCAATGTGCGCGCCCCTCTGTGTGTAAATAAACCATCTCTTCTGGGATCTTCACTGATTTGTATGGGGCCCTGGCTCAGATTTTGAAATGGAAGGGGCCCTGCACAGACCAGGCTATGCTGTCCTGGTGCCCTCTGAAGCTTTCTGCTTCTCTTGCTGACATTTAGTGTGTCTCTCTAGGATACAGAAAAATGGAATTCAGAAGGCATTTCTAAAAAGAGTTTTCATCCCCAGTGGTTTGTCCACATGCACTGGAAGATCAAAACTTCATGGGGAGGCAGAAGGTGGGGAAGGTGGAAATCTGCACTTCCAGATCTGAGTTCCAGCTCTGCCACCAGCTTCCCATGTGATCTTAGGTTAGTTCTAACTCTTCTGAGGTTCGAGTCTCTTGCCAAGATGGGAATTACTGTATACTTCCCACCTCAGTGACTGTGGTGAGGCTGTGAAAACTTTCAGGAAAGAACTTGACAGATTTTTAGTAGTAATAATATTGGCGACAATTTACTGAGCCCCTACTATATGCCAGGCAATACATAGATTATTCATTCATATCACTTACATTTTAGAGCTAAGAAAAATGAGTCCTGGAGAGACTAGAGAGCTTAGCCACAGTTGCCTGGCTGGAAAAAAGTAGCCCTAGGATTTGAACCCAGGTCTTTCTAGCTCCAAAGCCTGCATTCCCTCCACAACGCTAAACAGCCTCTGTGGCAGACACTGTAGGTGGCCTCCAGGAGCCAGCCCCTTCCCCAAACATCATTTCTTCCTAACCAATTCTTGTTGGTTTTCTTATTCTATTTTGTTCTGGTCAGAAATGTGTCAGCCCTAAAGGATGCGTCATGATTAGTCTAAGCCCACTATAGCTATTCCATTTCCCATTGTTAGATATTTCCTTTTCCAGCATCCCTCACCACAGAAGTGGCCAATGAGATGTAATCAGAATTCTTATGAAGGAGCTTTTGAAAAGCATCTTCTAGCTAGATAAAAAGAAATAGTTCCACAGTGACATATGTGACAAATGCAGTGTCCCTGGTGTGTTTGGTGTTTACCTCTCCCAACACCTCATACCTGGTAAGCATGCACCAGTGTTCAAAATAGTTCATAGGGCTTCCTTTGGTCATCTCCAAGCTCATCCCCAATGAGGAGCCTCTGCAACTGACTGATTTCTACACAACACAGCAGATACACGCATTGCCATGACCCTTCCCGACGGGCATTTATGACACGAAGGAGCTGACCGAGACACAGATGCCAAAGCTTAACTTTTTAATTTTTGAAGCAGCGTATTGCTTTGTCACCCAGGCTGGAGTGCAGTGGTGCAATCACGGCTCACTGCAGCCTCAACCTCCCAGGCTCAAGCAATCCTCCCACTTCAGCCTCCCAAGTAGCTGGGACTACAGGCACATGCCACCACACCCAGTAATTTTTTTTTAACTTTAGTAGACACAAAGTCTCACTATGTTGCCCAGGCTGGTCTCACAATCCTGGGCTCAAGCAATTCTCATGCCTTGGCCTCCCAAAGTGCTGGGATTACAGGCCTGAGGCACTGCACCTGACCAAAACTTACTTATTTTATGACCCAAGTCGATGCTTCATAAAACCATTCTTTCATTGTACAAGACAATCATGTACTATTCATTACAATTCTCAGGAATCTCAGACCTAAGAGTCATGCTTAACTGGATCCATATTTCTCATCTTGAATATTCTGATATGACTCGTTCACACCTTCATTGCTAAGCCTTTAGCTAAGCCTTTGTTCTTTTCTCATTGCTTAGTATATAGTTTCATTGCATCTGTGTTTTTTTTTTAAGAAATGAATCTCAATTCCCATCATAAATGAGTGGTTGAAGAAGTGAAAAGAAAATACCTACACATCCCGAAGAAAGGAATATAAACATAAACCACACACTCATGTTTTGGTTGTGAATTGAGTCTGATCAATGTAATAAAAGTGTTGATTAAGGTTAAGAGTTAGAGTTAGGAAGTCAAAAGGCTTGGAATAGCTATCTCCCTCTTAGCTTAGCTGAAAAACATTTCTTCACTTAGGACAACAGTGTCTGTGAGGGCCCCACACTTTGATGAGGGAGGGAACCTCCAGGAGAAAGAATGTATTAAATACAGGAAACCACCTTGCTGTCATGAATGAGTCTTGGGGAACAAGACTACTTGTGGCAGACAGGATTACCTGTCTAATCCAACAGCTAATCCCAACTCCTGGGCCCTTACAGGTTATGGTACAGAAGCAAAGAAAGGTAAATTTCCATTTCCCAATCTCCATCTTAGTGAGGAAGACTATAACACAGTCCTGACCAATGAAATAGAGGAAGTGGAAGTTTGTTGACAGCTTCAGGAAAACCTTTAGCTTTGATGCAGCTGGCACTGCCCCTTTCAGGAGGAGGTCAGGATGTGGACGCTGAAGCCGGAAGGAGGGTTGATGGGAATGGGGAGAGAGTGTGGAAGTTCTCCTCTGACTACTTCATCCTCTCAGTGAAGCTGAAAGCAAGGCCAGCAACTGAGATGGAGATGGGGAAGGAGGTGTTGTGGAGTTGAGGAAGGAGGAGAAAGTGTGGAACAGTCACAGAGTGGAGTAGAAGGAGGTAAATCAACTAGGGATACATGGTGGGATTATTGGGCAAACTCAAGACCAACTTGAAATTGGTGGTCAGGAACATAAAATAAGACTAGCCAGCATGGCTGAGTATTTTTCTCAGGTCTTGTCCTTTGGCCTGTATGCAGGCACAGAATAGGATTTGACTAGATTGTGTTCTGCCAGGATGATACAATGAAGAGAGAGAGGTAAAGAGGCTGAGGGTCTTTGCAAGAAAGTGACTCTAGACATGGATAGTGGACGCTCAGCTGGAGAAATGAGGAAAGGAGGGAGGTGAGGGCAGTAAACATACTAGGACCTTCTACCCACTGGGGCCAAAGAATAGTTTGTGTTGAGCTACTGGAGGAAGTCAGCTGGGGGAGTAGAAGATGCGGGACATGGGGGATGTTTGAAACTGAGATTAAGGAGGAGACGCAGCTTTAGTCACGTCTGGATTATGATAAAGGTGCAGTGTCTGGAGTAGAAAATGAGGGTCAAAGAGATTGTGCTCTGCCACTTCCTTCAATTTAGATAACAGACCGAAGGCCTGAAAACGTGAAAGTGTTATCCTCCCATCTCCCACAAAACTGACTGGTTTGAGCCATTCATTGGAAGCTTTTCTCCATGTAGCAGACAATAGGACCCACCGGAGTTTCCAAACCTCTCTCCTTCCCTCCTGTCCCAATTAGCAAACTACAAGCTGGAGCCCTGTTCAAGAGGAACTCAGCAACAGACAGAGAAGCAAGACAGGGCCTTGGGGGAGGAGGGATGGCAGGAGGAGGTGTGGTGGAAATGGCAGCTTAGTCTCAAAACAAGAAGAAGACTTAGTAGTTAGTGGTCGCAAGAGCAGGGGAGACTGGCTCTCATGCTCTGGGACTGAGAACCCCTCTCCTTTGTTTAGCCCAGAGAAAGCCCCCATTTTGAGGTGGAAGTGAAAGCCATAAAGGTTAGAGGGCAAAGGGCTGAGAGTCAAGCAGGACATTGTGCTTACACAGTCAGGATTTCCCAACTGGAAAGATCTTTACAGCGCATCAGTTAAGGTTAGATGCAGCAGGTTGGAACCAAAGTCTTAGAGGAGCACTCTCAGGCTGCCCCTGGTAGACAGTAACAATAGCTGCACAATGTTGTTGGGGTCCTGGCTTCATTTTCTTGCCCACAACCTTACCTGTGGCCCCCTTTCTAGTGATGTTATTTGGGGCAAGTTGCTTAATCTTTCTGACACTCAGTTTCCTCATCTGAAGAAGAAAAGTAATTGCAATACCCATTTCACAAGGATAATGAGCAGATTAATTAAAATACCTGGAAAGTTCTTTGCAAAAGTGTCAACACAGCAAGCCTTGGCTGTTTTTATTTGTTTTGTTCAGGACTTTTACAATGCCAGGCATACAGTTGGAGCTCAATAAATATTTGCGAATCAGTTATTATTATCATTATTATTGTTGCCATAAAAGACCCACAAGCGACATCAAGAGCCCACACCATTTACATAGCACCTAGGAAGAGCCTAATTTAACCCAACTTTATTTCTGGACAACCAGTTGAGCTGGAAGGGACCTGGGGTGCAATTGTCAAAAGGCAGCTGATGGAGGGCTGAACCCACGTCAGCCCAGTGGAGCCCAGGACTGCCCCAAATGCTGCGCCTCCGCCAGACCAAACGTTGCTAATGGCTTTTGTTGGTCTGCCAATTCTCCCGCCCATCCTCCTCTGGGAAGAAAGAGCAGACCGGACGGAAGGAGTCCTTCAGAGGCCTACACATGCCAGAGGTTGGGAGCCTTGGAAGGGGGGCAAGGAGACAATCAGTGGGGAAGACAGTCACTGGGGAAGACAGCTCTCAGGGATTCTGCAAGGCCCTGGAGGTGTTTCTCTGTCTCCGCACCCCTGGTACCCCTGCCTCTGTGCATGTAGCTTTGCTTCATACCACCTGTACTTCCTTACCTCCAGAGGGATTGTGACAAGAAAGCTCACAGAAGTCAAAACAAGCCTGGTGATATGAAAACCATATGAAAACTTGGCGGGGTCCCATTTCAGACTAATGGGCCTCCCAGACATCACCGAGCCCACAGACACTGGCCCTTTGTGAGGTCGGGGCCTGGCTCCCTCACTCCCATTCTACTAAGACAGAATTAAAAAGGAAGCAAGGAAGGCAGCCAGTCTCTTTTCTCTCATTCACGTGCTTCCAAAGGCTTAGAAACAGAGTAACGTCACGCACTTTGAGTGATGAACACAGGGTGTTGTTACCGGCTAGGCCCATTCACAGTGCTTTTCAGTCCTCACTTGATCTTCATGGTAGACCTTCATCTCATTTCCAAAAGGAGGTCGCTGAAGTTTCTGGATGTCCCATAGCCCAGGTTCCACATAAAAAAATGGTGGAGCAACCAGCTGGGGTTCAAATGCAAACCCATCTGGCTCAAAACCTTGACGTTTGATTGTTACAGAACTACCTCCCAGATGACCTTTTGATTATTTCAGACAAATTTACCAACATTCAAAATTTTGCTTCAGGGCTTAGCTTTCAGAAAAAAAAAAAAAAAGATGTTTCCTGTTCTAGAAAGAAATCGAGATATACCTTTTTTTTATGACTTGTTATTGAATCTTTAGACAATACTGTAACATGCCAATTGTTATTTATACCTGAAATTCCTGTATTTCAAAGTCTGTTGGGTGTGGAGGGAGACTATTTTCCAGAGCCATCATTATTGTAGTGCTAAAATTAAATGCTCTTTTAAGGCAACTTAAAAAAAATCAGAAAGTGAGATCAATGACTGTGCAAGAATAATGACTTGTTCTTAAGACTGGAAAAACAAGCTTGGTATGCAAACACACCTGCAGACTATAATCTGTATGTAACTTACAATTATATATACATCGATTCTATATCTTCGTGACATGGCTTCTGAAAAATAACCTGAAGATATTTTAAAGACATTTTAAAACTTGACAAACTTTTGTAAGTCTGGCAGGACCCAGGTGCTCTCAATTCCTCTCTTATGGATAGTACGGGCAGTAGGCTGGAAATGGAACCCTCTGCTAGAAGCTGCCTGGTCACTTCTGGAAATAACTTTGGCCCTGATCATTTTAGAAGAAATGAGGATCTGTATCAATGTCCTCATGAAGAGACACATGAAGGCCTCTCCCACTTAGCTGGAATGAAGGAAAGGAAGGGGTAGGGGCCAGAGTGATTAAAGGAAAGAGAGTGAAAACCCCCGAATTGCCCATCAGCAGGGGTCTGGCTAAACAAATCGCTCCACATGCACATCCAGATGAAGCGGGTGTTGTACAGCTGGTGAGAAGATTGGCTGCATCTGTAGGGATTGATAAAGAACAATCTTTTATTGTAAATATTTTTTATTTACAGCACACTTTTTCAATGTAAATTTTTTAAATGCAGGCCAGGGTATGATATTTACCGTTGTTGTTTTAAATTGGGAGTTATCTGTATCTATAGCTTTCTTTCTCCATTTGTTTATCTATTTCAGTATCTATATGTATAAATAAATATACTTTGAATATCTCTAGAATGATACATAATAAACTGGTAACAGTGGTTGTTTCTGGGGAGGAAAATGAGGGGCCTGTATCAGAGTTAAAAAGAACATTTACTTTTCACTGGATACCCATTCATAATGTTTGAATTTTAAAACTTAAAAAATATCTTTACTATAGCTAACATTGGTTTAGCACATATTACATACCCAGCATTGCTTCACATTAATAACTTCACATTTATAGATGCATTTAATCCTCAACATACCTAAGAGGTAGTAACTATTAGGATACCCTTCTATACATGAGAAAACTGAGGTGCAGAGCTTATACTTCTAGCATCTGAACCCAAGTAGAGAGGTTCCAAAATCCGATACCACATGAATGTACTGCTTTTAAAGAATGAAGTCACTATTTTTTCTCAATGTGGAAGGGAGTACTTGCAGCCACCCTTGACACTGAGGGTGGCACCATCCCTGGCTCAGTGATTGCTAATGTGGTCCCCAGTGATGCCAAGTAAGAAGTGGTTTGGGTGAGATTTTGTGGGGAAGGTGAGGGTGGTCCATCACTTAAACCAATGCCCTGTTCCCCAGTTCCTCGATGAAGAAGCTGGGAATTTCATTCTCTGACAGCCTTTGATCCTCATTATCTTATTGCTAAGTTTTAAACAATGTACTCTACATAAATTAGCTTTAAGCCTCCATTATGTGATTTTGCAGCCCTTGTTAGATATGGGTAGCATACCAAGGAGGAGAAATCAAATGATAGCTTCTCCTGATCTCTAATGGATGGATAGAAATTGAAACCGGTCACCACAGTTTTCTTACAAAATTAAAGAAGTACATTGTGTTCTCTAAATGAGTTCAAGCTACAGTGAGAATAGCTTTCTCTCCAAAGTTACAGTAACCCTGAATCAAGTTTGGCTCATGGGCCATCTGGCTGCAAACCCCGCAGTATTCTACTTATATTCAAAGCAGTAATAATTGCCTTGTTAACAGAGCTCCTCTCATGAGAATGAAATTTAAGCAGAGGAATATCAAAGTGTGATTTCAAGAGAATTGCATTGGTCCGGGAACTGATAGCATTTCCAGCAACCAAGTCTCAGAAGGCCCACGGAGCAAATAAAGAACATTTTAATGGTATTGTCAGGAGGATACAACTTTTCGAGGAAGATTTGCAAACAGGAAAGGGGGCAGAGACCGTTCTTGTCTAGACATCTGATTAGTGGAAAATTGTAGGATTATAAGGAGTGTGGATTTTTCTGGCTGACATTTCTGAGGAGGTCAGGCTTTCTGCACAAAGAGGTAGGTGAGAGAAACATTTGTATCCGGTAGAAAATGCTGACTGGTCTTTTCCTCCCTTGGGCTCCAGAAGCAATTCCAGACCAAGAAAATATATTACTAGATTGAAACCTGCTGCCACTGCTTGGCACAATGGGCAGTTGCCTGGGAGGGTCTGGGGCTTGGAGATAGATGAGAACCACTGCTGGAGGACATAGTTCCAGAAATGTCTCTCCACTCCTGCCCCTGCTTCATGCCCTTTGATCTCCAGTCCCAATTTGCTTTCTGATCATGCTGCTAGCTGATCCCTTGGACTTGAGACCTCTGTTCTGCTTAAATAACAGCCCATCTTTTGTCCCCTCACATCTCCCCGCCACTCCCCCTCCCCCACCCCAGGACATTACGGAAACCTCAGCACTTTCAGGGTGGAAGTTACAGGGTGGGCAAACAAATAATTTCTGCTTGGGTGGCCATGAAGCCAGATGAAATTGGGAGTAGGTGTGGAATGATCCCATGGGCTCAGGCAATGGGTAGGACTCTGGAGGTAATAGGTGGGTTCCATAAGGAAATGGGCTGAGAATCAGAGACTTGAGATTTTAGGATAGGTTTCTCATCTCAAAGGTGGAAAAATTAATAAAGCTAGTGCTGCTCCGATCCCACCTGAGTTCTTTCTGCTCAGTGCTATCAACCATTACTGCCTGCAGCCCTGGGTCACATTCTTTTGCCATGACCTAAGATAGGCACCGTTTGTGAGAAAGTCACAGCCCAGCTCCATGACAGGAACAGACATTGCAGCAAATGCAGTCGTTGGGGTTAAAAAATACAGAGAGCAATTATATCAGTCTAGTCCCACTAGGAAAGCAGAAACTACTCTGTATTTAAAACAAGAAATTGATTCCAGGGAATTTGTCACACAGGTGAGGGAAGAGCCAAGCAGCCAAATGGGATGGTGAGACCACCTGAAGTAGGCAGCAGAAGGAAACTGCGGCTACCCCATGGTTTAAGGGACAAAGCGAGGAGATGGTGTAACCAGAACTGAGACAGGAGGCCCAGAAAGAAATCACAACCAAAGGAGAACCACCTCACCGGTAGCTGGGGCTGCTGAGGAGCAATGGGGAAGACACCATCCAAGACAAGAAAGGGAACAGAACTATCTTGGCTTTTCTCCCTCTGCCCTGTCCTCCAGTCTCCTGTCAGTGCCTCCCGCTGGCTGAACTAAGCAGGAATTGTGCCATCATGGAGCCTGGGAAACAGCTTTCCAGGGCAGACCAGGGCGTGGGCAAGTTGGGGCAAGTGAGATAGAGTAAGTGAGTTGGGGATTCTGTAGAATACTCTCCCGGCATCTGCTGCTTTTCCCTCTGCAACAGCCAGAACTAAACCACAAAACAAAATATTTGTGCCATTATTAGTTAAATGTCTCTTCCACCTTGCCCTAGCCCTGCAAACTCAGCTCCACGAGGACAGGGATGGAGTCAGCTTTATTCATTGTTGGATCCCCAGCATCTAGCACAGTAGGTGGTCTCTGGTAGCTTCATTTACAATGTTGGTTAAAAATAATTGAGTGAATGCATCGTTGTGTACTGTCCATCTTGCAAACAATTGATTCTTAGAGTAGGCTTGTGGGATTTTAGATATAGTGGAAGTAGCACTTACACTCACCATAAGCTCTGAAAGTACCAGATCACCCAGCCCCTGGGGTGGCACTCCTGAGAGCTCAACTGCATGCAACTTCAGCAAAAGATCTTAGAATGTAAATAGATTTAACTCCATTACCAGAAGTTACTGGTACTTAATACTACTTGATAACTATCACATTTTATAAACTGTAAAATGATGCTTTAATGTTGGAGATTATAGTAATAATTATTACTCTTTGCATGGGTAAGCCCACATTCTGTATCTGCTTAAAATGGCAGGGACGAATTTTAGAGGTTTTCCTTTTTAAGACCTGCTAACACTGGGGCACAGATAGAATTTCCAGGTGACAATTTAAGCCATTTGGTCACAGGAAGAAAGAATGAAGGATAAGATGAGAAATTGTGTAGAGATAAATATTCAAATAGAGAAAAGAAAAGGCAGCATGGAGGAGCTTAAACGTTTCAGGAAAAGAGGAGCAAAGGTGGTGCAAGGAATGGAATGACGTAGAAACCACAGTTGCAGTGGATGCTGAGAGCTGTGTGATCAGAAATCAGTAAGAAGTGAATAAAGCAAATGCCAGTTAGGGCAAAAGTACCATTGAAACTTGACCGGAAGAGTTTTATTAAACCAGAGGGTGACTAACAAGTTGATAACTCTAACAAACAACCACGGCAATAATAACTAACATCTGTTTATTGCTGACAATGTGCCATGTAGCCAGCTAATCCACCAATTCTCCCGACAACCATGTAAAGTAGATACTATTATTTTCTCATTTCACTTGAAGGAAACTAGAAGATATCTGTGCGTGTGTGTGTGTGTGTGTGTGTGTGTGTGTGTGTGTGTGTGTATGTCTGTGTCTGTGTGTGATTTTGTTTTGGTTTTGTAACATCTGCTCCCCATTCCTAACAGTGCTCTGGATTCTTTTTGAGGAAAGTGGTAACTGGTTTCTAAAATGGCCACTGAACTTCACTTTCTGATATTCACACTCTTGACAGTCCCCACCCACAATGAATGGGGCTGATCTGTGTAATCAAAAAGAGACTGTAGAAAGAGTGGTATATGTCATAAAAGACAAGACTGCATCCACCTTGCTCTTTTGGATCACTCATCCTGGGAACTAGCTGCTGTGTCATGGGGAACTCAAGAAATCCCACAGAGGGGCCCAAGCACTGAGGAGCTGAAGCCTCCTGCTAACAGCCAGCACCAGCTTGCCAGCCATGTGAGGGAGACACCTATGAAGCAGACCTTCTGCCCCCCAGTCCAACTCTCAGATGGCTGCAGCCCCCCACTGACAGTTTGACCACCTCATGAGAGACCCCAATCCAAAATCACCCGGCCAAACCGCTCCTGCATTCCCAAACACAAACTGTGAGATAAGAAGCGTTTGCTGTTTTCTTCAGTTGCTGAGTTTTGGAGTAATTTGTTATGTAGCAACAGATTTTTTAAAAAGGTGTTATTTTCTTTTCTTATATATAATTTTTATTTTTAATTTTTGTGGGTACACATTAGGTGCATATATTTCTGGGGTGCATGAGATGTTTTCATACAGGCTTGCAATGTGAAATAATTGTGGAGAATGGGGTATCCATCCCCTCAAGGATTTATTCTTTGAGTTACAACCAATCCAATTATATTATTTTAGTTATTTTATTTTATTTTATTTTATTGAGACGGAGTCCCACTTTGTCACCCAAGCTGAAGTGCAGTGGCGTGATCTTGGCTCACTCCAGCCTCTGCATCCTGGGTTCCAGGGATTCTCCTGCCTCAGCCTCCTGGGTAGCTAGGATTACAGGCACGTGCCACCATAGCCAGCTAATTTTTATATTTTGAGTAGAGACAGGGTTTTGCTGTTGGCCAGACAGGTCTCAAACTCCTGACCTTGGGTGATCAGCCCACCTCGGCCTCCCAAGGTACTAGGATTATAGGCTTGAGCCACTATGCCCAGCCTCTCTTAGTTATTCTTAAATGTACAATTAAAGTATCATTGTCTATAGTCACCCTGTTGGGCTATCAAATACTAGGCCTTATTCATTCATTCTATTTTTTGTACCCATTAAAGGAGTTATTTTCTTCATTTGATCCAAAGAGGAGGTGCATGACCAAGCCCACCCTTTCCTGTTAGAATTTCAGCAGAGTAAGAATGGCTGGGGTTTATTTATCCTGATGAGACTCTTTCTGTTAAAGACTTTTCCTTATTGCTCTCGCCTCCTAGTTCTCTAGAATACCTTCATACCTGCCTATTTGGAGCTGGTCCTCCTGGCTTCCCATTAATTCTGCAAGCACCCAATATCCTTCAATGCATTTCCTTTTGCTTCAATTAAGCACAAGCAGTGGAGTGAGAAAACTGGGTTCAAATCCCAGTTCCACCACTGACTGCAGTCTTGGACAAATTGCTTGAGCTCTTTGTACTTCCATTGCCTCCTCTTTGACAAGTGTGCATAATAAGAAGACATATGGGTATGTGGCTTACAGGGTTATCAGAAGGAAAAATAAGTTAGTACTTAGCAAGCACTCAGAACAGGGCCTATCACATAAAGAGCAGCAGGAAGCATTTGCTGTTATCGAAACCAATGAACACACTACTCACCAGAAACAGCCCAGGAAGGCACCTAGGTCACTGACTAGTCAAGAGTGCAGAACCTCCAAGATTTCAGCCCCGCCTGGATTGCCTGATTTCATGTCTCTAGACCTTTAACCACTCCTCGGTAATAGAAGCCCAGCCTGGCTGGAGCACAGTGCTAGGGTATCCTCTTGTAATTATGCCAAAATTCACTTTTTTTTTTTATACTTTAAGTTCTAGGGTACATGTGAACAACGTGCAGGTTTGTTACATATGTATACATGTGCCATGTTGGTGTGCTGCACCCATTAACATTACATTAGGTATATCTCCTAATGCTATCCCTGCCCCCCTCCCCACAATAGGCCCCGGTGTGTGATGCTCCCCTTCCTGTGTCCAAGTGATCTCATTGTTTGATTCCCACCTATGAGTGAGAACATGCGGTGTTTGGTTTTCTGTTCTTGTGATAGTTTGCTGAGAATGATGGTTTCCAGCTGCATCCATGTCCCTACAAAGGACACAAACTCATCCTTTTTTATGGCTGCATAGTATTTCCATGGGGTATATGTGCCATATTTTCTTAATCCAGTCTGTCACTGATGGACATTTCGGTTGATTCCAAGTCTTTGCTATTGTGAATAGTGCCACAATAAACATACGTGTGCATGTGTCTTTATATCAGCATGACTTAAAATCCTTTAGGTATATCCCCAGTAATGGGATGGCTGTGTAAAATTCACTTTTAACATGAGTCAGGCAGTGGATGTCAGCTTGCTTTAGCAGGGTTATACCCAATCCACCCCACCCCCTCCAAAAAAGGGAGCTTCTCCCCTTGCCTGTGGCCATTCCCGTCTCTACCACTCATTCTGATCTCTCACTCCAACTGTGAAGAACAGCCCCTGGCTGTCTTCTACCTCTTACCTTTCCTCATCTAGCTAGTTTTCATACCACACCTGGATGCCGATGAATAGATTTCTCTTGCTTACCTTGTTATTTTACTGGGAGTGGATGGGCAGATTGAATGAGGAAAGTAGTCCAAAGAGGAGCTGACAGGTGCCTTTGGACAACAAGCAAGTGATATAGGTTACTGGGAAGTCAGCCAAGATAGGGCAGGGTAGACCACTGGAATCCAAAGCGACCTTAACAGGCCAGAGAAAACGCATGAGAAAGTGGGAAGAGTGTGTGGGTAACAGAATTAAGAGTCCGGGCACTCCCACTTGATTAACAAGAGCAGGATTTTTGTAAGTTCCAGGATTCACAGGGATATGAGGACTCATTCCTTCTTTCCACATATATTTACTGAGCATCTACTATGTACCAGGTACTGTGCTGGGTTCTGAGGATGCCTCAGTGAACAAAGCAAAGTGACTGTCCTCACAGAGTGACATTTTAGTGGTAGAGATGGATAAAGTTAAATATATAGCTTGTTAGGTGATCACTAAGAAGAAAAGAATAACAGAAATGTCTTAGGTCAAGTACCCTAGAAACAGAGCCTGAGACAGGGGTTCAGTGCAGCTGATTTAGTTTTTAGGGTGTGTGTTTGTTTTGTTCTTGTTTTTGTTTTTGCCTTTTTGAGACAGAGTTTCACTCTTATCGCCCAGGCTGGGGTGCAATGGCACAATCTCAGCTCACTGCAACGCCCACCTCTGGGTTCAAGTGATTCTCCTGCCTCAGCTTCCCGAGTAGCTGGGATTACAGGCATCTGCCACCATGCCAGGCTAATTTTTTTTTTGTATTTTTAGTAGAGACGGGGTTTCACCATGCTGGTCAGGCGGGTTTCAAACTCCTGACCTCAGGTGATCAGCCTGTCTCGGCCTCCCAAAACTCTGGGGTTACAGGCATGAGTCACCATACCCAGCCCTGATTTAGTTTTGAGGGAGAGCTCTCAGACAAAAGAAAGTGAAGGAAGGAATCCAGTAGTGAATAGAAAAAAGCCAGACAAGATGTGGTCTTAGGTCTGATCCACAGGGACTCTGGAATATTCACATAACACTGCAGAATTCTCCCTCTTCCCCTTAAGGCGAAGGAAGCAGTCTTTTGTGTTCCCATATCTTTCCATCACTGGCTACAGGCTGCTCTAGCATGGGTGGAGAAGGGAATGTGATTTCCCATCAAGGCAGTAACTGTTAGTTGAGGGAAGCAGGACATCTGGGAGCTTTTGGCAGCTGATATTCACAGCAACTCAGGGTGGGTGCACTGGGAGGAAAAGATTCTGGATGGAGCAACTGCCATGTCTACCTCAGGAGGAGGGGATACAACATACGAGTAGGAGGTAACATTTTACATAGGATGGACAGGCGACCTCACTGAGAAGGTGGCTTGAAGAAATGCCTAAAGGAAGTGAGAGCACCCATTGTGTGGCCAATGGGGAGAGGTTGTGTGTTTGGGGGGTGGGTGGGGGTGGTCCAGAAGCGGGAATGACAGGTACAAAAGCTCTGGCATGGCAGTGGTCTTGGCATGCTAAAGAAAAAGCAAGGAGACTGGAGTGGAGAAATGAGAGACAGGCAAAGAAGATGCAATGTGCAATGTAATGAAGAAGGCAAGAAAAGCATATGGCACTTGTAGATCAGAGCCCGGACTGTACCTTCCTTCTGAGAGTTAAGAAGCCACTGGAAGATTCTGAGCAGAGGGTTGACATGATTTCACTTTTATCTAGCAGGTTTATTCTGGCTGCCATGTTGACAGTAGACCAAAGAGGCCAAGAGTGGAAGTGGGAGGCCAATTATGAGATGATTGCAATAATCCAAGTGAGAGAGGTTAGCACTTGAACCAAGGTAGTGGTGGGAAGGGTGGTCAAATTCTGCAAGTATTTTGATTGGTGAGCCAAGAAGAGTTTTTTGAGAGTCTGAATGTTGGGTTTGAGAGGAAGAGAAAAGTCAAGAATGGTTCCAAGGTTTTGGACCTGACCTCTAAGAAGACAGTTTTCATCTACTGAGATGGGAAAGCTGGGACTGAACCATCTTCAAGACATTGGTTAGAAGTCAGTTTTAGACATGTTGAGTTCGAGATGTCCATTGGACATCCAAGAGAAAATGCCAAGTAGACACTTTAATAAAAATATGGGAGTCATAAGTGAAAAGATGTCACTCAAAAATATGAGATTGTATAGGGAGTGAGTAGAGATTTTTTAAAAAGAGAGAAAAGAGATCCAAAACTATTTGTCCAATGAAGCATGGCTGGGCTTGAGGTACCCCACCAGCCACAGGGGTGTCTTCCCAATGACCTACACGAGGTCCACTTTTATGTCCCCAGAGCACTCACCTATGGTGGGGTCACAGGGTGTGTCATAATTCCCAGAAGCTCCACCCTTGGAGCATCAGATTATATTTCAGAATAATAAATATAGAGATATTTAAATAATATCTATATCAAAACCCTACATTTTCAAGAAAGATCAAGTAGAGGGTGATAATTGATAATAGCTTTTGTAAATGAGTCACCACAGACGTGCTAACAGACAAGCTCCACATACATCCTTCTTATCCTTCCTGTTTACAAAAATAAGACACTAGCTTTTTATCACTACACCTGTTGTCTAAAAGTTCTCCTGTCCCCAGGTTTAAATACTCAATGGTCATCTACTCAGACCTCCCCCAGGGAATGTCATTTGCTAAGTTGTCCATCAAGGCTGTCCCTGACTGTGAGGAAGACAAAGACAGAACAGGGAGGAAGAAAGTGAGCTTCCTCTGCTTCTGGGATCCTGTTCCCCAACCCTAGGTGTGACTCCAGCCTGTCACTGAAACCTGGTCACGTGCAGATGGAGATGCACTATCCCAAGAAGACACTAAAGAGAAGTGCCCTTGCAAAAATGACTCTGTATAGTAGTCCAACATATCTATCTATCATCTATCTATCTATCTATCTATCTATCTATCTATCTATCTATCTATCTATTCATCCATCTATCTATCCATCTA